>NC_044027.1:20342242-20667756 GCF_900496995.4 Aquila chrysaetos chrysaetos | reverse complement strand
TCTCTCTAGAGTACCATAGTATTAACTCTGTACCTTGCTTGGCCTGCCAGGTAGCTTTGCTAAGCATCTGGATAGAAAACAACCATCTACTCCACTTTTTAAATGGCAGATTTCTGTAAAGAGTCAACATCACAAATGCAATTGATACCTGATTCAACAAGCTCCATCCTCTGGTTACAACAGCACTGTAATTCCCCAGCAGGAAGCCCACAGCAGCCAATCTCACAGTTCAGAAGATATCCTGAATAATGCCAGGTTCATGCCACAAACCAGGAACTCAGTGAAATTCTTAAAAGCTCCTTCTACTTTCTCTGCTAAATTAGTCAGGTGCTGATGATTATTCACCTGCCAAACTCCTCTCCCACCCTTTCCTTGAAAGGACTCTGACTCTGCATTGTCTAATAGAAGACAGCAGGAATGGGATACATGTCTGATATAGCTCTGAACTAAGGAGTAGAATTCTGAGATCATGGTGAAGAGTGTCAGGTCAAACCCTCTGCTTCTCCCTCATAATTTTGGATGCTACTAAATTCTTCTTTAGATGGATTTTTTTAAATCTCTATTTCTACATTTATGTGATACAGAATCTTAAACATGATTAGAAAAAAAAAAGCATTATCCTCTGTCCCATCTGATTCTTTGCCAGTCATGAAGTCTTGCATTTTCTTCACGTTTAAGGAATGTATACTACCTTGCTCTTTTGCATAACACTGTCAGTGAAAGATCTGGAATATTATATTGGCTCAGCATTTACACTGAATTAGCACTGGCAGTCCCTGTTAGATTCAGGATCCCATAGTGCCAAGTAATGAATAAACAAAGGATGTTCCTGCCCAAATATTTGTTGAAAAGGGATGCAGCACATGGCAGCTGGCTGCAGCACAGTTGGTGGATGGAATAAGTGGGAGAAGGGCATTGTGGTATGAGGAATATACGATTAGGATGTGAAATACAGACAAAATCATTCTATATAGTTAACAGACAGCACTCACTTCTGGTGTTAGTATCAGAACTGTTGTGCTGTGAACTCCTGTAATAATTTACTTTGCAGGATTTGCGGAATTAAGAGCTACTTTTGCTAGCTGCTTCTGATTTCCTGCTCCTGCATTTTCTTCAGAAAAAAACCATGTTTTTAAAGGTAAAATCTGCCTGCAATGCCAGTTATGATTAACCGTGAGCGTGGCCTGAAAAGCATTTGGGATTTCCTTCATGTGACCAGTTCTGCAGTTACCATGTAATCGCACTGACTCCAAGAGCAGAGCTGCAAGGTAAAGGCTATTTTATTAAATCAAAATTTCTGGTTTATAAAGGAAGCAAATGGAAACAGCATTAACTACATTTTTGTATGTTTTACTTTTTCCTGAGGTTATAAAAGTTTGGATTAAACTAATGGATATAGGCAAGTAGATTACCATTTTTGGCACTTTCTGGTGTTTCCAGACACCTGTAAAGAGTGAAGCTTCAGTTCGGGATCTGCAGCCATGACAAAAATATAAAAGCCTTGTGGATACCAAACCAAATGCTAGAATTTTCTTGTCTATTACTAGCATGTCCAAGTTTACTTTGCATTTTAATTGCAGCACAAACAAGGGCCCTAACGCTAGTGGTTGTTATAACCAGTGGTTGTTATGCCCAGCATTAAAATGGGAATAATAGAATTGTAAAGTATTACACAAAAATGCAGCTTCAATTAGTGAGATGTTTGTGTTAAGAGGTCCAACTGAAGAGGTTTGCTCATAGCTAGGGGCACTGGAGCTTGCACATTTGACAGCACATATTTGGCCTCCCTCCTCCTGATTCTGGCGGATGCGGTGCTAATACTGTTCATATCTTTCTGAAGTTTGGTATTTGATAAATGTGTCAGATTCCCATCCAGGTTGGTTTTGTTGTGGATGTTTTTGGTAGCTGGTTTTTTTTCCTCTGGTGCTTACTAAATGAATGCACTGAGAACGCAAGAAGCAGAACTCTGACTAAAAAGCTGGTTGGCGACTCAGCTGGCCTCTTTCTCTTACCAAGGATCTTCTGCAGAGATAAAATAACTGGCCCAACTCACAGACTGATTATTCCTTGGATACCAATTGCATGGCGGCTGCAGGTGGTTCATAAGCTTATTTCTCTTCATGTTTTTTTAAGAAGAACGAACTTAATTTAAAAGAATGTTTGCCTGTTGGCTGTTCCTGCTGTTAGCAGCCTTTGGGGATGCTGCCTGGTTGCTGCTCATGTGCTGAGTCCTGATGGTCACATATGTTTCTAGGGCCCACTGAGGTCAGCAGGAAACCACAGATGGTGTCATTCCCAGAGTCTTTGCTGCACCATCCCAGAAGCTTGTGCTGTTGAGGTGACCCTTATTTTATTCCCATGTGGCACCATCTGGCCACTCTTGACATTGAATTGAACAGTTGGAAATTTTTGCTTTTGTCTACTTCTAAACCATCCAAAAATAATGTACAGCATTTCCTTTTACTACTGGAAAATAGAAACAGCATATCTGTACAAAATAAATTATTTTGAAGTGTGATGCTTGTGATCTCCAAAGCCAAATACTTGAAATACTCCTTTTGTGTGATAGCACTGCCAACTGCTTAGCCCTTTAAAGGAAATACTCATTAAATTCTCTTACTGCAGAATCAAATAATTTATAAGTGTTTCTTAAAACTAATAAAAAAAAAAATAAGACACCCCCACCCCCAATTAATTTTCCCGGAAGGGAAGTCTGATTTGAAAGTCTTAGTTGCTTGGCATAGGTTGCTGGACTAAGCTGGACTCTGTGAGTTATGAATTAGGGCTTTGCGTCCTGGCGTGCAGTTGCACTGATGTTATTTTACACTGCTGAGAGAGAATACTGTGCGAAAAATCACTGTTATGTCCATCTTTCGCTAATGGAATTTAGACCCATGGGCTGAACTGCAGGTAGGGAAAAATCATGTGCTCCTGTGAAGCTGTGTCCTTTGGTGTGAGGTGTCAGTCATTACGGACAGTTCTTCATCTCACAGAATCCATTTATTTTCAAGCTGAGACAGGCAATTCATGTACAATTACAAAATGAAAAGAGGAAAGGCATGTACTATTGCACTTCGTTAGAGGCACGGAAGGTTTCATCTTTATCGGGGCAGGTATACTGAGCTGGCAGACTGGATTTATGTTGCCACATTTTCATCAGTGCTCTGAAGAAAAGAATTTCATGGCTTATATACAGTACCTCCTGATGGTCTGGTGGTCACTAATAGAGGAGGATTTTTTATTTGCTTTCCCCCCCCATTTTCACCTCCTTTTCTTGCTAGGACACGGCTTTATTGGTTCTTTCTATTTGGAACTGCTCCTCTTGCGTCTGGCTTTTAAAGGTGCACTGAATACAAGTTGTTTAATGCACTGGAGTACTCTACAGGCAACCAAGATAAATCTGAGGAGGAGGAGAAATTCAGTGTAACACTGCCAACAACAGCTTGTTTCCATATCCATGTCTGAGTATTGGAAATGTGCACTTGTAAGGGGTTATAAAAACCCTGAATGAATTTGAATCAATAATTGTAAGAGCTGGTCCAGTGAAAATGAGTAAGTTTAGAACTGCTGCAAATCCACACAGTGCTCCCCAGCTCAGATGATGCCTCTGCTAGGCGCTCACTAGCAGACTGGGCAAGGTTTATGGCAGTTGCAGTTCCAAGAGGTGGGAGCCTGGGCATTACATGGGGCATTTCTATGGCCTGAAAATCCTCTGCTGAAAACACTATAGCTAAGGAAATGTTTTACTGTACCTTTTGTATGCCATACAAAAGCTTTTACATGGGCACCAGTGTTTCAGGGGTTGGGCACAGGGCTTTGGGAAGCTGGATGCCCTGCTCCCCAGATGCCACAGGAGGCTTCTTTGTTCCACTGCTCGGTCACAGTGAAGGGCTGAAAGCTTTGAGTCCAGTTCTATACCAGCCTTCTAGTAAAAGTCAAGTTTTGCTCTTCGGAGGAAATTTTACACAAAAAGGGAATAGAAACAGCTGTCTCTCAAGCAGCCGCACCCTGCATTTGGTATACCATGACGTCTCTAGTGGGAAAATCTTTGGGAAAGGCGAGTTTGTACTAGCACAGTTGAAAAGACAGAAACTCCTGTGTCTGCAGGACTTTTGTAACTTGTATAAAACAGTCTGCAGTGGTACTCGAGGGTGTATGGTGCACAACTGTAGCCAGGCCTATTCTATAGCGTTCCAGTCCCTGCACCAGCAGTCAGCCTGTCCTCTCTTGGAGGAGAACAGAAGAACCATCCTTGGGAGAAAACCGAATTCCTGAGCCCCCCTGCCCTGGGGAGATGGTGTGTGATGCATTCCAGTGCCCAGTGCTACGTTTAAGACAGCAATTTCAAAGCACTCTCCATTCTTTTACCAGGTCCTCTTTTTTTTTTCCCCACAGTGCATCAGCTGAGGGCCAAAATGCCATTTATCAGTTATTATGCTTTTAAAATTTAATTAAGTTGTAGAAAGTCTTCCAATTATCAAGGTGTAGTTTTGATTGCTCTGTTTTATTTGCTTCTTCAGGCCAGCTAGTGGGATGTTCTGGCAAGGCTCACACTTGCAGATCTGGGCCTGAATCATTGCTGTCCTGCATGGTATGTAAGTGCCAGTACGTGTATAGACCCAGTGTGACTCAATGTTTTTTCAGTGGTATATCTGCTTTGAATAGATAAAAATTATTTGGAAAGGAGAAAAGCAATTAGGTCTAACACTTCTGATGTAAAGACCTCTAACATTTAACCGCCAAAGTCACAAACTTATAGAAATATAGAGTCATTAGATTACTCGTCTTGAAATAGCAAAACAACAATGCCAAAGAAGAATTTTATCATTAGATTTTGGCAGAAAGCGGAAGGCTGCAATTATTTTAGGAAGGGTTTAGCACTTACATGCCAAGCTCTGAGTAGTAGGTCTGAAGTGGATGGTATCTAGGAGCAGGTTTCAAATCACCAACAATTTGGAAACAGAAACCTGAGATGAGTCCATAGCTCTCATTCTTTTCTTTTTTTTTCCCCACTCATGTCTTGATCATTCTAAGCTTAGAATTTTTCTCCCTTGAATGCTTTTTTTAATAATAGTGTGGTTTTTTCCTCCTCTATACTCCCTGCTGTGATTCATTTAAATAGTTTATTTTTAAGGTGGTGGATTTCACACTTTTTCTGTTATAATGAGAAATACAATGTTCTAATAAGTCAACTGAAAGAGAATTCTTCCTTGACATTTCATGGGCTGACACAAGTGTCTTCCCAAAACATACTTATTTTGATTTTGAGACAGAGATATTCTGCATCACCTTCTGTTGGTAAATATAACAACACCTTTATTTATAAATAAATACAGTTCTTACAGTAAAGCACAACAAGGACTTTAGCTGCACAATGACAGTGAAAAAATGTATTTAGGTCTGTCCCATAGTGTTCAGATACTCTGAGAGTTTGTATCCTCATTTAATCTAGTAAGATGACAATAGTTAGTATCTTGATGTATGAGTCAGACTTTAACTAGCAGATGACTTAGAAGGGCAACCTCTGGTACCTGTGGATTCTATGTAGATGCATAGAAAAGTTTCCTTCTCCAGGAAACTTGGGTTTTGATGCCACACTCCCTGCTCAGGTAAACCTCTTACTGATTTCCAGTGCTGGAGACCTTGTCCTAGAGACTGGAAATGGGAGCATATTTTTTCTTTAATCTGAGTCCAGCTTCTTCATAGCTTTTAAATTTCTTTCTTCAAGTGACAAGAAAAAATCTACACATCTGTAATTATGCAGCGCAGTTCATTTGCATGTTGTTAAGTTTGTGGTTTACATTTGTATAAAATTTTATATTTTAGCAGACAGGCACTGTCACTAAATCCATTGTAGTGCTATTGTTCAGAAATACACCAATCCATTAATCTCCATGTTATCTTATATTATTGCAGAATTAAAAAAAAATCTGAGCATTGATGCAAGTCTAGGAAATAATTATGTATGTATCAAATATTTATTGTTTGCTCATAAAAAAGGGAATGCTACAATGATAAGATAGATACACTTTACAATGTAACAAAAAATTATATGTAAAATTTTATAGCACTAATCAAGAACAGGAAAGTATTGAGTTCACAACACCTTTAAATTTTAAACAGACACACATTGCAAAATCCCTTGAGCAAAACTTAAATAATACATTATAAAGATATAAATTTCATTCTGCTTCTCCCCAAAAAGGGAAGGCTGTGTGTTGAGAAGACCAACCTGTGTTGAAAACAGACTCCAACAAGGATGCTTACAGAAAACAAACCAACCAAACGAAAACCCATTTATGATTCAGCTATAGACTTGTCTTTATTGTACTTATAAAATATACATAGCCTTTTATTGAATTGCCTGCTGTCGAAATCTGCAAGAATTTTATTGCTTTTTACTGTCCTGGAGAGGAATAAAGCAGCAGCCTCTGTGTAATTTTGTAAGAAGCAAGGACAGTAAATCTAATTTTGCTGGATATGGGATCGATGATAAAAAATCATGCAGTGACCAAAATTTAGAAGTTTTGGAACACACAGTATCTGTATGCTTCTCCTCATATGTATTTTCAACACATTTTTTTTTTATATTTATATCTGAACACATTTCACATTACAGTGCACTGTATGAGCTATTTTAAGGTTTGTATTTATATATTTCCCACGATAAGTACATTAGCCTGTTCCAATATTAAATGAGGGTTTGTGTCTGTGCACTTTACAGCAGTATCGCCTTTCTTTCACTTTGAAATGGGATGTAGTTGACTCTGCAATATGATGGGAATAAGGGGGGCTTGGCCATTTAACAAAATCCTTTCCTTGCCTTTTGTTTCCTTTCCTCTGAACTGAAAGAGAGATCAAAGCATGACACCCCCAAACTGTCTCCAGAGAAGCCACTATCCTGGAACTTGAAAACTGGGATATAATTTTAAAGTAAAACGCGTAGCTTAGGAACTTTTTGACAAGATGTACAGTATGCTGCTGTTGGCTGTGTTTCTGACCTTGGGAACCCTCTGAATCTTTCCCAAATTTCCCAGATATCCAAGGGAATACTGGACCAATATATGACTAGTTGCTTGTCACATCCTTTCAGGAGTGAAATAAAGCTCTGAAAAAATTATTTGACCTCCTATCTGCTAAATACTGATGTTCAGCAACATGGTCAGTTTAACAGTTCAAGGAAAAAGTAGGAAGAACTTGTTCTTTTCCATTGTAAGTTTTGTATTTTTGCATGAGGAAAGGACATTCAGGAGCTGATACTATCAGCTATGGTCTATCTGCTCTGATTCTGGAGGATCCCAAAGCACTTCACAGTTTAAAAGTCCGATGCAGATCAGACTTAAGTTCTTGCAACTTTGATCACTGGGAACTGAGGATGTTCAGAATCAAACTGTTAAATTAATAACATTTCAGGACAGAGAGTCAAGAAGAAACAAGAATCCCACTGAAAGTTTTGAATGCCAGGGGATATGAAACGAGAAAATTTGAAGGAGCAGTATAATGCACAGATGGCTGAGGAAAAAAAAAAAGATCTTAGCACAGGACATATGGGTAAGAGACTATCTGTTGCTGTTGCTGCCAGAAAACTACAGTACCTCGGTCACAGTATAGTATGGAATGGCCTGGGAGCAAGATTTTCTTGTACCATAAGCTGAAAAGCCCTTTAGTCATAATAAGACCTGACTGCGAGTCACGAACTTGTTGCTATCTAGAGTGCTAGAAATCTTGATTCATCTTTTTATCCAAATTATATTTGTAAAGACCATTAAAGTATGAATTTTGTAGAGGAAAAATACCATGCAGGTCTTATGTGGCAGAAAGATGCTACTCTGTATGATAAGCAGAAGCCTTGCAAATCTGAAATGTTAGCAATCTGAAACATGAAAAAAAAATCAGATCAATTTAACCAGGGAAACCAAAATTTTAGGGTACTACCAAGTCAGCACTTGTTTGGCATTTTGGAATCCAGCAGAGCTCCTGTCTTCCCTGGGGGCCCAGTTAGAGCCATGGGGAGTGCATGGGGCCAGGGCACCAGGGCAGTTCTCCCCTGCGGTGGTCCAAGGTGCTCTCCTGGTGACTGGCAGGTGTGCTTTCTAACGGAGCAGAGGAATGAGAGTGCTAAGATGAAGCTAACAGGGAGCAACTCTCTTTCAATTCATGGCAGAGCTATTGTTGTCCTTGTATAGATTTCACATTAAAAGGTTATGTGAAAAAATATGTGAACAGTTTTTAGTGGAGTGCTTGGAGTCTGGCACTCCCTCCCTTGGACTGAATTCTTGAAATGAATGCTGAAAGTTTGGCTCCAGGAAGGGTACTGAAAAGCTGAAAACTTGTTCAGTTTTCGTGATGGACTCCTACTGCCATAGTCTTCTACCCTGGGGAAGCTGAGGCAGCTCAGATGCTCACACAGAATGAGTCTACAAAGCCCTGTCATGAACAGTGGCTATTTTGAATGAGCTTCTTTGAAACCTATCCAGAAACAGGTCCTAGAACAACTTGCCAGTCTGTTGAGTGTTGCCTTTGTGGAAATGAAATTACTGCTGACCTTCCCCAGGTGTGCAGCTGGCTGTGGCATTGCTGTGCTTATCAGGTTTCCCTGAGTGTGGCAGTGCAGCTTGATGAGCTGAGGATGCTCGTTATGTTCAATAGCCGGGCTCTTGCACATGCACTTCTACTAGCTCAAGTAATTGAAGTTGAAAATCACTACACTGTTGCTTCTAGATTTGCATGTTTTCCTATTCTACCAATATCAACTTTAGTCTCTTTTTGGAGGCAATTTTGTGTGGCTGAATGAATACCTGTAACTCTAGCTTTGTGTGTTGACTTGCCAAAGCAACCGGTGTAGTTTATTGTGTTTTCAACTGGGTAAGAAATTTCAACCATGTGGCAGTGATTAGAATTCTGTGAAAAACCTTTAGTCTTGCCCAGGAGGCTGTTGACACTTATTTTTTTGTTTACAGGGAGAAAAAAATTGGTATTATTATGATGCTGGGCTCTCCCTTGTTAGTCCATGGAATAGATGAAATCTTCCTAGAAAGTTTTGGTCTGATTATTTGTCTTGCTTTAGTTTCTCTGGCAATCTGAGAGGAGCTTTCTGAGGTTATGTGCATTTATTCCTGTATAAGAAAGTTGAAGTGCTTTTGATCTCTAGGAAATTTTATAAGTATATATCCTCAGATTTGCTTCAATTTGCTTGCTGTTTTTCTTGGAAAAAATGCTGTTTATTACTGTCATGTAAAATAGTTATTTTGTAAAACACAAACAAACTTAACAACTTTGGCAACAGTTAACTATGTTTTCATGTAAAAATAGTGAATTTCATCCTAGGGAGAAAACTGCAGAAAGTTCCCAAGGGAAATAGTTGGTTTTCACTTGAGTAAATAGAATAAATTCTCCCTAGGGTGAATTTAAGTATTCTCACAAAATTCTGTAAAAAGAAGTTAGTGTCTGTATGGCAAAATCCATTAAAAAAAAAAATCTATAAAGCAGAAAAATATTTTAGCTCAGCTTTAATACAGCAATCGGGAGGAGCATGTATCTTTGTTGTCGAGATGGTATCTTTGGCAAATATATCATTGCCCTGCCTGTCACTGGTGTTGGACAGAACCCATGTCTCGGGCAGGCAGCAGACCCAACTGCCGTGTGAGCCGGTGGGATGCCAAAGGGCACGCTGAGAAGCTGAGGGGAGATAGGCTCTCCTGTCCCACCCTGTTTCAGTAGCAAGTGAAAGGCAGCTGCACATAAACTGTAAATGTGGCTGAAAGCACTTTGAAATTCACTTCTAAATTGTGGTTGTTGTTACAGAGATTTTCTGAGGGGGAAAAGAAGAAAATTCTGTGTCACATGTCTCAAAAAATGTGCCTTATTCTCAGACATTTCTTCTTTACACAACGGGTTTGCTTTCTGTCTGATTTTTTTTGTTGTTTTTCTTTTTAACTGCACAGGCACTTACAAGAAGATGCTTATCTGGGAGCACCACAGACAAAAAGAATGTAAAAAAACCTCTTTGGCATCACATGCCGTATCCTGGTATTTTCAAGAAGCAGCCTGATGCCAAATGCCTGCCAGTAAATACGTATTTAGGAATAAACTGATACCAGGCTCCTGCAAGAATAATTTGTTATCAGATGCTGGGTCTTTAAAGCTCTTAGATACTGGATACCTGTAAAAATTCAATTCATTCTTTCTTGTGAAACAAATCTAATTTTAAGTGTTTTACTGTCTAAATTCTGTCATGAGTCCAGGAATGAGACATAGAGCATTGTATTAATACTGATGCTGTCTCTTTTCTTTCAGCAGCCTCAATGAAAAAGGAATTCTGAGGAACACAAATGGAACTTAAAAGTCTAGTCACTGGAGGAAAAAAAACAATGTTAACCTTTCCGTAGATACATAGCCCTGAGAGTTACCAGTGTTCAAAGGGCTGAAACTTTTGGTGTGGCACTGGCAGCGAGGGTCAGAAGGGGTCAGTCCTGCAAAAATCACCTATATGAATGTATCCTTTGAAACTTCTGCTGGATTCTTAAAAGCACATCTCTGCAGAATTGCATAAACTGCGGAGTATGCTGGGAGCTGCTTATGCAGGGCCTGCTTTTTAAGTCTACCAGCTGTCTTCCCGGACCTTATGGGCTGTGAAAAGGCATCAGCTGAACACCCAAGTACAAGGGAGAGCAGGTCTGACTCCTGCAACACTGCCAGACATGGTGTTGGGGAAATGTGTAAGCAGGTCACCCGCAAGGCTAAACAGCTATAGAAGCCAAAGTGAGTGTTGCCAGCCATTTGGGCACTGGAATTGCAATTTAAATTTTTTTTTTTTTTTTTTTTTTCCCTAGAATGTCAAATACTGCCCTTAAAACCAGTCTGTTTGGGGAGTGGTGGTGGTGTAATTTTTGCTTTTGTGAGACTTACACCTGGCCTACAACTATCCTGCATGTGGGGAGTTTTTCTAGACGTCTGGCTGAGTCCTAAGCAGGGTAGCATACAGACACTGCTAACCGCAGTAACTTCACTGATTAACTCAATAGATCACTCTCGCTGTGCTGGAATCAATGACAGTGGTTAAAGGTCTGTCCAATTGCTGTTTTTCCAGTAATGAGTTTATAACAAAGCTGCCACCAAATAGTTTAGTGTCATGTGTTTTCTTCTTTATTGATTTCAATAAAAAGGCTAATTTGGAGATATGCTGGATTGTCATTTCTGGGTGGAGGGTAGTTAATATAACTAATGGCATTGCTGCAGCACAATGGAAACATCAAACCTGCCTCACTCACAGAAGACAGACTGAGTTTAGCAGACAAAGGAGGATGTTCCAAATGCACATCCCAGTCCGGACGAGATGTGGCAGCTGCCAGGGTGCACGTTGATTGAACTGCGTGCGAAAAGCACAGCCAAATCGGTCAGCATCTTGCTCATCCTTGGTTCTAACAAACCCGTGCCTTTCTCCAGGCCTTGTTTGCACGCATGCTTCTGTGCTGTGTACATGGCAAGGCTGCAGGCCCAATATCGTTCTGAAGCTCTGCATCAAGGCACTGGGACCTCCAGGCTGCTGTGGGGTGGCAGGAGTTGCTGCAGGCACATGTATTAAACCTTTCTGGTGTGTCAGGGTTTTGGCCCCGTTTAGAGCCGAAAGGCGGATGGTGCCTGGCCCTCTGCAGAGGCATCGCTGCAGCGGACACGAGGCCGGGGCTAGCTCTGCCGAGATGGGACTCCTGCGCCCAGCGAGCGCTGTGACTGTTGGGGTGCTCTACGTGCAGGGCCTGGCTGTTGCAGGCCTTAACATCTGGAACCGCTGCATCTTTCAGTTCAAAATGGCTCTCCTCCATGCTGCTAGACCAAGGCAGCAGCAGCTGGATGAAGCAGTCTCCCTGCAGAGAACAGCTTAATCCTCTGAGCCAGGAAGTCGCAGAGGGCCCCTGAGTGCAGCTGGGTTGGTTCCTTCACCTTTGCATGCTGCTGGCATTCAAAGGGATTATTTCTTCCTGGGCTCACATTTCCTTGGGTTTAGATCCCAATCTGTTAACTGCATCCTCTCATGAGTGTTAGGATTATAAATTCTTATGCCTTTCAGACTGCCATGACCAATGCTTAGGAAAAGGCTGCCATAGCAGAAGTTGATGCAAGAATTGCCACAGTAGTTTAAGAACACAGAAATTGCCTAGAGTAAAAAAAGTTTTAGCGTCAGACTTTGTGGTATGTGGCCCTGAGCCATTTGAGATTATGCCCTTAGCTTTTTAAAGAATTCTGGCTTTGGAAATATTAGCCTAAGCAGTTCTGAGTAATATTTCGGGAAAGTATTATATTGGCTTTAGCTACTGTAAGTCCAGCATTAGTAACAAAACTCCAGTTAAATACCTGACGAAAACAAAGCTGTTCTCAAAAGACTGGATCTGTTTAAAAACAGCATCCACTTTGGCTATATTAAAGGTTCCTTTATTTCAAAAGACAAGGATTAAACAGAAATCTTTTTTTTTTTTTTTAAACAAACCAAACAAAACATAGTTTGACAAAGAAGAAAACCTGTTTAGCTGTGATCTCTTCTAAATACTAAGCTTCATTCAGTGCAACATAATGGGAGCATGCAGCTGCCTGCTAAGGACTCTGTGGTTTGCATTCTGGGTTTCTCAGTGTCGTGAGGAAAGGTGAATTAGTCCCAGTACCAGCTACTTGAGCAACAGTTGCTTACAGCCCCAGACCTCAGGCTCACTGCAACCGGGGGAGGGACTCCCACCAATTTCCGCAGGGCTGGAACTAAGTCTGTGGTGACGAGGGCCTATCCTAATTTCCCCTCTAGACTGGGGGCAGAGAACGCACCCAGGAGAGCGGTTGGTGAAACACCACTCCACCACTCTGCCCCAGCTCCCTTATCCTCCCATCAGCCCTGCACCTTCAGCTCCCCACTCCTACTGCTCCCAGTCCCCTCTCTCTTAGGGGGGTGCCTCAGCCAGGACTACAATCAGATTGCTTCCCTCTTTTCCTAGCCGGGTGTGGAAGAAGCAGACGTTCTTCCTTTTCCCCCCACCAAGGAAGTGGAGCTCCCCAAGCCGACAGCCCTTCATAACCTCATTTATGTGGGGGTGCAATGGAGGGCAGGTCCCTGGCTGGCTGTCAGCCTCCGGGAGAAAAGCAGTCAGTGGAAAAACAGCAAAATAAAGGTGCTTTCTCCAGGCAGCACTGAAAATGTAGTCTGAAATGTACCTTCCCCACTCTGATGCCAGGATAGAGGTCCCATTTCCAGCCTTAGTGCAGTGTACCCTGAGCACCAGTAAGAGCTGTTTTTGAGGGATACTTACTGATTGTCCAGCACTGTGATCTATGCTTTCCAAGAATGAGATGAGAACATGGAGCTGAGACAAAAATCTGGAGGGGGATGTGGCTTTCTTGTCCTGTATCTCCAGAACAGGAAGACTTTCACTGTGACTGAAAACACACAGGGGTATGGAGCTCAGCAACACAGGAAGCTCTTCATATCCAGATTTTAACAAGAGCTATATGTATATTGTTGATAAAGATCCATGTGGAAGATGTACCTTTAAATAGTGGGTAGCATGTGACTTAATATGGAGCGAGAAAGATACATGTCTCTCCTGCCTCTTAGTGCAGAGCTCCTGCACTTCCTCCAAAACAGGCAGTGCAGGCCACTGGGATGTACGGAGACTGGATCCAGGCTAATAACTTCTGAGATTATATGATACTAAAAGAGACTCTTGTACAGTGTGCCCAAGCCTTGTTTTCAAGCAAGAGTATATCCAGTTGCACTAGTCTGTAGCTTTTGCTTGTGTTTTCGGTTTGTCATGACCCTAAAATGGTATTAAGGTGCATTTGCTGTATGTTTAGCTTTTATACATTGTTTACTTGAGGAAGCACTAACTGCTTGGAAACCAGTATGTGTGTGATGCATGCATGTGCAAATCTCTGTACGTATGTGACTGCACTCACATGTGTATAAAGACAAGTAGCACATGGAGACCTGCTTTCTCATTTTACCATCACGTAAGTGGACACAAGCACACAGGTGTGTATCTCCAGCTTACGTGGTCTGATAGGAGAGTTCTTAAGTTTTCATCTTTGCTTATAAATGAAATCGGTCAAATCACTGTGGTTTAAGATAGAAAAACACAACAAAAGCTGCTCAGCTGAATGATTTTTGGCACAATATGAAGAAAAAAATAGATGCTGGCTTCTCTTTCAAATAAGTGCTGTGCTCTGCAGAGCAAAGATCAAGCCAAAGTTCACGTTATCAGCTCCTGTACCTCACCTGGGGCTCTGTTATTGATAGGTCTGTCATCCTCCCTAATATTGGAGGGGTAATAGCAGCTGATGATTAGGCCACTCTCAAGCTATTAACTACATTTCTTATCCCTTTTATAAGAGCTTCTTAGTCAGCTGGGAAACAAAGGCTGCCTTCAGTGAACAAGAGCCCAAATTGTGGGCCTGCATCCTGCAACCTGAAAGACACAACTGTTGCACTTAGAGGAGCCTCCGAAGGCAGCAAGGGGGTGGATGTCAAAGGTTACCCCATGGTGTTATCTGAAATGAGCGGGCTCTGACTGCCTCTCGTGCTGACAGAAGCTCACAGAGAAATTACAGAAAATTGCCTGTTTTGTCAACATTTTCTCGGGAGGTTTAGAAAAAAAAAGGACTCTAGTTTCAGAGAGTTAAAGGGGCTCAGTCAGCCTAGAAGTGACTGACAAACACTCTATTATTCATCTATGTAAAAAAGTGATATTTTATATCATTTCTTTGAGTGATTGTTAAGTGACTGGATAGTGACATTGACATGCAAGATAATCCCAGTAATATTTCCAGTTCTTGTTTGAAGGCAGACTTGCACATTTGTCAGCGTTGACAATAGATATTCAAAAAGCAGTGGTGATGAAGATCCAGCTCCCAGTACAAACCCAAAACACTGGGAGGGATCTGCACTCTCAGATCTTAGCACAGAGTGGATTGGAAATGGACTGTACTGTGGTGGAAAAAACAGGCACATAGTCTCCTTAACCAATCATTTCACCATGGGTAAAACTACAGATGTTACCAACAGGACTCCTGCCACACTGCAGCTAGAAAAATAGCTTTTCCTGCATGGCTCTTGTTTTAACCATATAGCAGATTTTTTTCTGTATAGGCTGTTACTGAGTTGGAAATGTTTTTGCAAAAATGAAATAGCTAGTAAGCTTGAAAAAAAAAAGGCTTTGCTAAACATTTTTTATGGGTAGTGTATGGATGCGCTGTGAAAGAGTCCAGTCTAATCCTCATTGCTTTCTCACAAAATGCAAGTCTTGGTCACTCTTGGCTCAGACCTGTTGTAAGGAGACAGCCCTGGGTAGTTTAACTCCAGTGGTTCACTATTGGTATCACAGGGAAGAAAGGCGTGTTTAGCAGAGTAAAATTCTAGCCAGTCTCCCTTATCATAAGCCTGAAAAGTAGTCAAATTACAATTTATAGCTGATCCCTGACATTCTACTGAAATGGCCCTGTCATGTCTTCCAGCATTTATTCAGCACTCAGGGTAGTCGTTGGCATATGCAAATGAGTATCTATCATATTGCAGTCATCGCTGGCTAGTACCCCAGTCCTGTGACAGAGGCTTGGAACTGCAATGCTTCCCCTCAGCTTTTTGCATTAAGCAGAGCAGATGTTAGAGGTGACTTTATGAGGCCCATGAAGGCTATTTACACCTTAGCTGAATTGATGTCTCTTAGCTACAACTCATAAAACCATCAATAACTTGTTGGATTTGTAGTGTCACTGCTGGTCAGTAGATGTTGTCAGATTGCCAGAGAAAATGTTACAGAGCAACTGAACTAAAAAGACAATTTGGAACAAATACACATGAACTTCCTAAGGGACACTATCTGGGATCAAGTATGAATTTTATAATAAATGTGGCTTTGAAGTATTCTACTGACATACTTTTTGAGAAAATACAATTTACTTTGGTGATAAGGTGCCTTTGGCATTGCTGCTGCTGGTGACAGAAGGCTTACAGCAAAGGAAATAGATACAAAAGCACAACAGAGAGATGATGTTGTTTAGACTATGATCGCACTCTTGGAGTGCTCACCAGGCGCTAGTGGCATTCAAGTAAGTCTGCAGAGTCAGTGCAATGTAAAATCTCTGGAAGTGCAGATAGTGTGGATGTAGGATGCCTGGGTGCCCTCAGACTTAGAGGAGTGAGAACATATTTTGGCTGCTGGCAAGAAGAAGAACAGATGGTTTGGGAGAGCAAATTCTGCAGAGAAAGTGCAGCCCTTAGTCAAAGAAAAATGGTAAATAAAAATTAGGCAAACAAACTAAAAACTGTTATAATTGCATTACTCAGATCCAAGCTCTAGGGCTACTCTGTCCACCTCATTCTTAAAATGATACAATACAAAGACCAATGAGTCCAGAGGCAGGCAACAAAAAGGGTTCAATTTTACTCTATATAACTTGGTTTTGTTGAGACAAGAGATGAAGAAGAGAGAATGTGTCCTAGTTTCAGCTGGGATAGAGTTAACTGTCTTCCTAGTAGCTGGTACGGTGCTATGTTTTGAGTTCAGTATGTGAAGAATGTTGATAACACTGATGTTTTCAGTTGTTGCTAAGTAGTGTTTAGACTAATGTCAAGGATTTTTCAGCTTCTCATGCCCAGCCAGCGAGAAAGCTGGAGGGGCACAAGAAGTTGGCACAGGACACAGCCAGGGCACCTGACCCAAACTGGCCAACGGGGTATTCCATACCATGGGACGTCCCATCCAGTATAGGAACTGGGGAGTGGGGGCGGGGAATCGCCGCTGGGGGAGTAGCTGGGTGCCGGTCGGTGGGTGGTGAGCAATTGCACTGCGCATCATTTGTACATTCCAATCCTTTCATTATTGCTGTTGTCATTTTATTAGTGTTATCATTATCATTATTCGTTTCTTCTTTTCTGTTCTATTAAACTGTTCTTATCTCAACCCGTGGGTTTTGCTTCTTTTTCCCGATTTTCTCCCCCATCCCAGTGGGTGGGGGGGGAGTGAGTGAGCGGCTGCGTGGTGCTTAGTTGCTGGCTGGGGTTAAACCATGACAGAATGTAATAATGAGAAGTCAAAAAAGTCCACAGAAAATCATGCTCTCACATTTATCCTTTCTCATAATGTAAGAACAAATGCAGCTGAGGACAGGAAAGGCTTTTCTCCTTGGTCATCCGATGGAATTCACGGGATGCTTAGCAGATTTTAAACAGTGAAAGAAATAAGATCCACGGTTTCTTTCACATCTTTAGCGATATTAAAAACTGTTGCTTCTGGTAGGATAAGCCCTAAGCAGTGTGTTTAGGAAGAAACTGGCACTGCAAAGGAAAATCAGATGAGACACATGGAGTGTCCGACTGCCAGAATCATATGGAGGAGAAGGTTTCACCTCACCTTGCCTCTCCTCTCCAATTTGAATTTCTCTCTTCTGTTGTCTCTCATATGCTGCTATTTCAGACATGAAGAATGCCTGTGTACCCAGAAGCTTGTCTGATCCTATTGTATCAGCTGATATAATAAAAAATATAATCTTGCACTACAAGTCTTGGCTTTGCTTTCACTGTTCCATCCAGAGAAGTGTGCTCTCTTCTCTTCCTCCTTACCATCCAATGAAAGTTTTTTCAGCCACCTCATCAGCAGGGTAGAAAGGGGTTTTTATACTCTTGGCATTTCTTCATGAATGCCAGCTGTGACTGCACAGCAATTAGTCACAAAAGGAAAGGTGAAATTAGATGATAATTGAGGGCTGTCTCCAGCAGCTAGGTTATAAACAGCCTAGTATTTATACACCCGTATTAAATAAGACAAACTGCTCAGTCACATGATTACATGATCGCAGTTCAGGTAATTACTGTATATCAGCGGAACCAGCACATCAAACTCTCTGCACTCAGTGCATCACAAATGCAACCCCAAATATATTACTTTAAATTTTTCCCATAAGAAAAAATGAGTGCATTTCATCTTGTGTTTGTGGTGTTACTGCTGGTTTTACGTCAGTACCTGGGGTATTAATGGGGGCACAGCCGTTGCTGTTGGACAGACTGAGACACCCATGGAGCGCAGGGAGGTACAGGGCAGGCGAAGGGGTGGCAGACAGTGACCGTCATTGCCAGCCGTGCTTCTCGGCCAAGGCCTTCACACCAAGCCACGTCTGTTCTCTCTTGGCTTCTGCAGTGTGCTGGTTTTGCTCTGCAGCACATGGAGTGTATTTCTTCCATTTAAATACCATTAAGAGCTCAAAGAGCATTTACATCCTCATAATTTCAAAAACAGCTTCCATAGACAATGCTTCTCGCTTGCTGTCAGTTTTGCCAGGTAGATGTGTAGATGAATAGAAAAATTAAATAAAAAGATGGGAGAAATTGTATAAATGTCTTTGCCTCCATTGGTTAGTCATTGTCTACACCTTGCAGGGACTTGTTATTCATTCATATTGAGCATATTGCTTTAAAAATGTATGGCTTTCAAATCTCTTCAAAACCAGGGAATTTGTTGGAAGAATACTGTATGTTTAAGCACTGCATTCAAAGGGAACTGCTATTACGACCCATTTATAACATTGGTGATGTGTATATGACAAGATGTCAAGAATAAGCTCAGAAATGTGATACTCTGTACATGAAATCTCCTGGTTCATTTTATTCGGGGACTATGCAACTCACCTTGTGACCTCTGCAGTAACATTCTTGGCTCTTTCGGAGCACCAGATGTCAGTTCACTAGTTAACCATTTTGCTTCTCTATGTAGCAAGGCAGTTCTCAGCTACACAAAATGTTCTTTAGAACAAAAGAAAGTTTCAATAACCCATGATCATTTAATCTTTTAATTTTGTTGGTACCAATGTTTTGCTCTGAGTCCATAGAAGCTGACATCAACTGTCAGAGATCTAGGTCTTTGATGCCACTGCTGCAGGACTATATAAACATTGCCAGCAATGTTTGGTTATAAAACTATAAACCCAGATGTTTGGCCACCTCATGTACAATAAGTATTTAGTAAGCACTTCTCATTGCCTACTGTAATAAAGTTCAAATCACATAAAGTTTCTTGCTTAACAGGATTAGTATGGCAATCCTTAAATTTTATCCCTCGGGTAACCTGTGTCTTAATATTTTCTTTCACATTTGTTTGTTGCCTGACACGTTTGGGGTGCTGGGATAATGAATAATAAAAATAGCAGCTTTAATGGCAGTATAGTATGCCGTAGTCTATTAGTCTTTGTTCATCTTTGCAGAGGATGTTTTAGCTATTAAAATATATCTCACACCAAAGTATGCAGTTTAAAAGGCTGCAGAGTAAGCCTTCTCACACATCTGGGCTTTTACAGCTTGTCTTCAGAGTTGTTTCCATCACATCAAGGAGTTTGCGTGTGCTTTTACAAAAGTGCTCTTCTATTATTGTTTTATATTACAAAGTCTGGATGACACAAGAATAAACAAAACTGGCTTCTGATAGTGACCTCTTTTGGGTGTGATAAGTTCATGTATATATTTTTAATCGCTTGAGTAGTTATGTTGGATTAAAAGGAAGGGCTGCAAAAAAAAAAAAAAAAAAGAATGATAAAACATAGAGTCTGTCTAGGCTTCAAAAGCCTGACCACAGACCGCAGCCAAAGGATCCAGCATAAATGTGATTTTTCCTTGCTTTGCTTCTGGCTTCAAAAAGAGACAGGATGGGCACTTGGCATTTTGGGGAAGAGGAGGAGACAAATGTCCTGTTGTGCTCCTCTCACCACCCAGCCACTGAAGATCACTTTTTTTCCAAACAGGTTACACCATCCTTTCTACAGTGGGTTTTTCATGTTTTTCAAATGTCTGAGGGATCCTTTCCCCTAGAATGGCTGGACAAAGAGGGCTTGCACACCCTCATATGAGACAGGAGTGTTTTTACAGTGCTGCACCTTCATTGCTCCACCAAGAGCATGGGTTTCCCTGCATGCTTTCAGCGCTGTTAACTTCAGCGGCTAATGGAGGATGTGGTAACAAATCCTCATAATCTTCAAACACAAGAAGTATGTGTAACGCATCCACAGCCGCCTCATGTTTCCCACAACAGTTGAGAGATGGGAAAGTAGTTAGACTGTTACTCATTTTGTAATGGCCACTGATTTATTCCTGAAGTGGATTTTGCTTCCAGCACTTCTCTAAGTGCATCTCATTCCCTCCCTGGTTCCTCTGGGCACACTGAGAGACCTACTGACTGATACTTCCCAGCTTTGCTCCTGTCTCATATCCTGCTCACGTTTTTCTATCCTGAGAAAGGCAGCAACGGTATCTGCAGCAGGAATAGCCATGAAGTCCAACACTAGAAGACCCATCAAAGATTGCTCTATTTTCTCCTGCATATACTACGCAGGTACGTTTTTGTGATCATTGCAGACTTGTTGTACAAATGTTAGAATTTTTATTAGCAGCCAAAATAATTCAACTTGCTTGCAGCAACCCCTGCCACACCCCCAGGAAGATCCAGAAATCTTAGGTTAGAATCAGCAGCAAAGAGGTAGACAAATTAAGCATTGATGGTCTGTGGGAAAGTAATTGTTAATATCCCAGAGCTACCACAGTGTGCCAGACAAATGCCAGCCAAGCTTGTTAGTAGTAGTGTTAGTAGTGTGAACAGAAAACTGTTCACCTCTGTCTCTTTTCCCAAATGCAGCAGTAGTTAGACTGCTACTCCTTAGCTAACCCCGGTGCTAGGAGCAGTTTGTGTCAGGATAAAAGGGGTGGAAGTAACACTGCAGCTTTTGGGTAGCCCCTGAGAGGTACCCAAGCTGGAATTACCCAATTCAATTGCAACCTTAATTTAGCTCTATTTGTTTTATACATGTTTTTTTGAAGAGGGTTATTTCTAACCCAGGTCACTCCAAAGATTCAGTTCACAGTGCAGTCTTACAGACAATTTTATTGGAACAAGTGAGGATGCAGCAAGGGTGGACCATGAGTGAGAGAGTATGTGAGAAACCTTTCAAGAAAATGCTGTGGTGGGGAAGCTGTGACGTGCAGGTTTATTCTCAGAAGCTAATATTTTGACACCACTGTTGTGTGAATGTTTTGGACTCCTGTGACATGAATGACAAGTGTAAGTATGTCCTTGATGTTTGCACTGCTGTGCAGAAGGACCACTATACAAGCAAATGTCTGGCTAAGAAAATATGCAGCAGAGCAAAGTAAACACAGGTAGCAGTGTTGCTGGCCAGGTGATTCCTGTGTCTTGGTCACCGATCTATAAAGATTGTAGGGGACCATGGTAATCAACGGCTCCAACCTCCTACAGAGCATAAGACATGGGACTTCCTGAAAGTCATGACAGTAGAACTAAAGAGCTAATTTTAGTAAGAACACACAATCTCGATAGAAAGAAAGTGTTGTTAGGGAAAGTCCACTACAACTCTCAATAAGTTACTTAGCTTTCCTCACAGTAAAAGGAAAAAACCCTCCGAAAACCATGACTGACTTAATTTTAGCCTGAATTTACACAGTTTCAGCTCCTTTCTAGAGCCATGCCTACTAAGCAATGGTTTCCTATTAACAAACACATTTTGACATTATCCATTAGCCATTTACAATCCACTTTACATGTTGCATATTCTTTTGTTTCAAGGGTTTTTTGGTTTCTAAATTAAAATTTTGCCTTATAACAAGTCAGTTATTGTAGTGAAGCCTCATTCAGCAGCACTTGTATCAATCTTAGCAACCGATGTGGAAAAAATATGGATTTAGTCTCAGAATTTTTCTCTATAAATTTAACTTTGCTGGCACTGATTCTAAGTCTACCTTTCAACCATTGTCAAAATAATGGTGAAATTGAAGACTGGTTTTTACTGGCTTACAAACCCTTGGACTATTTCATATACTGTTTCTAAATAAAAATTAATTTTCTTCCAGACAGCCAAATGTTCAAAGACCTCTTGAAAGAGTTAACATTGAAAGTTCCAGTTAATCTTTACTTATTTCTTCTTGAATGCTTGGATGCAAATTATTTGGATTTGCTGATTTAAAAATATCTGACTTCAATTATTGCTCTTTAGTAACCTTCAGACTCACTCTGATGAAATTTGTTTCATCATCTTCCATCAATATAACCTTTTTTGGTGAATTTTTCTCACATTTGGGATAGAAATATATGCTGAACACTGCCTTGTCTGCCTTATCAGACAGTTTACCATTTCCATTGGAAACAGTAAAATCTTTAGACCTCTTCGTAGTCCTGCTACATATACCCCCTCCATCATTGTCCCAGTTAAGCAAATATGTGACAAATTCTGAACAACAGGGAAGGGCAAACCATTATCTTTTGAAACCACAGAAGTTCAGAATTCAGCATTCTACCAGTTGGTAATATTCAGTAACGTGTTTTGTTTGTATAATTCTCTTTCCTTCTCTCCCTTAGTTTATGCTCTCCATTTGGAATATTGGTAACCTTAAATGAATCTGATTTCTACCTTCTGCTTAGTGAATTGGGCAGTGCTACCTTCAGAATTTTTCATGTACAGGAAAAATTTATATGTAGAAATAATGTAAACATGACTGATGTTTACTGGCACCCCATAATTATTATGTATGATTTTATCAAGAGAACAATATTCTTTAATGCAACATCAGAGAGTCTAGTAGTACTGTCAATAAACACAAAGTCATGTGCATAGTAAAGTCATGACACTCTCCTGAAGACTGGACTTCCCTTCTTTTACTTCTCAGCAATGGTAGTTCAGATTTATCTGCTACAGAGCACTGGGGTGTTTCTCTGCAAATATTTCTTTTTTTTTTTTTTTTTTTTTTTAAATAGAACCTTTAATGTGCTCTAAAAAGCCTTTCTAACTTGAGTTTTCTCTCAGTGTTATTAATTTTTTTATTACAGATCTTGTTATTTTCAGGGTTCCCAAAGGACCTATTAACAGCAGACTTTTATGGAAAAGAAGCATGGTTAAACTGGTGAAAATAACTGTGCACAAGTCATAAGTAAGTAATATAAGCTGCAGCAAGGATACTGTGTGTTGTTTTAATTTCCAAAATAGCAACAGTTCAGACATTTAATTGCATTTTTTATGACCTTTTTTCATAGCTGCCTAGTGTAAAATATGTTGCCAGTAATATATAACTGCTAACAACTTTTAAGTTTCTTAAGCTGGCATTAGATTTCTTATCCTATTGGAAAGGAAGGTCACTTAATGTACTCTTCATCCTTATGAGGAAAAAAACATGGATGGTGGATGTATATCTCTGGTTTTATGTTCTTATAACGTCAGTATTACCTGAAATCTTTTCTGCAGTAAGAAAGATACAGGACAGTGAATTATTTATGCCTTCTCACAGTCTTAGTTGTGTAAAGGGAGCTTTTCCACCAAAAGGATTTTATGAGGAGCCGGCTTAGCTTAATTTTGTAATAACTGATTCCTAGTGCCATGGACATGCAGATGCTCCAGTCCCTGCACCCACCCCCTATTATTGTGCAGGAATGGTGACTACAGTGTCGACGTGCCCCCTGCCCAGGGCTAGGCTGGCAGCCTTGTTCCCCTTGGAGATTTTGAGGTCCCACCAGCACAGCATCGTCGGCAGACCCTGTGCAGACATGGGCTTCTGCTCCAAGGAAAAGCTGTGTTCATTGTTCCAGAGCAGCACCTCTCCACATTTCTAACCACCTTGAGATAAGCAGTCAGGAGACTGCAGAGCAAGTCTGATGGAGCAGGGCAGGACATGTCTTTTCCCCTAGACAAGGTGGTAAAAGTTCAGCAGCTGAAAAATGTCTCCTTATTTTTTTCTCTTTCCCTGTTTTTGGCTCCACCCCCCTGCCGGTAACATTGGTAGGAGAGCCTTTCATGTGCCCTGGACATTCAGCTGGTGCCAGTTCCCCATCCTATGAACTCACTGGTAAAGGCCCTTTAGGGTTGGAACTCCCTTTGAGATTTAGCTTTATATCAACCTACAGTAACATCTAAGATTCTGCTTTTTATGGAGGACCAGGTGCTTGCCCTAAAGCTTTGGCTCAAGCATCATATTGATCTATTTGATCTGAAATTAAATAAATGGGGGGGTGGGGAGGTGCGGACAGAGAGAGGGAAGGAAGCAGGATAAGTGGGATAAGGCTTCTTTAACAGGCTGCTGGTTATCCAACTGCATACCAACATTCAGCAGGAATGAACTTTGCTATCACCATTTGAAAACCCAGCAGATGTGTACAGTTCATGGAACATTTGAGAGACAAGAACAGTCCCCCAGAATTGAGTTTATTTTTTCCATGCACATAGGCAGTAGCTCTGAGTTTGCTGAATAGTTTGGTGAATTTGACAGGCATGGCATCAACACTTTTTACATCTGACTCATAATTAATATAAACAGAATGACAGAAAATCATTTACCTGTACTGTAAAAAAGTAGATACAAGATGATGCCCTAACAGGCAGACTTGTAGGTACCTGGAAAGATAGCAGGAATTCACTTATTGTTTTAATTAGTTTCAACTTGATTTAGTATTTAAAAATTCTTACTAAAGCTCTAATCATTTCTACTCCAATACTGCAACCTGCTTTTCTAGACTTCCTTTTCCTGCCCCCCTGCCCAAGCTGCAAAGATAATTTTCACCTGAGCTCTTTATTCATCCTTCCATCAGCTCTCTTCACTGCCTCAGATGTGTGCTACTTGACTTCTCTCCATGGTCCATCACAATTTATAGCATCTTACTGCCATACCCCACTTACTATTAGGGCTGGGACGCTACCTGAAGTCAGTCAGTTTTGCCAGTCACTGTCCACCTTCTCCCATTTTCAAATAAGCTTTCAAATAAACATGTCTTCTCCTATGCTGCTCCTATCTCTATCCTACTGTGCCTACCAGCTCTTATTGTGTAGGGATACAGACTGTAACAGTGCTTAGCTTGGTCCTTAATATTGACCTATACAAATATTAATACCCATAATAGCTTATAAGGGTGGGAAACTGAGGTAGACAGACTAAGGCACCGTTCTGCTGTGTCTATAGCTCTGTTATGTCCACCTCTATCTATTTGCTGGGCCATGCCAGGAAGAGGACCCTGGCATCCAGCCCAGGTGATGTCAACTGGCTCATGTCTGTGTTGTTCATGGCTAGCATCCTTTGGGGAAGAGCATGTCAATCCATACTGTGGAGAAGTCGGTCATGTCTCCTCTGGATGCCCTGTAGACCCAAACCACCTAACTGTAATTTCTATAGTAGTGAAAGGTGCGGGGGACTAGATAATTTTTAAAACATTATGTAGAGGGTGAATGTTCTGCACCTTGTGTCACGGCACAAAGGTGGATGGAGGCTTTTGGGATAGTGTTAGAAGCCTGTCCTGGACAGAGGCAGGGAAATTTGCCTTTTCTCATGCATAATTGCTGCCTGGAGTATCCCTTGTGTGAATGACTCAGCCAGCTCTGCTTGGGTTGCTTCAAGGATGGAATTACCTGGCTAACTAGAAAGGAACCTAAGCATGAAGTATCATGACTGAAGTATGCATTATGTAGACACCAGGGTCTACAATAAATAGGGAGCAAGTCAGACTGGTAGGCTAGCCACAGGGAGCACTAAATCTCTATCTAGAAACAATCTGACCATTGAATTTAAATAACTTCCTTCCTTCTCTGCTTCACATCTTCAGTTTTAATGCCATTAAAGAGATACACAAATTCTCTGAACTCATAGCAAGGTATTAACATCAGCTACCCATACATCTCGCCACTCTATCTTCCTCTTTGTCTTCTATCCACTGACTCCTTTCTAAATCACTGACAATATGCTAGGGAGTCATTGTATTTATTAGGATCCAGTAATGCATTACACATTACTCCATGTGATGCACTTCTAATTATTCCCTTGGGGATTATTCAAGCAATACTGACTTTGGGAATATACATTACGACTGTTCAGGTTAATGGCCCAGTGATTCATTAGACAAGACATTCTTGGAAAGTAATTGATTGCATTAATTGTTTCACTGAACAGTGTGAACCACAGCTGCTACATGGCCTTCCCAGCACCGGCCCACAGCTTCTGCAGTGGCAGCATCAACGGGGCAAGTTGTTGCCAGCTGTCATGCTGTAGGTGCATTAGATCTTCTTGTTTTCCTTTGCCCAAGGCTGTTCTCTGCTGCCTTTGTCACTCTTTGACTCTGTTTCTAATTCCTTCAGGAGATCTGCGATACCATCTCAAACTAGAATAGCTGCTGGGGTTTGGGGAGGGACATTTAGCTGGCAGTGCTGAAGACTTCCTGCTCTTTGGCACTAACCAGTATTAGGTTACTAGATAGTCTTATTCAGTAAGGTTGAAAAAAAGGGCATTTTGCAAAACTTTATTATGCTCAAAACAGCAAATGACTTGGTGAAAGTCATATTAGTCAGAGTGAAAGCAGCTACAATTTAGATGGCTCTCACAATCGCAGTGGAGGTGAAGACTAAATGGCCTGCAATAGCGAGAGATAAAGGAGAGTGGCAGGAACTGGTATGACCATCTCTTATGTCATGTATCCCATTTTTCACATGGTAACGTTCCCCTCGCTTTTGCTGCAATGACCTAAGACAGACAAACAATAACAATACAACTTCTATTATATCTGAGATTTAAACCAGCATGTTGACCCATGCAAGCTCTTAGTTTTCCTACCCTTCCCTGCATCCACTATGCTGTGCAGCTTGAGGTGAGACACCTGCCTTCTGGAGTTTGGCTTTAGGGTTAACACTAGTAAAGGCAATGGAGCAGAAATGTCAAGCCTCTGGGTGCCCAGATGGGTTTCTGCAGGATCTTCCAATTTGTGGTTCTAGTTGTCTCTGATCAGAGATCTATAGGCACCACCTTCCTAGTCTGTCAGCACAAAAGCTGACATTTGCATTGAGTGGCATCAAGACTCTAATTCCCCTCTGGGGGTCACTCATCCAAATAGCTTTTTGCAGGCGCTCTCTGTGTCCTGTGTAGCTCTGAGGGCGCATTCTAACAGTTCAGAGAAATTTGCTAGGGCAGAATTGGTGCTGATGTATGTGCATGACACTGTATGGAAAGATCTGCTTTAGTGACGTGGGGAATTGCTGCATCCAGGTGACAAAAGGAAGGGTTCTGTTTGGAATTAATTTACCATAGAAAACCTTGTCCCAGGATGAAGAGTAAGAACTCCCCCACTTAGGGAGCAATAACTGATGCTTTGTTCTATGTTGCTCTGAGCATGCAGATGGCATGGCCTGGGCAGGGAACAGCTGTGCCTACAAGTAACCTTTCCAAGATGGCATCACACGGCATGGCACACCTGTGTGTTACATCCCTGAGATGTAAAGTCATCTACCACACAAAAAGAGAGGCTGTCACAGAGAGGCAGAGACATACTACTGAAGACCAATGCAGCCAGCACCATGCTCTATTTGCAAGGGGAAAATATGTGCCAACAAAATAAATATTCATTGAAGTAAAAGCAATGCAAGCCATGGCTGCAAACCTCTATGCCAATTATGCATCTCTGCTTATTAAATCACCACTATGGTGATGGTGATTATGATCCTTACAGCATCTGGCCTTACAAAACACAGAATGTATATCAGGCAGCCTAATTTCTGAGCATTTTAGGGGTCAGACCAGAGAAGTTTGGCAACTTGTAAGACAAATGCAGCCCAGGAGGCTATAAATTAAGGTTACAAATTGTAGGAGACTTGGTGATAAGGAATACGCAGTTGAAAGTGTCATGGATAGTAACCTTTTGTAATTACAGTTTGCTTAAATACTCCCTTGGAGACTTCATCATTATAATTTACTCTTGCTCAGAACGTTATCTTTGTGAGGACTCATGGTGATTGATTACTTGCCAAGTATCTGAGCAGTCAAATGGGGAACAGTTGGGTAACTTCTAACAGAGAGGGAAGCAGAATCCCTAAATCCTGCAAATTCCTGACAGGACAGTCCTCTAGATATTGTGTACCTGATCCAACTACTTTATCTGCCATATAAATAATGTTGCTGTATCTGTTTATGAAACCTGCACACCTTATAGAGAACATTGCCCACATATTTGAACACATATAAGGAAAGCACTCTATTAAAAAAAAAAACCAACCCAAACTCAAGGACACTTTGGAATTTGCAGCTGCAAATTCTGAAATGCCTCATTATAGACAAGTATTTTCATGAAAAGACATATGAAACTGCATCTTGCTAATGGAAGAGAAATAAAGGCTACTGGTCAGAGCAGTTGCCTGGAAGCCAGGCACTAATGATCACTGGGGTGCCCAGCCATACTGGATAGGACCCAAAGGCTGTGGTCCTGTTTCTGACAGCGGCTGTCATGGATGTTGAGGAAAGGCCATAAGACCAGAACATGCAAATAGCAGTTCTTCCCAAGGTGTACCTTCTCAGACTCCAAAGATAGTGGTCTGGGGACATCCCAAGCTGGGGGGATCAGGACAGCTCCTCTTGTCTTAGGGTCCAAGTAGCCATGGGGAGCTGCTCAGGGGGTGGGGGAACTGAACTCTTCATTGCTGCTGGGTGAACATACATGTTTGTGTGTATGTATAGAAGCTCCATGTATTTGTCTGTGGGACACGGAGAGTGAAGTAGTCTTTCAGGGAGGTGCATTAAGACTGGCTTTAGGGAGAAGTTAAATATTAACCTCAACTAGTCTGAATTTGGAAAATAGAATATATGTTTGTTGTGTGAAAATGTAACATCACTGTCAAGAAACAAATACCACAAAGAACATACCTTTGTTTTTTGGTGACTGAAGAAAGTTATTTGGTACTTTGGAATCAATAAATTTGGCTTAAATGATGCAGCTCAAGGCAATCCTAACTAATCATTGTTTTTAAAAGTATATAAAATTCAACAAAAAGCTTTAAAAAGAGACATCTTAGACACAATATCAATGTCAGGGGAGAGTAAAATCTTCTTTGAACTTCCTGCCAACTGCTAGTCACTTCCTGAAGTTTTATAGCAGTAGCTTAGTAGTGGCAGCCTTCTGTATCTGTCACATCTTGTTTTATTTGCATCAGAGGCTATAATTATATTCATACAAACTTTACCTTATTTTAAAAGCTGAAAGCAGCCCCTGATTTATGCTCCCTACAAGGCAATTCTTTCTCTTCTGGATGTAATATGTCACAAAAAAGAGTGAAGCTGCAGCATTGCTGCTATCCCTCTGCCTCCTCCATGCATGCCTTCAGGATACTGCAGATACATTAAACAGTGACAGCAAGCCCTGGCTTCTTTCACCTCTCATGCAATGCTCACACTCAGGGGTTGCCTGTGCCTTCGCAGTAGAATTTGTAAGTGATGACTTCTCAGAAATGCTAAAACATGTTCCTGAGAACCCATACATGTCTAGTCCTCTGTGCTCACAGGAAACCCCTCCGGGCCAGGCCCACAGGGGTAACCAGTTACTCCATCTCATTAGAAGAAATGCAAAGAAAGTGAACAAACACAAGCATAAGCATGGACTAAAGGCCAAGAGAAATAGTGTACATGAGCGGGCTGATTGGCTTTGGGGAAAGGTACCGCTCTGGCTATGACTCTGTGGGCAGCTCAGGCACTGAGGCTGCTGCTCTTTAACAGACCCTTGCTAGCCATGCATTTGGGTGTCTGTGTGCCCATCTGCTGGCACTGGGGTCCTCACCCTTCTCTGTTAGAGCTCCTTTGTCCAGGGAAGGTCACACCGGTGAGGTGGAGGGCTGTCAGACATCCAGCACAAGTCTCAAGCTGGGTTTTGCCAACACAGGCACAGATTATTCAAGCCATGAAAGTAACATGCCTGTCTCTGCTGGAGACCTGCATGTGTGGGCTGTGCCCCCACTGGGAGGTAGTGGTCCAGGGTGCAGGGAATGACAGAACCGGAGGCAGCCCGGGATGCAAACTACTGGTACAGTGAGGACTGATGGAGGGCTGTGAAAGAGCCCTGATGGAGGCTGGGGACAGCACTGTGATTGCAAAGAGGCTGCAGGTTTAAATTTTAAAGTACAAGGAATGAGGAGGGCAGGGGCGCATTGCAAACCCCTCTGTCTGTACCCTGTCTGCTCTTGGCTAAAGCAATGACATCCTTGTTTGATCTGTAACTTCACTCATAAAACTTCTAAAATAAATTGTGGACGATAAGGCTTTTCTGAGAGAGCAGACGTAAAACACTAGTGCTCCCATTTCAAAGGCATTGATGTGAAGAATTTTGCCTCTAAACTACTGAATCTTCCTGTAGTATCCCTTACTTCACTTTTACAGAAATTCAGCTGCACACCCTGTCAAAATGCTATTAGCTGACTAGAAAGATATGGCTTTTGGCTAAAAGATTAAAATGAAGATTTATGGCCTGTGATGCTTCTCCCTAGGGTCATTCCCCACACTTTCATGCAGAAGGAGTGGGGTGACACTGTCTCCTTTTCATATGTATGTTTTGACAACTTTTTCTTCAAGCTTGCTGCTTATTGTGTCTTAAAACTCCTTTAAAAAGAACTTTCTGAAAACTCTTAGTCATGTCAGTAAACACGAAGCCAGCTTTCAATTGCTGAGCAAGGACTTGTCTGAGATTGGCTGGTATGTAAGAAACAAACATTCAAAAAGGAAAAAAAAAAAAGAACCTCTAGAAAAAAATCTGAGCTGAATAATCACAGAATGTATTCCCTATGCACAAATATTGCATGGGTTTAAATTTCTAAATGAATCATTTTTTTACATTTTTGTAGAAACAACTCGGAAAGGAAAACCCAACCTCAGAAGCCATTCCAGTCAGTTACAACATGTGGAAATGCCAGGCTTTGTGACTTTTTGCTTCTTTTTATTTTACATCGTTAACATCCGATTCATGGCCTAATCGGCTCTCATAATGCACAAGTGGCAATCATAATAAAGGCAGAATTCAGGGGCCCTGACCAAGACGAAGGGGTCCTTGGATATTTGTAACACAGGAGGAGAAGGCAGTCCCTTGTCCTGAGGTGCGCAGCTAAATAGGTAAGACAAGGAGTGAGAATACAGCTGGTGTTGCTTGACTGAACAGGAACCAAGGATCACAGAGATTAAGAGCCTGAGACAGAGTCAGCTGCAATCAAGGTCAAATTCACACAATTTCTTTCAAATGTGAATGAGTCCTGAAGTAATCAACCCAGTACTATGGAGAGGGTGCTACTGGGCCCGCAGCAGAACTCACTATTGTCTTCCCAGTTCAGCGCTTTTACCCCAGAATCAGCCATGGTGTATGTATGTGTGTTTACTGGAAAATAGTTAGAGCTTTTCCAACTGTGGAAGAAACATAGAGAAAATTTCCAGCTTGATTTCAAAGACAGACTCTCACATGCTGCCTTCCTACACAGAAACTTCCAAAAGCTCAGTTGCAGGCATCTCCAAACTGCATGGCTCATTGGCTTGATCTGTATTTCAGAAGCTTCTGCCTTCTTTCTTCCTTAGCTGATATCCCTGTTTGGAGTTTGAAGGACAGCAGTTACCTTGTTTTATGCATCAGAACATCCCGAGCACCTGTCCTGTGACACTCAATGACATTTTGGAGTGCAGCATCACTTCTCTGCTTTCACTGATGTTAATTCTCACAGAAACACATCCACATAAGCAATGTCTGCAGCAGTAGCATAGAGTGTCACTGAGTGACACAGGAAACCTTAGAAGGATTAAACTGCAGAGACTTTGCTAAATGTTTTTAAAAACTTGGGAACTGTTGGTAAAACTGCATGATTTATCCTGTGCATCAGCTTTCCCTTCCTATATTTCCTATTACGCGTGACAAGCCTGATAAGGGCATGACTTTATCTGTAATTTCTGTGCAGGTACAGAAGTGAACGTATGGTTTCTTGTGGGTACACTTCGGAGTCAGTTAAGCATTTACAAGGAAAAGCTGCTGCTTGGGGTAGAGCGCAGTGTGAGTAAACACTCCGCTACCTGGCAGCGGGCCCATGAGGCTGGGACTGCACACACCTACATGATATTTACCTTTGCATAAGTCACTGTTGAATGAACGAGTGGCTGTGTGAGAAGGATGGCCAGAAAAGCAATATTTAGATCCGTTTGGCAGGTTTCTTCTGAGGTCATGACAGAGACCTTCAGGAAGAGAGCAGCACTGGATGTGCATCAAACCCCTCGCATTTCTGAGCCATCACTGGACGTGAATTCTCCGGCACATTCCAGGCAAAAAGGTTCCCTTCTGAAATCCCTGCTCTTGCTTCCAGCATGTCATTTTCCCAGCAGCTTCCCAGCCCCTCCATGGACGTGGTGAGATTTCTGAGGAAATGTGGGTCACGGAAAGCTGCAAGAGGAGCAGGCCTCCGGAGCCGGTGCCCGGCGAGTGGGGCTGAGGAATTTACAGCCCTTCTAATGCTCACACTTTATTTCTCTCCACAGTTGTTATTGTGCAGCCATGTGAGCCTTCTGTGTTGTGTCAGCCAGAGACCTCGGACACAGAAGGAGAGTACTTTCCAGTGCCTTGTTCGTTGCTATTATTCTGAGTCTCCTATCTCTGAACTCGGGGAATATTTCGGCTCCCTCACAGGGTGTATTGATGTCATGAGTTCAAGTGTTGTGGCTGCAGCGAGCGGGGGATTCGTGCCGGGGGGGCGAAGGTGTGCGCGGCTGCCATCCACCCTGGAGGGAGGCATAAACCAGAACCAACCCACTCTGCAGCCTGTGCTCTCGTGCTCGCTGCTGACCTCGGGACAGGGGGAGGGGGACTGACAGCCCCTTGCTCTTTGACTCTACCGTCTTAAGACAATATGCATTTCTGCATTGCTCATAAACAAATGTATCTAAAACACCACACTTTATATCCACTTACAATTCTGAATACCTTTCCATTTATCTAAAGCTTGCTGAGGTGAGTTCCTATAAGGGAAGACTTATTTCATTTCCATGAAATGTTTATATTTTCTGGGAAGTTTCTCTCTCACCTCTTTAAATTTTACTGCAGTTGGCGTGCAGCCTGCAGCAGGGTCCTCCCAAGGAAGCTGGTGAGGCAGGGAGGTTCAAGAGGGACTATAAATTTCAAACTCTCTGGGTTAGAATAATTTAAGTGCACCAAGTTCTTAACCTTAAAGGATCAATACTGAGGGTTGGTTTTTTTTTTTTTTTAGTGCTGTAAAATTTGAGCTAAGAAAAAAACTTAACAGAAAAAAACCCCAAACCAAAACCAAAACCAGCCCCCCCAAACCCCCAAACCAAAGTAAATAAAGATTGTATGTGAACAGGGGATTGATCCTGAATGATGTTTCTGGAGTTTCAAATTATATAGTCAGAAGGATGCCTGTTTTGGCTGTTCATGGGAATAACCATCTCGGGGAAGTTTTCTTTACAAAAAAATATAAAGATCCATGACCCAGTACTCATCCTTGCAAAATGGATGTAGTTCTCGTTCTGCATCTAATTTCTTTGTTTAAAGCCCAGAAGGGACTTGGCCTTTTCAGCACTGATTTTTGGAGTGGATTAGGGCTGGCAGATATGATATGTCCCCATGGGTGATGAGGCTGTGGCTGTACAGACCACTTTTCCGCATTTCACCCTGCTGCAATTACATTTTCTGACTAGTTTGCTGAGTGTCCAACTTAATATCAAGCATATATATATGCAGGTTTTATGTCTTATATCCTCTCGTATGGCATTTGTATTAAAGAAGGCATTGACTAACCTGTTTTCTTATCAGCATATTAATGAATTGCCTCGGTGAAATATCTAGCACTATATTCAGGCATCCATATTTGTTTTGGGAAAAAACCCAATGCCTTCAAATGTGATGCAGAAACTTTTACCAAAAAACACACAAAGAATCCCAATGCAGTATAAAATCTCAGATGTTGTTTATCCAGCAGGCATGTATGGTAAATACATCTTAAAAGAAAGATTAAAATACCATATCCTGTTTGCTATTTCAGTCAGGACTTGGGGTTAGGATTTTCCATATTTTTCCTGGTGACATCACAGGCACCTAAAAACCAGGTTTTGAAATCTTATTTTAGCAGAATATGTGAGATCATCAATCTAATATGGGAAATATAGGACCCTGAGGTCAATATTTGACAAGTCAGTGCAGGACAAGCTCTTTTATAAAATACAAATTCATGTTTAACCCCTAACCCTACACACAGTCTCCAATAATAACTTTCAGTCTGAAACAGTTCTGTCCCATGGCACTCCCACAGCCTCCAAAAATCACACTCATCTTTTATATTCACTGAAGGCAAAGATTCTTCATTGAAGATATTACTAGACACAACTACATCAGCTGTGCTGTGGCTGAGAGCTGTGCCACAGATGGAGCACGGTGCATGCGTGCTTGCGGGAGGATGCTGCTGAGTCCCCTTTACCCAGGGGAAAAAATGACACAGGATGGAAAGTGTCAATACAGGCTACATTTATGCCAGTATTTAAACACTTCAGGGTGCTGGAATTCATTCCTACCTACTGTTGAACTGTGGCCCTTGGCACAGTTCTGGCTTAGGCCAGCTAGCATTCTCCCTTCAATTCCCCGGCATGGTTTGGCAGTTAATGCAATTAGGGAACCATTCCCACTATGCATTTTCCATGTGACCAATGTTTCTGCAGACTGAGATGAATAGTACAGACACAGGTGGCTCTGTGCCAGCTGTCCTTAGTGCCATTGTCACTGGTGTTTTATTGATGCACGGTGTGGTCTCCCTGTTCAAGATGGATGCTCCTGCCTAGCATGGCTACTCCAACCCAAATGGGCCCTTGCTTGGTTTCATACCTGGCACCACTGAGAAGCCCTTGATCAACCAATCTTCTCAGTGAGAAGACACTACTGCTGGACCGGCATAGTGGACTGAACTTGTACTGTGGTGCTAAGTCACTTCACCTCTTGACTTGTTCCTTACAGCCTGCCCCACAATAAAAATAGGGGACCTAAACAAAGAGAGCAAACCAGAGTTACAGGATGTGTTTTGGGTCTTTCCAGGAGAAGCCCTGTAGAGAAAATTCCTAAGTTAATCTTCTGAATGCCCTCACTTGATCTGGGATTACACAGATGAGGCTCATTTTGGCATCTTACCTAGAAACTCCATTTGTAGATGCCAAGTACAGCTCAGAAGAAATAAAGGATACCTTGTGTGATAGCGACAAGGTTTTCTATATAGAAAGTATCATCTTTACAAACTAGATCCATAGCACAAACCCACCCAGTATGCACTCTACTGGGCATTTTATGTAGTCTGCAGATCCACCTGCCTATCTGCTGCTTTTTCTGGCAGGACTTAGCACTGTACCCAATGAAGGTGGAAGGCATGCACCACCTCGCTTGCATGCTGAGCAGCAACTGCAGGTGTGCAGTAATGATAGCTGGTGATCGTGCTTCCACTGCTTCTCAGTGCCTCCAGAACCAGCATCTCGGTAAGGCACCTTCTTTTTCAATGACAATACTAGCTTTGCCAGGCTTTAAGAGGCATAACTGAATCCAATCTAATCTCTGTAAAAGTCTGGGAACAAACTGTACTGATACCTCTATATTCTAAGGACTTGGAATACAGGATAGAAGTTGCAGGGTTTCTCCTCATAGAAACATTTAAATTGAGAGAATTCAGCCAGTGCTGAAAAGGGACAAAAGAAACCAGTGTATTAGATTTAGCTATTATCTAGTAATCCCATTCTGTATATTTTCTGCCGATTTTTTCTGGCATAGTTTGTAACTCCCAGAATCATCTCTGGGCAGTGAGATAAACTATGAATTCATGCTCAGAAATCCCCCCTTGACCTATGAGTGGACTTTCTGAGGAGCCAAAAAATAGCAGAGGTAGAGCAGAGTTAGTGTTCATGGTGCTTCTGGTCATGCCAGCTTCAGGTGAGACTGGTCTTATCTGTCATCGGCCAGCTGAAACCAACAGGGACAACTTACCAGCAGTAAGATCCACAGTTGGCTCCCCAGTGTACATGCAGCTGCTGCCTCTGTATCTTATCCACAAAAAATACCCCAAACATGTTCTAGCAGAGCATGTTCAAGACTGCCACAGCCTTTCCAATAGCTGACTGACAGCATAGCAGGGCAAAGGTTTGTACAACTGCAGCCTGCTGTTCTGCAGGAGCCAAAGCAGAGATCCATGCTAATGTAATTTGTCCTCCCATAGCTTTCAAGATAAGAAGGGAAATGTGGTATTGATTTACCTAGTAAAAGTGACACCCTCCAACATGCGGAATCCATCCCTGCTTGTCACTCAGTGCTGCTCTGCCTTTTTGGACAAGGCTGCTTGTATGTGTGAAGTTATTAAGCAGAAACATATTGCCCAGCCTGACTATCAGAGCCAGCTTCAGAAAGGGCAGGTATCATACCAATTCAAAGAGCATGCGAAAGACCAAATGGCACTTAGCAGTAAGCTGCAAATCAGGCTGCAGGAATGTATACAGACACCTGAATCTAAAGAGACATATTTCTATTTCTGGACATAAATCCCATGAGATGGTTTAATTAATAATTAATTCAAGCTGCTTCTAGTCCATATTTTTTTTACCCAACAAACCTAAGGAACTATACACTTATGAGCCTATACTATGGAGAAAACCTTAGAGAAGAAAAAGCTTAGGAAATCTAACCACACAGGGAAGGGGGTCACTGTCTCTTGCTTTATAAATGTCACGGTTTTCAGGTGTATCTAGTAAATAATTAAGGCTGATAACAGTCAGCTGGTTAGTAGTTCCTCCCAGGGCCTGGGGACTTCTAGTAATTAAGGCCTGAGCAGAATGGAATGGATATTTGCCCTTCATTGATATTAAAAAGGTAAGACCTGGAACTATGTCTGGGACTAATGTTAAATTAGGTTGTCTGTATGGCAGGGTCATTCAGTGTCCTACCTTTTTTCCTTCTTCTTTCTGTTTGTCTCCTTCAAACTGTTTAATGAAGAGGTAGCAAGGAGCAATGCCTGTCTGTGAACTTATTGGGAAGCAAAGGAAGGAGGCTGCAGCCAGCTCAGATTGAATAGCCACAATAGGCTCTGTGGGAAGTACCTGAAGGTAGAAGCTAGTAAGCTCTATACCAACATGGAAAGTAATAAATAAGTGGGATTAGTTAGGTAACTTACAGGTCTGTAAGCCTGGCAACAGTCACAGGAATGATCTGCATCAACTGATATAAGATTCAGTCAATAAGAAGGCAAAAGTTGTCATTGATGCTGATCACCTGGGTTATGAAAAACAACAACATTTGTCAACTATCTGAGGGTTTTTTTTATTATGAGAAAACATGGAAATCCATAATTGAGGATTGATGTGAAATGGGGATTTATCCTGGGGAAGGCTGGTCTATATATTTCCCCTTAGCATTTGCTAGTGACTGTGGCTGGGCAGGGGACAAGAGAACAGAAGGAGCCTTGACCACTCTGGCACAGCCATTGTAGTCTGCTTGGGTAGAGTAACAATGCGGGCAGAACAAACTCTAGTATGTCATCTGGTTTGGTACCATCTGCCATTTTGTTCAGGAAAGCAGAATGTCATAAACATGCACAACATGGCAGATATTAAACATGGAATCTGAAGTGGAAATGACGAGGCTTTATTTTCCTTGTGTTTGGCATTGTAGCTGAGGCTGGATACCTTATTCTGCTGTCTTAGTTCAAAGAGTGGATATGTGAAAGAGCAACATAGAAAATCACTGAGGTATGGAAGTATTCTGGAAAGTGTGTCTTGACATTCACACACCAGTGCAATCCTCTTGGTGCCTTACCTACCCAGAAGGTTTGCCTCCTGCTTGGCAGGCCCTTGGGGGCACAGCCTTAGAGCCAGGTTCTCCTCCTGCAGAGCTCTGCAGCAGCAAAGTCCCACTGCAAGGCGGGCTCTTTTGCCAACAGAGAGGATTTCCCTGATGTTTTACAATTGGTAAGAGACTTAAGATGGGACTTGTTCAGGTATTCCCCATCTTTATTTGTCTCTTGCAGCTGCCATGTCCTGTCATCATAGTCATCTTAACCAAGCAAAGCAAGTGCTTGTGGCACTTCTGACACTCAAGAAATAGTGATTTCATCGGTAAATATCCTTATTAAAAAAAGAAATCACTTCAGTCTTTCTAGTTCATGTTGGGTAGACCTCCTGCTTCAAATGATTTTTCAGCTAGGGAAGTAATGATATAAGTAATTAATTTCATACTGTGGTCATTATAACTACAGTGAGAAAACCTGTTTGAAATCCTTTTCTTTGTAAAGTGATTTTCTAGGATAGTTAACAACAGTGCTACTTGCAAAGGCCTTCCTTGCATGAATGTCTCTCTAGTGAAAAGAGAAAGGGACGCAGAGGAAATATTATTGTGAGCAAGGTTATTCCTAAAGTGAATGTTTTTCACACTTGTTGGGAGACCCAAGAATCTTAGATGAGCAACAGCTTAAATGTTCCTGCACACAACTTACTCTAATAGCAAAAGTTTCCTTTGCAGTGGCAAATAATGTGAGCTCCAGAGCAAGATGCAGAGAGTTCTCTCAGGTTACCTTTGCTGTGTGATCTAGCATAGCAGAACGAGCAACGCAAACAATAAATAATGACGGAATCAAAAAACATGGAAGCCCTTTTCCTGTAACAATATATATCTTTTAGTGAAACACTCTGATCTCACAGAAGTAATGCACCATTATGCCCCTGAGGCCACTCCTCTGATTCCACATTTTATGGACTAGCTCTTTATTCCTAAATTCAGCAGATGCATGGCTTATAGCTGGTCCCAGCATGGAATGCATCACAAGCAGCTTGTCTATTACAAGTGACCTGCAAAAGAGAAGAAATAGTGTTTGTATCCTCTGTAGCATTTTTAAGGCTGAAAAAGAAGACTTGGAAGATTTCTTTTTTCTGGATCCTGCATATTGCTCAATATTAAGTATCTGGAATATAAAAAAAAAACCCTGAAGATTCATCATTCATGTATTTTTCTGTTGGAGGGATGGAAACAGAGGATGAGTAGTGGAAATCCTTGGGAAGGACTCTGCTTGAACAGTAAGACAACTAGAAATTATCTACAACTGCTCTCTGGGATTTTGGCTGAATAACCCTTCTCACGTGGAATTTTAAAGCTTTACTAACAGTATGATTTTTAAAAGAATCTGTTTAAACTGCTGTGGAAAGTTTTATAGGTTTTTTTTTTTTCAAGATTTCTGTTCAAACAATCCTTAGTCTTTTCCTTTTTAGTAGGAGATTGTTGTATGGCTTGTTGTTATAGCATAGTATATGTTAAGTAACCACAGAAGCCTTCTTTTGTCCTTAAAAATGGTCTATTGTACATCTCTCCTACCAGATTACAGACTCTTCTATCTAGCAATTACTTTTGGGGTGCAGTGGTGGGCTGTGTGCCAAGTTTAAATTGGAGTAATAGAAGTGACAAACAGCCTATAATTTCAGCTAACATCTATCCGAATTCCTGAGAGAATGCCAGACAAATCTTGTGTGTGTGTTCACCTATATATATATATACACATACACATATATATATGTATATATGCATCAAGTCACTGCAGAAATGTTTTGGAGTACATGGTCCACATGATGGTTAGAAACACAAGCATTCTAGACCAATGGAAGGTAAAGACTCCAGCTGCCACTGCCCAAGAGCTGGGGCTTTGCCTGTCTTGACGGACAATTGCCCATGTCTCATGGAAATGAATAAAAGTTAGTTCCTGGTCACTTTTGGGTTGTGCTTCTGATTTTGACTTGGCCATGAGCAGCAAAGCCAGTCTCCTGTATGCAAGGTCATATTGCTTTTTGGCAGATGATACTGGACTGGCCACCACCAGAAGCATAATAAACTCCAAGAAGACCTAAGCAGCATTACTTCAGGATCTTTGCACTTCCAGTATTTTTCATGTTGTTCCAATCCCAGAATTCTGCAGCTTAGTCATAACAGTATAGGTTGCTTTAATTGCTTTCTACAAATTTTCTTCATCACACCCTTGCCCATTTTGTTCCCAGAGCCTATTTACAGCTCCACTTTCTCAGTGGTTTTGGACAAGTATTTCAAACAAGCATTCTGCAGCTGCTCAAAGCAGACACCAACCTGTGAGGGGGATGCTGAATGAATGAGGATCCATATATGCATATGCCCTAGTTATGACACAGTATGCAGGTGGTGTTTGTCTCAGTTGTGGCATCACAGGGGGACTCTGATTTCCACTCTAGACTGACTATTCTGTAACAAGACACTAACGCATATGGCACAAAGCAGAGCTAATATTTTCTTTGTCTCTTGTTTTCCTTCTGCTGGCTCCAGCAGCCTTCTCTGGCCTACCCACAAAAGCCAGCTTTGTACGTGAAGACACAGCAGTCCAGTGGTTTGCCTCTGTAATTCCTGCATGGAGATAAAAAAAAAGCAGAAACAGTGGGGAGCTGTGAATTAAGGAAGACATTATACTGTGGTATATTTGCTGAATGAACATGTGCACCCTAAAAAAGTGTATTCAGATTCGATAGAGGACAGGCATAACAGAGAACTGGTATTTTCGATTCCTTCACGGGAAAGACTGGAGCTGTCTTCTGCAGTTAAGAAGTACTGATGATCTAATGAATATTTAAAGAACGGACTTGTACTTTTAAAAGCTAAGTTTCTTAACTCCCATTTCCTTATGGAGAAGTCAAACCATTCTAAAAAGCTCTGTATTACCAGATTGCACAACTTGCTCAGAGTGCTACTTATGTCAAAGAGAGTTTGAAATTCTCTCTTTACTAGTGGTTTTTGCAGAATGTGTACTGCAATTTACAAAGTGATACTGCTTTAAGAAAGATAACATGATGGGGAAGGGAGAATGAAATGGAAGGATTGGCTCCCAAGTTATGGAAGAGTCTGATCTTGGTTACCTGAAACCCTGTGGGCATCCAAACACAACAGAACTGTAGCAGGAAAAGGGAGGGAGAGCTTATTTCTTCCATGGAATGGAATGACATGTCTCAAACTAACACTTGGCCAGGAAGCTTTATTATTGTTGGTGTGATTTCAGAGTTATAAGGAAAAAAGTCTGAGTGCTGATGGGGAGGACTTACACTCTTGCTTGATGGTGCTTAGAATTTTAAAATAATCCCTTGAAAGAAGAGCACAATTGGAATCACAGTTGAATGTGTTGATTCTTCTCCCTGCAAAGACTACAGAGAGCCTTACTAAAGGGGGGAAAATCGTCTGTGTGGCCTTGAAACCTTATATAATGTTTCTGTGTTGGGCCAATAAAAAAATATCCTAACCGTTATTTCGTCTGAGCTCAAGTCTTGAAGGAAACGTTGGGCTGAGTAGGAAAAAAGTTCTACGGTTACAGCTCTTATAATTCTCAGAGCTTTCTCCCAAATACCCCCTACTTCCAAGCCCTGTCTCCAAACACTCAAACTGTGGAAGTGATAACCTGCAGACTTGGCAGTGTACATGACATTTTACTAAGGGAGCTTACACAAATATTATCTCAAGTGAAATGAGGGTTTAATTCTATTATCTGTGGCTTTTCTTTCCCTGGGGTCAAAAGTACAGAAAGTGGTCATGTTGTCTTTATAGCCCAAGAAACAAAAGACCTGTTTTTAAACCAAATAATTAGTCATCCAGAACTAATGTCCCACAGCACTAACCACTAAGGGGGCTTTAGAGTGATCTGAACCAGTTTGCAGTTCTCCAGACACATCATTTCAGAAGTGCTGGTAAGAATGCATTGCAGGGGATTCTCTTGAGATGGCTGACACTATAGTCATGGAAACAAGGAGCAGGGACTCCGCAGGTACTGTGAAGAAACCCTACAATAGCCTGTTTCTTAAAGAGTGCTGTTCCTTGTGTTACACTGAAAAATTCCATTCTCTGTTGCTTTGTCTTTACTTTGTGCAGGTTGCAGGTGTGTGGCTGTACATGGCACACTCTTGTGACAGCCAGGAGTCCACTGCAGAGAACAGAGGGCAGATCTAGGGTGGTGCTGGTAGAGCTCAAATGTGAATAGTGTGTGGTCTAGCATCCTACAAGGCATCTTAAATTCTGCAACTGTGATCAGAGCTGTTTGGAAGAAGAAACTTTCCACCCCAGCACCCCAGAACTGGGATCAGCATAAATCTGCTCTTTGGCTTTGACTAGTCACTAGCTTTTAGCAGTTCTTGTGCAAAACAAAAGGAGTCCAGACTCAGTTCTCTGCCTTTTAAACTGTTCATTATGCAGATTTGGGAATTCCAAAATTTGCAAAAGACTGAAAAGCACCAAAGAAGATTTTTTAGCTATGGAGCTAGAAGCTTAGTAACTCCAGTGCCTGAATCCTGTCTCCTCCACTTTTGCTGAGAATGGGGGCTCCAAGGAGCTCACAGTCTAGACAAAAGTTGCATGACAGTGCTGGAGCACTGTATTTGGCTGTAGTGTTACTTCTTTCTAGGTAATGAGTACTGTAAGGAAGGATGACACAAGCTCTCTCTGACCAGGATTTTGGCAGTGGATCAGGTCAGAGGTTGTGCAAAAGAGCTTTTGGAACTGGCATGACCTGAAGGAATTAACTGAGAAGGATGCCTGTGTCACTAATGCACAGATCCATCAGTTTTGCCTTTGCTGTCAGGTGACACTGCGGAGTAGAGCTGTGCGAGCCTTACTCCTAAACAGAACGAAAACCCTGAAAGTGTCGTAGCAGTCATGACATTGACTCAGGGACTTACGGAGTTAATAACTTGCTACAATTCATGTTCTGAGCCAACTCTTTTAGCTAGTCATTAATTTACAAGCAGTGCTCACAGCGCTGATTATTATTGCTTAGAATAATGACTCAAATCTAGCCAAAGCTTCCACAATGCTTCCATCTCAGATATGCATTGCGAGGCTAAGACTGGATCTTGTTCACTGCAGGTTCTCAGGGAGGAGGTGCTCAGTTAGTTCCAAATTGCTTAACATTTTCTCCTAGAAATCCCTATTTTCTCCTAGCACCTACTCTGACTGCATATGATTGGCCAACAAATTTTACAACTACTTTATTGTACTGGTTTTGGCTAGGATAGAGTTACTTTTCTTCATAGTAGCTGCTATGGTGCTGTGTTTTGGATTTGTGACCAAAACAGCCTTGGTAACACTCTGATGTTTGGGTTATTGCTGAGCAGTGCTTACACAGCATCAAGGCCTGTTCTGCTTCTCACACTGACCCACTAGCGAGGAGGCTGGGGGTGCACAAGGAGTTGGGAGGGGACACAGGCAGGACAGCTGACCCCAAATGACCCAAGGGATATCCCATACCATATGACACTGTGCACAGCAATAAAGCTGGGGGAAGAAGGAGGAAGGGGAAGACATTTGGAATTATGGTGTTTGTCTGGCACATATGATAGAGCCCTGTTTTCCTGGAGGTGGCTGAACACCTGCCTGCTGATGGGAAGTGGTGAATGAATTCCTTATTTTCCTTTGCTTGCACATGTAGCTTTTGCTTTACCTATTAAACTGTCTTTATCTCAACCCATGTGTTTCCACACTTTTACCCTCCCAATTCTCTTCTCTTCCCCATCCCACTGCAGCAAAGTGAGTGAGTGGCTGTGTGGGGCTTAGCTGCCTACCAGGGTTAACCCACAACATTTATATGACACAGCAACTGAGACTTTCAATTCACCTCATATCATTTGTTGGGTAAAAACTGCAGTCCTCTCTCAGGATTCAAGAAAGACTCTCTACTTTCTCCTACTCCCAAAGTCATCTCAGACCTCTCTTCCAGATTGTTTTTTCTTCAACACTGCATTGGGAGCTCTGAATGAATGCAAAAATGGTTGTTTTAATGAAGAAGAAACTGAAAAATGTGTTTTGTTTGCAGCATGTGCTAGAATAATAAGATCCAATGATACTACTATGGTAGTTACAAGGGAAACAGTCCTTCACCCTAAAAGATACTATGCAGACTCTGTTTGTTCAGATGGCACACTGTCCTTTTTGTCTAAAGCTATTACTTAAATTTTCCACATAACAACTTCCCAAAGATGCCTTTGAAAATTTCTAAAGACAACATGTACTTAATACTTTAATATAAGCAGGTTTGATTCAATACAGATTGTTCAGAAGCACCAAATATCTGTGGATGTATCTTAGGTTGTATCTAAATCTGTACTTCCGTGCATAGTTTTGTGTCTGAAAGCAATCTCAAGCCACATGGTCTGTGAAACAGCACAGTGAGCTTAGTAGAAATACGAACCATGTGAACTGTGATGCCACTAAACCACAGATCTTCCTTTTGTCTGTTTTGATAGCCCTTGATCCTCCAAGGACGTGGAAGTATTTTTCAGTCCAGCAACTGAAAAATAAGGCCATTTTGGATTCTGGAAAGAAAAACATTCTGTTTAAATCCAGCCCTCTATACTTTTGTTTTCAGACACTGTCTGTCAGTCTAGCCTTTGAAATTAGCACAAATACCCATGAGAAATATAATCCTGCTCAAGGCTCTGAATCAAATACATTGCAGCCGATAAATAGTTGCCCTTTGACTTCCAAATGATGTTTAATCTCTGAAGCAGGTACAGTAACCTTGGATAATCTGCTCATCAGTTTTCTAGGTTAAATAAATGGATATATTAGTTTCTTCTAGATTTCATTGTTCTATAATAGCAATGGGAACATAAGATCAGCACCACGAAAAAGAATGAAGAACTGTCTGCTATGCTTTGTGGAGTCTATTAATGAGCCTCAGAAAAAAGGATCTTTATCACCCATAAAATGACTCTGTGCTGACCGGTGAGACAGTAGGCATTTCTGGGGTGAGGAAACTCTGCTATAGGAATGTTATGTCTGCCTTGATCAGATGTAACTAGCTAGCAGAGTTGTTGACTGTCAGACTGAAATAATACCTGCGTAGCCTAGGGCCACAGGAGACACTGAGGCTGGCACCTTTAGTCTGCTTGAGGTGGAAATGGTATCACTGAGTTTCTCTTTTCAGGGTTTGCCCATTCATTGTCTGTACCCCAATATCCGTGACTTTGCACAGTAACTTGCTGGAGACTAATTTACTTGGAAGAGAGCACAGAAAAAGAACATGATCACTTCAGATGATTAAAGAAGCAATATAAAGAAGATCAGTTAAAAGAAACTTTTACATAACATTGGGCATGCTCAACAAAAACTTCTTAGGAAATCAAAATAATGTCAATATATTTAGATGAAAATACTTTTAAAATTCAGATTCAGCTCAGAATTGAATGCGTGGTTCACAGAACGCATTGCACAGTGTAGAGAACTTGTGCAGCTCATGATTTTAATGCTTGTAAGATTCTTCACTTTTTTCAAAGCAAATCAAGAAAAAAAATGAAGCTCATCTAGTACAAAGTGTTCCCAACAAACCCTAAGGACACAGCAGCCTCAAACTGTGGGAGCCTCTGGGTTCATGAGATGGTGTCCTACTGAATTATCTTTTGGTAGGACACTGTTAAACATTGTTTTGAATGCAAGTGACAATAGTCAGCTTGGCTTCCTTGTGATATAAATCATCAGAACAATTGGAGCATTCACAATTATCTGCCTCAAATCCATACTTATGTAGGACACACGAAACTGTGTAAAATTCATTGTTTAATGCAATTTACAGATCATTCGGAGAGATGATTTATGGAATTATAAAGGTCTGACATTCGTTGACCACTGAATTACCCTTTAAATTATTCAATGCTTTGGAGATTATTTGCTGACCTGCTGTGACCTAACTTGAGTTGACTGTTGCAGCAGTGAAGAGCACTGCTTGCTGCTGCAGTGCAGGTAGGTCACATGCAGATTTTAAACCCTGTTGGTAGTAAAAACAATTCATTAAGTCCAAACTCATTTTGCAATATAAAGCTATAAAAAAGCATTAAACTAAAGGTCATATCAGGTCAAGAGTCCCCAAATCCTCTTCCAAAAAGAGAGCAAGCTGCCCATACCTCTACTTCATTGAGGCTGAAATCAGGTTAGGTCCCTGATGCCAAATATAGCAAGCAAAGCCAGGCATTTTTGAAAAGGTAGTAGAGGTACACTGTACTTCAGTCAAAGCAGGTGGTAATCATCTTAACATGACTATTAAGGAGGTTTTGTGAGAAAGCAAGCAGATCAGACATGCTTAGCGGCAGTAACAGTGGCACTAGCTCTATACTCCAGAAGCACTTGCTTGCTGCAGTAATAGGTAGTTATGGCCTTTTTTTTTACTTTTGGTTGACAAGTAGATCTCTGAAGCCAAAGAAGAAAGCAACAGGAACTTCCCAGCTGGTTTTGTCAGTGTAATACTCAGAGATTAAATAGTCCATGTCATATTTATAGAAAAAGAAAATTGACATTTTTGGTATGAATTTCAGACTATGTCAAAATGAAAGCACTTCCTTGGCACATCATGCTAAATAAATGAGGCTGATGGGGGGGACTGCATTTCAGAAAGCCACTGAAGTTGTTAGAAAATGAACAAACATTTAGACAGATTCATGCAGGAGTTACTGATCCTGACAGAAGCTGTCCACACCTCACACACAACAGGGAGAAGTTAATCGGAGAGTAATGTCTATGAAAAGATGGGAAGCTAAAGCAGGTCTAGGCATATGGGTGGCAAAGGGCTATTGTGTAAGAAGCATTTTGGTATAGGTGAAGAATCCACCACAGCTATACTAGTGACATTTACACGTGATGAAATTTTGTCCAGAGTTAGACTTGCCCAGTTAGCATAAGGAGAAGAGGTATTTATTTTTAAGGTTTTGATGAGTACTTGTGAGAAACTATTAAGAAACCACGTTCCTTCCCAAATTCTAAACTGTGACCCAAAGCCTTTAATGCAAAAACCTAAAGGTTCCCTTTCTCTCATGGGATTTTACTGATGTAATTGTTAGGTTAGTTGTATGAGTTTCCCTGTAGCTCCCAAAGAGGGGCACTTCGAAGTGGGACAAACTGTCCTGTAAAGGTGTGTATGGTAAGCTGGCAAAGCTGCATGAAACGAATTGTGCCTCGCAACTTCCGTAGAAAATGGAGTAATCTCTGCATTTCCCATGAGCATGCTATAAAACAGTGGTTCATCTAAAGCTGAAGGGAAGAGTGCACAGAATAAATTCCTTCCTAGATAAGTTAGAAGAACATGCTCTTTAGGCTGTCTATCTCTCCCTACTCCACACTTTCCCTGTGTTTGAAACAGACTCTGCTGCTAAATATCTTGATCTGCATTATACTTACTTACTTGCAAGTCCTCCAAAGACGTAATCTACCAGTACTGGGATTTCACAAAAGCACGAGAAATGCTCTTCCCTCCTTCCCATCCTTGCTGTGCACTATCTGCAGGGAACGTTGCTAACACTGCGAAAAATAATAAGGACTAGGGAGTTCTTGATCTACACTGCTCGGGATGTTACATGTAAGGCCAACCACAAAAGCAAAAGGACTGGAAGTGTTTGGGACAGAATGCTTTCTAGTCACAGGACAGATAATGACAGGCAGCTACTGCAAGAGCTTCTCAAGTTGCTGTGCTAGCCCAGCCCTGAGAGACAGAGCAGTCTCCTGGTTTGTGACAGATGCAGTCAGGTGCCAGTTACCCAGGGAGGCAAGGCCGTGTATGGCATTAGACTGGATTAGCTCCTGAATTTCCTTTAGCTGCTTACGTGATGATACAGGGAAGGTGCCTGTTGCTTAACACGTCAGGTACAGAGAAACACAGGACTTGTAATGTTTCCTATGAGAAGTCACCCTAATCGATAGGTTTACCTTGAAAAAGGATGAGGTGTTAGAAAGCTTGATTTCCATACTAAAGCAGAAGATACTCTGGGGAGTCTGGATGCTTACTTTCATTTAAAGTTCCCTGGGGCAAGAACAGGATCTCACTATGCATGCATACAGCATTTAGCAAGAGGAGCCTGCCTGATCCTGCCCTACCTCTAACAGCTACTTAACCACATGTAGTTCTGTGTGAGTGTAAATGGGCTTTGACACTTGTGAGGACTGCACCTTGCTAAAAGCAAGCTTTTAAATCAGTTTATTCTGTGGTAGCCTATGTATTGAGGAAAACGATGAAATGCAAATTTCTGCAGTGGCAGACCAGTTCTGATGGAAGGAACAAGAACTAGTGACCTCACAGTATTGCTTAAAGACACAAAACAATGACTTTTCTTCTAAACTTGTGGCTTCTACAGACCATTAATCAGCTTGGGCTGGAGTTCCACATTTTGTCCTTATGCATTTTTTAAAGTGAATGCTCTTTCTTTAACTCTGAGATTTGTATAGTTAATATGCAAGAATATCAATCTGTCATAATGTAATAGGCATGCTCTGTCCTTTGATACTCAGTGACTTCAAATACAGGTGCTCTGTTATGGACCACCAAAACCTGGGCTGAGGGCTAATATTTCCCTCTGTTTAATGATGTCTGATACTGTTACACAGTCTGAATTTGAAACACCTATGTTCCCTCAGTGTTCCACACTGGATTTGCACTTAGGCTAAATGTAAATATCATAGATACTTGCATGCACAGGTGTTTCATCCATAGTTTGAAATGTAGCTGCATTTACTACAGAATATTATGATTTTTTTAACTCAGCAACTCCCACAATCTTAGGGAAGCATGTATAAGAGGCTTCTGCTAACTTCCATCAGATTGATTATTTGATTAAAATTGTCACAGCTATCATATGTAGTGGGGATATTGTTTTTTTAAAGTATATATCTTTAGTAGACCCTAAAAAACATAGGATGTAATATAAATGACATCTTTACAGTTGAATTAAAATATTGTCAGATTTACTGAGAAATATTTTTTAAATGAAGTTTTATTTAAATAACAAATCCAATTTTTATTTTTTAAATATTGCCTTTGTGCACCTTCATGGCCTGTCTTCAGTGGTGACAGCATGGTACAGAGCTTAGGTCCCCTTTCCCTCTCTCCACTTGCATCTGATGAAGTGGGCATTGAGAAGCTAGGGTTGTGGGTGACAGCTGTTACACAGAGAATATTTATTTCAGAAACCAGCTTTGGCAGCATCTGTGCTTTATTTTATTTTATTTTTAAAAACCATGTTGCAGTTCTGTTTCGCTTGTACCAGCTTTGAGGTAAGTAGGGTGTTCATGTTCTTTGGCTAACCAGTGACAACTTCGCTGTTTCGTTTGGTCAACTTCTAAGGACATTAAGGATGCTTCTAAATTTTTTGCTCCTATCCTCGATTTCTCATTCCTTCCACTGTGGAGCTAACAGTGGATTTTGCAATCACAGGATTATAGCATGGACAAATAACAGCACTGCTCTGTGTTCAGCACAACACTGCCATGTGTGAGCCCCATCAGTGAAAGTGGGTGGCTGTTGCCCAGACTGTGCAAATTTTGTAACATTTGCTTAGTATGCCTACTGTCCGAGATACACCATCTCCTGTGGTCCTTTCCTGATCCGTATATTGTAAGTGCAGGGTATCAACCTTCTAAATTTGCTTTTCCTGTGCCCCTTTTGCACAGTCTAGCCAGAGTGTGCTTGGAGCAAGGCTGCCCTACTAAGGATTCTCCTGGCTGTTCCTTTCCCTGTGTGGTAGATATGTTAGCTACCTTCTCATCCCCGAATATTTTACATGTACAGAAGTTAAACTGGTGAGCTGTTAAGGGTTTTCTTCTGCTGAATTTATCAGTATGAGGAATGTTCATCTAGAAGTTACTTTAATCTTAGTGTGAACTGTAATCAACAATCCCAAATATGCTAGAGCTCCCAAAAACACCACTCCCACGCAATCTCTACACCTTTAGGGACTTCAGGACTGAAGACTGTATTTTTTATTTCCTAGTGGCCTTAGAAAGCAGAAGATTCAGTTTTATGGGGTGAGAAGTGACACACTGATTTCACTAACTGAGCAATTTTTCCTTTAATTTGTTTTCTCTTTGTTTTTATTGTGACATCAGAAAGCAAAATCCTTGGGCTAAACTTAGAAGCCCATGAGAAAAAATAATTTATCAAGATAAACACCCGATTTGAAGTTAACTTAAAATTTTTAATGACTTACCAGAGGACCTGTGCCTGTCCCCTTTGCAGGTCTCCAGTTGAAATAGTGCACAGCAGGGAGAGGCTGGGTTGTCACTACAAATCCTGGACTATAGTCAGGGCTTTTTTTTCTCCCGCACTAGAATAACTTAGTTTCTAAGCAATTAAGTTTAATTTAACATACAGTTGGCATAAAACCCTCTTTGCTTTATTTTCTTTCTTAAAATCAGTTATGTGCAGGGGCTGAGGGTATGGGGGTGTGCATTTGTGTATAATATAAGGTACCCTGATCAACCTTGCCAATGTTCAGGATTAGTAATTGGCAGTTCAAACTCAATTAAACAGTTGGATTTTGTTCTCTGCTATCTGTAGCGTTAATGTTGGTATAACAACTAGCCAATTGCAGAAAGAAAAAGCCAAGTGTTCTAACTCACCGTTAGGTGGTGCCCCTGCCTTTTATTAAAAAAAAAAAAAAACAAAAACAAAAAAAAACCCAACCAAACTAAAACCCACACCAAACCAAAACACACAAAAGCTTCTACTATCCTCATTTTAATTATGCAAATAGGAACAGCTCTAAGAAAGAATCTGTAGGGGAAGATTAAGTTCTAATGTGGGAATAAATGAAAAATATATATATACTTTTAATAAAAGAGAATTTGGCTGTTGAAATGGTTGGTAGAGAACAGCAGCTTCTTGACTTGAGCTCAGCTACGATGCTGTCTGCCAGACCCAGAAGAAGCATTGCCCTATTGGGTTTGCCACCCACCCTTACCAGGGCACTTGTCCAGTGTGTATATCTTACGCCTAACCTTTCTCACTGCAGTTTATGCCAATTGCAGAAAACCAGCATTCAGGAGGGACTCCACAGAGAGTCATTTTACACATCAAAGCATGCTTTCTTCTGCATCTTTGCCTAAGCTTATGTATTTGTCCATATTATTTGGGGTTTTGCCAATTTACCTGCCCCGTTTTAAATCCTGTTAAAGTGCCTTGCCTTGTAGCCTACTGATAGGAATGCCACACGATAAAATGACTTCTTTACCTGTATTTCTTATTAATCGATTTTCATTTTGTTATTGTCTGCCCCCTTGCCCAGTGGTGACAGGATATGGATATTATTCAGTATACCAAATAAAGCTCATGATGTAATCTCTCTAGTTGCAAGCAACACACACAGCTTAATGTGATGTCTTTTTGCACGTCATCTATAGACAGCAGGCATTGTTTCCTTTATTCTGAGGCTCAGCTCATGGGATGAAGTAAACAAGCCAAATACTGAACCTTTGCTCGTGACCAACAGCGGAGTGAAACTCAGAGCTGCTGACCACCTGATCACTTCTTTAATCCCAGTTCCACAAAGGCACCTGAACAGCTGGATCAGTTGAAAGAATTTTGGCTGCAACCAGGGAAGGTTTTAAAAAAACAAATGTTCCCTGACTTAGCTATTTTTGGTTCAGCTGCTTCCTAGATAAACTCCACTGTACAGCTCAGAAGAACGGCAGGTGGGGTGGGGGATACTGTTCAAGATATTTGGGCCTAGCTTGGACCTTATTTCACCTTTCTGAGAAAACAAGCACTCTCCGTTTCCTGTCCATGGATCTGGGACATTCTGACCAGCTCTGCAAGAGCAGCTGGTAAGAGCAAAGACCTGGGGAGGTGCCTGGTACTCCTCAGTTCCAGCAATCCCAGCAACATCAACAGCCTCATTTCTGCACATCAGCTTTCCCATTAGCATAATTGAGAATAATGAAATGAACCAACAACCCTAAGGTTGACTAATAACTACAGCTTCTCTGATGATGAAAAGCATTCCATATCCTGTTATTAGCAGATCAATGTGAATAACTGGCAGACATACAACAAAAGCTACTGGTTGCAAAGATTTCATTATAGTTTTCAAGTAAAATTTCATCAGCTACATTTTTATGATTTAAATATTATCTCTTTGATTTAATCTCTTGAAACATTCAAAATTACTACTATTTTTATAATTTGCTTACCTGCAATTACAGAAACCAGAACCTTGTATTTGTCCTATCCCCTCATTTCTTACACTTGTATCACTCTCACTATCCTTGTGATTGCTGTTATAAACCCTGCCATCCCAACATTGTGAGTCTCATCTTGGTATCAGCAGCAGGTCCTGCTGCTGCTGCTGCCGTTGTGTACTCCCTATCTCAGGGAATTACCCACCGTGCTGGCCTCACTTTCCTGAAGCCTGTGCTCACATTTAACCAGTAAGCTGCTTAGTAAGAGAGATTTTCTGCCATTCTTCTGGCCTACACTGTCAGGGAAAATTATTTTCCCTCCTGCATGTCTGTTGAGCGTAAAGCTGCAGTACTCAGCTGCAGTGAGTGAACAAAACAGCTGTCATTTTCTTTTTGAAATAGAGATCCAATCATCTGCAGACTCAAAGAAGCTGGCATTGAAGATTGGTGCTTTCTCCACTTAGCAGGCTGTTGGAGAAGGTATCTGGCTGAAGGGGCAGCCCCTGTGCTTCCCCTCACACCTTCTCAGTCAGCAGATCCAGGGGCTTTTGCACTGGCTTTGCGGGGAGAGCTGCACAGGGAGGACAGACTCTGTCCTCGTGTGACTGCACAGAGTGCTGCTGCAGATGGTGTGTATCGTGGTAGGCTAGGGACTGGAAAGACAACGTGAGTTTGGATCCAGCTGCTCAGGCACACGCACAGCAGGCTTAGCACTATGCTGAGCTACAGTGCTCAGTAAAGTCCTTGTGCTGGAAATCAGTCGTTTTGGCAAAGCTGGTACCTACAGGCACCGGTGAAGAGGAGTGGGAAGAAGTGTTCTATCTGAGATGCCATCACTTTTATCCTTGTACTTGTCCCTCCAAGCTTTGCAGGATCTGGCAATTGTCTTAGCATTTTATGTGCAGTTCATGCTGGCCATTCTCCTGACCCTTACCCTGACTGGAGTGGGGTGAGGGCTGAGTGGGCGGTGATCAGCACATGTTTTATTTATTCTTTATTATTTATTTATCCTGTGTTTAATTTTTTAAAATACAACCTGTTCAGTTTGGGGGTGATTTCTTTTTTCCCTTTTTTTTAGGTTCCCCAAATTAATGTAACTAATATGGAAAGTATCTTGCACTAGGAAATTTGCAGATGCAGATGAAAGTATGTCTCTGGTGCTAGTTACCTTCACTGGACCTGACCATGACCTGTGAATTGACTCTGTGGCTTGACCCTGGAACTTCCTCAATGCCACAGACTTGCCCGATGATCTGGACTCTTAGCTGATGCTGGCTGCTATCTCTGGGCTTGTCCTGCTCTGCCCACCTTGCTCACGTAGTCCAGGACGGGCCTTGGCTAAAAAAGTCTCTAACCTGCCAGCCATGCCATCACACTTGGCTCCCATCCCTTAGCAAGCAGCTGGCCTTTGGTACTTCTTGACACCAGCCACAATTGTAATCTGCATCATGTTGTCTCCAAAACATGCATGATGCATGATCAGCTGTGTGTAGCTGATACTATCTCTGACTTCTAAGTCTGCAAGTTTTAAACACGCTTCTCTGAACTTCCAAAACCTAAATTTGATGTTTCTGTGTGCCACCTGCTCCTTCTATTTCAGTTTTCTAGGAATCCTAACTCAGCTTTTGCCCCAGGAAGTTTGCTGTGCTGATGCTACGGTGAGTGGCTGCTGTGTCTCAGCAGCCTGGTAAGACTGTCCCTTTGTTCCCTGACTACGGGGGAAACAACACTTGGGAATGTGGTTTGCACCTGCTTCCTTTCTTGCATGTCATATTTGGAGATGAACATTTAGGCTGTGTCAAACATTAAAAAAAAAAAAAACCAAACCAAAACCAAACAAAAGCTGTAGTCATTGGTGTAGGATTTTCTTTCTTGAACCTTTTCCAAAATCACTAGCTGCATGTTACTTCATCTGCAGGTGAACAAGAACATTCTCTGGGGCAATAGCACGCTCCAAAGATGGAAGCAGTTGCGTTGTTACTGCACGTCTTTAACAGGAGGATGTGAATCCACCCTGATGCCAAGTGAGACAAGAAAGGTGCTGGGACAGGAAGACTCCGTGAATTTGCTGTCAGTATTACTCCCAGCAGTGCAGTTCCAGATCTAACCAGAGTCAGAGTACAGCTCCTTGCTGTGGATGGGGAGAGATTCAACTCAACAGATATTTTCTTTGTCTGGAGTACCAGGTTTCTACTAAATGAGGGCACAGGGGGCAGCTGAAAGGAAAACAAACTACTTTTAGATAAGCACGGTGCAATTAACATCCCACTTGTGTTCCTTTGAAGTTCATTGTTTTCTTTTGTTAAGCCTAATTATCATCTGAGACAAGTTCTGAAATTTGTAAGTTTAGCTTCTGTGAAGATGGGCATTTATTTGTCCTGTTCCTTACTTTGTTTTTAACCTTTTTTCCTCATTAATATTTCTTTGGCCTGAGCGAAAAGCTGACCTTCTACAGACTGCCTTTCCATTTTAATTTCATGTGGTACTGTAGGCACCTCATGGAGTTATTCATACAGAAGCTAATCTGCACCACAGACCTCTTACCAGCTGTGTGCCCTGGGCAGGGAGGAGAGGGCGGCACAGGAGAACGCTCTTGGTGACACTCCTACCATACAGCCTGCAGATAAATTTGGGAGTGTGTGTACTAGTTAAGCTCTGAGTATCTTACCTAGACTTTGTGTCTAGAGCTTTCCACAGAGCAGTGCATGGATATTTGGTTATTAAAATCTAACCTGTGGCTGTCAGACCAAGTGTGCATACTGGGCGTGTGGAATCTGCTTCTAAAGTCACATAGGCAATCAGCTTGCACCTGTAAATCAGCCAAGCCAGGTGTTTCCTCAGTACTTTCAGCTTTTTTCACAATTCAGAGGGCTGGCACAAGTTGCTGAGTCTTTGACTTATGAACAACCATGTGCTGGTGGGTTGGAGGTGAGGGAAGTGAGAAGAGTTTCTGCCAATGACATCCCTAGGGCCTCTGGGTCCCAGGAATGACCTGGTGGGTGTTCAGGAGTGCTGATGCTGGGGGGCAGTGAGACAAAATCAACACAAAGAGCTCTCTAGCAGGGAAGAGCTGTTGTGGCCAGCAGACTGGGAAACTTCTCAAAGGCTGTCTAACCAACAATCCTGAACTGAAGGGCATGGGCTTGTTGCAAAGGTAAGTGTCCAGAAGGGATGGTGGTAAGAGAGAAAGCTACTTTGCTGCAGCAAACAAAACTTCCCAGGGCACCAGAATACTTGAGAGTCTCCGTCCAGTGGGCTGCATATGTCTTGAAAGAGGTAAGGAAGCCTTTACCTGATTAAGTAATCTTAATGCCATCCTTGGCATGTTGGAGAAAGATGACATTGGTGCATGGCTCTTGGAGATCCAGCTCCAGAGATACTACTAATTTTTACAGAAAACTGGTCTGAATGGGACAGGGATGTCCTAGGTCTCCTGTGTGTTCATCAGACAAAGACCCACAAAGCCTCGTGGCTGGGCCACCTTCTCTGAAATGTCACACAGGTCTTCTAGCTGTCTCTCCTTGTTGTTTTTGTTTGGTTGGTTATTTTTGAGGATGTGATAATGATGCAATGAAGTAGGTGAACCTTTCTATTATTTTTAAACTCATTAAAGACAGTTGCTATTTGCTTCTAAGTAAAACAATAACTTTCTTATTTTTCAAGATCAGGTTGGTTGCCAAATTGGTTCATTATAGGCCCTGCTGATGGTAGTTTGTTGCACATTACTTCTTCTAATGTGCTACGAAATATGTAAAAAAAAAAAAAAGCAAATAACAAAAAAAAGAAGCAGGCTCTATAAAACATTGACAGGAAATTTTTAAAATGTTCAAAACTGAAAAAATTCTAAAATGAAAGTTTTTCTGTGAACGTTTTCATCCTCGGAGTTGAAAAACCTTGACAGAAAAATTAAGGTTCATCAGAATAGGCTTTTCGACAAAAAGTTTTGTTATAATAAAAGTTTTTCTAAGAAGCATCGCTGACCACAAGGGGCTTGTGTCCCCAGTGGCAGAGACAGGCCCTGTTTTTGCGGCCACCCTCCCTTCCAGTGTGTCTTCTGTTTCTATAGGCCTTGGCAGGAGAGGGGACAATTTATATCAAATCTTGGCTTTCTATAGGCTGACTGCGCTGCAGGTTGACTTGATGGAGTAGGAAAAAATCCACCTCTTGTGGAAATTTTTAACGTTCAGACATAATATATTGAAATGTAAAATGCATTCAAATTAGAGACTAGGTGTAACAGCGTTAGTGGCTTACCGCAGCTGGAATTCAGTGCTGAGCAAGGGAACCCAGCACAGGCCTACTCTAATTTGGATCAGATGGCATGCCAGAACATGTGCGCTAAATCTGGAAGGTTTTCTGTGGGTATGGTAGCGGGTAGTCTACACCACAATAGCAGCATAGCTTTGCAGTGGCCAGCCCTGCTCTTTTCCATAAGACCTATGTACTGAATAGATAGGTCATCCCAGTAAATGAGATTGATCTCACCAGGTTGGCCTAGTCAAATAACTGTGTTTAAATAAACAGGGGGAGTAAAATATCTTCTCATTTGACCGAAAACCCCTGGGTCCTCCCAGAGTGGGACTGGAGCGGGCTGGCAGGGCAGTGCAGGAGTCCTGTTCTCCGGCGGCTCCTGGCCGTGCTGTGGCGGACAGCCCGGCACTTGCTGCCTTCCAGCATATGGAGGGGAGGCGTGGGGAGGATGGTGGCTGTCCCTCCTCAGCGGCAGTGGCTGAGGAGCCTTTGGGCAGGGCGCTGCGGGTCAGGTCAGGCCATAAGCTTCTGTGACTGTTTTACACCATCGCCGGCCTCTGAGCGTCTTCCAAGACACATCCCCACCACGCCGCCGTAGCCGTGGCAGCTCAGGTCTTGCCCGCGTTTCCCCTCGCTGCTCGCGTTGCCTTGCAGCCTGGGAGGAAGGCTGAGGGAGCCTTTGACCGATCTCTCGCACTGCCTCTCCGGTTGCTCAGGCTGCTGGGGTCAAACTTGAGTGTGGCTGTTGATGTTGTAAAGGTTTCCTGCGTTTCTGTGGAAGAGCAACTGCCCCATCCTGCCAGGGCTGCATGCAGCACAGCGTGCCTGCCAGCTCTCCCAAATGTTTTGCCCAATTCTGAATCTTGCTGAACATCCAGCACATGATTTCCATACGAAAATGTCAAATGCTGCTTTGAATAGCCAGGAGGTAGAGGGACAACTCTTCAACATCACTCCCAGAACTTTGTAACAGATATGATGTATATGAGTTCACAGCAGTTGCTGTTTCACCAGTCTCTATGTAAAAATATTATAATTGGACAGTGTTGGGCTGGGCAAGGCAGCAATATTAGATGTGAGGAGTTTCGGCAAGGCAAAACATTCTGGGGCTTTTGCTTTGTTTTGCTGCAGAAATACAAAGTTGGTCTCAACAGCCTTTCACTCTGTGTGGCTCAGAGATTTTGTCGTCGTTGTTGTTTCTCTTTGATTTTCATTGCTGTGTGTGACTTCCGCAGAGGACCATCTGTACTGTGCACTGCCTGGAATCAGAGTTGTTTCAGTACGCTCCCAGCACAGCTACTGAACACAAACTGTGAGGCAGCACAGCAGGAGCTGTGCAGTGACCTGCGATCAAAGGGAGATGGTGCTCTGCTGGCTCGAGCACCAAGTGATCTTGTTTTAACTTAAGAATGTCAAAATAATATGGAATAAAATACGTGAGGAATGATCTCCCATTGCTCATGGAGGGGAGGAGGGATTCCTTCTTGCCTTCCTGCAGAGTTCTGTCAGAGCCGAGGCCTGCTGTGGGAAGGTGGGGAAGGAAAAGACAGGAGAGAAGAGGAAAGGCAGGGAGGAATTAAATGGAGGGGTGGTGATCTGCAAAGAGAAAAGTTGCTGCTGCTGAAGCACAACTACATAGGAAGCATTTCTGAAGGCAATCGCCCTGCTCCCAACTCATGAAAGGCTGGGTTTTCAGCAGTTAGGAGGATAATGGTTTACTTGCTGCTGACAAATACCACACCTTCTTCCCCGCTGCTGTGGGTGAGGATGGCCTTTCTGACTGTACTCTATGTATTTGCAAGTGCAGCTTTTTGCCCATTCACAGACCCTGGCACGTGAGGCTGGCAGAGGAGTTACGCCAGTTGCATCTGTGCTTACGTGTTTGTGCAATACTGATCGCAGGTGGTGCAGGTTCAATTTGGTTGCCAGAGGCTGCAGCAGGTGCAGTCAGGTGTCGCCAGGGCAGGCTCTCCCTAGTGCTCTCTCCTGTCAGTATTTTGTGCAGGGAACAGAAGAAAATGGGTCCACATTTTCCATGGCCTCCAAGAAGAAAAGAAGTTCAACCTGAGCTTCCTGGGAAAGGCTACCAGAAGCATGCCTCCTCCTGTAGCGCTGAACAGGAGGGGCCTCACCCCAGGATCCAGCAGCCATACGAAGCACAAGCGCAGTGCATTACTGAGAGGGGCTGCTCTTGTCCGTGGCTGCTGGCTGGCAGTAAAGGTGTTACTTGACAGCAAGACTCCCAGGACAGAGCCACTTTTACTTACAAAGGCTGTCATGTATTTTGTGATACTTGCAATGGTTACGTTGACAAAGAACGCGGTACAGAACGCGGTACCAGGACTGTGAAGTTTCAGATTAAAAATCACATAGAAATTAGGTTCAAAATAGAAGATTTTGCATTTACCAGTGCCCATCTGCTGGAGCCCAACCCCTGAGTTTCAGGCACCACAGTGCAAATTCACAAAATCTGTGTGGAAAACCATTGGTATCTGCTCAGCCTATGGATGAGGCTGAGGTAGCGCTGAAGTAGCTGAAGGCACAGTACAGAGGAGCAGCAAATACTCAGCTACAGTTTGTGTTTGTGAATATGGGAAGGTCACCATTCAGTTAAGACTTTAATATGGAAATTGCTGTTAATAGAGACATTCCAGTGAGGTGAAAAGTCAGACTTGGAGCAGACTGCGTGGATTTGGATGTTCCTTCCATCTTATCCATCTATCCTTAACCTTCTCTATTTGGCCTGGGTTTTGCTTTAGTTACAGATGGAGATTTAGGGCCAGGAAGTTAAAAGAAACTAGCAGCATTAGCTATAAGCATCATGATATAAGCGGGTGGAAATTGAACCCTTAAGGTTATTAGTGCAAATTTATTCTTTTGTGGTTTACTGTAAAAAGCTGTAGGAACAGACAGCTTTTTAAACACAAGCCTCTTTATAGAGTAATCTAGCCACAGCAGACAGCTTCCTACTTGATTCTGACAGTTCTGGAATTCAGTCTTCAGCTCCATCTCTGTGTTTTTTGGAAAAGCTCTTCTGTGCAAAATTAAAAAATTGTGATTTTAAGACCTTTCTATGGCTTCCTTATCAGGCCAGTTAAGTAGAGAATGAAGTAATTTGTATGGGATCACATGACCTGCTATTGCGCTCTCTTTCTGCTGAGAGGTGCTGTGGGACACGTACTTACTTCTGACATGTTGCTAGCTTTTGCTAATTGTAGCTCATCCCCCAACTGAAGTAAGCAGCAGAATTGTCATTTAGGCAATTCTTGTCTTCTGCTCAGAAATCTTGAGCGGTGCTAGAATAGTAACGGTGCATATTTGCAGTAAAGGGGAAGAGTTGTAAAGTAGAGAGTGACTACTCATGAGAAACACTGAGTGAAAAATGATTTTGAACCCCCTGGTAGTGCTTTGACACAATTGCTGAGCTTGGTTGGACAATTGGGCTTTACTGCTCTCTGCAGATTTTCTCAAGAGGCTGAGAACTGCCCTGACATGGGGGCAGTAAAAGAAACTCATCTGACTAAATCTCATATAGTGCTCCACAAAATGGCCAAGTGCAGATATATCTAGCTGAGAGCTACATGTATGTGTGAAATGGGAAAAATCTGACCACTGTCCCTACCCACAATGCAATAAACCTCTCCCACTAACAGAGCACAAGACTTTTATGCTTTAATAGCTAATTACAGACAGGAGATTCATTCAACACTATTGATAACATATTACTAACTCCACTTGATACTTGTCAAGAAAATATTGTACCTGTCTTGAAAAGGAATTTCACCACATCCACTGGAATGGGAGAATTGTAAAGTATCCCCATGGTAAATAAACATTGGTATCAGAACCTGAACTAAACATTTTCATTTCTTTTTTGCATTTTTGTGCCTGGTTTCTTTAGCTAATATGAGGACTCTAGAGAATAATTTCCAGCAAATAATTTTTTTGACAAATTTATTCTTATTTTCTGCCTGTGAAATACCACGAATGTATTGTGTTTTTTAAAGACTGACTCAAATGCTTTTCCATCTTTTGCACTGATGATTATAAATATTTGGAATTCAAGCTATGCTGCTTAACAGGGAGTGGTCAGCCAGCTTCTGTGGTGCTTTTAAATTTTGCTTCTCATAGAGATTGAGTTAAGAAATCTGGTGCAAAGACTTGTAGCATATGAGCGTGGAAGTTCACTTCCACGTAGTTTTGAGTTCTCTCACCAGAAACGTTCTTGCTGGTTTGACTGTTTATTGCATGCAAATTCAAAAGGGGAATAAATGTGCCTGTGGCACATGAACTTAGAAGATGGAAGGATGGCTTTGGAGTGGGCTCCCCACCCTTCTCAGCACAAGTGTCAGCAGCCCTGCAGTCCTGCACTTCTCCATGATGGAGCATGTCAGGCTTGTGGGAGCGATGATGGTCTGGGAGCTTGCTAAGAAGCTTGCAATGAGCTTCTCCTGGTGAAATCTGCATCAATGCTGTCTGACCTCAGAGTACCCAGCCCTTGTTAGCTGAGGATAAAATGGTGTCTTCAAAATGTTGTTTAGTACAGGAATGCTGTGCAGACTGACCATTTTCTTTGGAATGGTGTTAATACCAGGCTTTGCCATTTCCCAGAGGAGACCATCAGTTTGTACCCTCTGCTATCTCACTTTTGGCAGGACTGGTGTAAAGATTGTTGAGACTATCTAGAGCCTCAGCCTTTGGGGAAAGACATTCAGCTTCAGAGTGAAGGAGATTCTCTGCATTGCAAACTTCTTTATTTATGCAAAAGGAAGGTATTGATAGAACAGTATGCAAAGAAAATGTCTGACAGTCCAATGTGTGGCTGAATCTTGGGAGAAGAAAGAATAAAAATCACTGAAGTTTCAGCAAATTGGCTTGCTTTGAGTTTAACTCCTCCTTTCCTTGATCTGGGTTAGTATAACCACAGCTGATGCTTGTGGTAGACTCACTGACTCTGCCTTTCTTGGTCTCAAGTATCCCCTGTAACTTCACCTTTATTCTGCTAAATAATACAGCCCATTGTCTGCAGTTCCCCTCAAGACATTTCAAGCAGTTCTTAGTGTCAGCTGTAATTCTGTCAGTAACTCAATCCAGGATGGGCTCTCACTGTTTAGCAATGCTCTTGAACTCTGTAGCTCCTTGGAAGCAGTTGCTAAATTAATGTAAACAACGCCCTTGGGATAATAGACGATACTACTTTTTTATTTTTTATCTGTAAATAAAATAAGACTCATTTCCACTGGGAATGCAACTGGCCTGGTAATGCGATCCCAGCCTGGGCTAGCTTCAAAGTCCACATTTCTGTATCAGAAGAGGAGTCAGTCCTGAATATGAACCTAATCAGGGTCCCACACTCGGAAAGAACAGCAGATAGGATAAAATACAGGAATAAAAACATGGGATGAGATGTCATATTTTCTTTTCTTCAGAGGCCAAGTGTGATCAATAGGTGGTTTCAAGAAGACAGCATGTGCAGAGATGCCAGCACTTCTGCGTCAGCTGCTGAGCATTATTCCTGCTTGCCCAATTGTTGATAGATTTAATAGCTTGTATCAGCAGCTACAGAAGAACTATCCTCCTGGCAGCTTCCTGCATGGAGGTGACTGGCCTCTTCCTTGCCAGCCCTGGTCAGGCTGGGAAGGAGTGAGATGTACCCAGGCAGCCTAGCTGACACTCAGGAGGTGTAGACCACTGGAAAATGGAGCCAGCCTTGTGCTGCCCTGGCACATCACTGAGCTCTTGCAGTCAGGGATAGGCTGGGGGAGGCAGAGGAGCACAGCAAGGAGATATAGTCCTGCCCCTACCTCATGTTACCAATATTCAGCCTGTTCTCAAACGTATAGTGACATCTAACCCATTACTGTAGATACATAGCTATAGACATAGAAAATGTGGCTACCTGGGTAACTGTGTTATGTAGCACAGTAATAATCTAATGCCAAGATAAAGGTAGCACTCCTTTAGGATCTATATGTGCTGCTGCTGATGAAATCACACTTGCAGTCATAGCTCTGTATGAAGACAGCGTATAATACCTGTGGAAGAGACATATCTTCCTTTAACCTGGGCAAATATATATTAACCCCATTGGCTTTAGTGAAGTACTCTGCAGCGACATAGTTTTATGTAAAAGCAGTATTTGGCCTCCTAGGTCTAAATCACTCTTGGTAGAAGGGCACCGTCTTCCACCATTAAGCCTTCAAATGCTTTGCAATAATGAGAAATTTGTAAATTTCTCCAGTCTTATACCACCTGAATGATACATTTGAATTTTTTTATTTTATTTTATTGAAAGTGGAATGTGTGTGCTTTTGCAGAGTCCAGCACACTGGGATACTTTGGCACTTGGAAGATGTGGGCATTCCCTATGGATTCCTGTGCACCAAGGCAATTCTGGGTATAGAAACCTAAAATTAGCAGAGCAAGCTGCACCACTGTTGTAAAACTCCAAGTTAGTACCAGCATGTTACTTAAACCTAGTTAATCTGTGACTGCCTTTTTGTAACACAGCAAAGTCATAACTAGCACAAGCAATAAGAGTAAAAACCAAGCAGAAAAATGCAGATGTTGTTTTTCCTTTTTTTTTTTTTAATTATTTTTCCCCTTATTTCCTATTAGTCGTCATCTCCTGTCTCTCTTCTTGCAGCTGATGCGTCACATGACAGGATTAAAGTCTGGCATGACATCAGTGCATTGATCTCATCCAGACAGGATCCCTATCACAGTTCTCTGCAGTATGTTCAAAGAAGTTCTTCCTCTCTGGCTGGCTGCTTGAAATCACTGGCTATGTTGATCTGGTTCTCGTCTGCATTATTTAACAATTGGTTGACTTTTTTCAACTAGTGCCCTGACCTCTTTTTTGTTTAAATTTTTTTGAGGTAATCAAAGGATATGTTGGGTTTTTTCCAAATACATGACAGACAGAAGCTGAAGTACATAGAAATGGTAGGCAATGTAAACAGCTCGTCAGATTCTCATGTTTGCCCCAGAAAGTCAAAGCAGATAAATTCTGCAATTAAAATGACTTGTGTTTCTTTGTTAGATGCAGTTGATTGTGAACATTTTGCCTGTCTCACATAGAATTTTTTCATAAGATTGTAAGAGAGATTTGGAGCATTATGACACATCAAAGCAAGCTCTCAGGTTTACCAAAAATTTCCAAAATCACTCAAGCTTTTAATGTTTCCTTGGGGTCTCATTCATCAAGTGTAAACTATGGCCCCGAGGAAGCATGTCAAAAACTGTCCTCAGTAGGAAGGTAGGTTGGGATGGAGAGGAGAGACCTGCCTTTGAACAGAGAAAGCATCCCCTCGGTGAAGTGGGCTATTTGTGTTTCATCAGGCCCATTTGGCTCCCTGTAAAACTAGTCCAGCTATGGGGATCTCCTGTGACACATACAGTCTTGCATGGAAACAACCTATTAATTACTATTATTGAATTCTCTGAGATGCTGGTAAGCCTTTTTCTAGGCTTTTATTTCATATTGTGGGTGAGATATTGTTTGGGCTCTGAAACCAGTTCTATCTTGTATGCTATATTCTGATGGCCTGGGATATAGTACGTGAGTGACATATGGACAGAGACAAACCTGTGTTACTGTGGGCTTCATGACAACAAAATTGCATGTTTATCTCTGTCTGTGTGCTCACCTGTGCTCAATGGAGGCCAAGACCCCGGGGGTTTTTCCCACCCCTGCATTTGGGTAATGTGGCCCTGAAAATTAAAGATTCAAACTGATACCTTGCACTTCACGCTTCCTTTTACATATTAACATAGTATCTGTACTCTCCAGTGGCACTTCTGGGGCAGTCAGAAGCTATCATACATGGCTTTCATTTGCTTCGAGAAGGTGCTGCTGCATCCTGGCTAAACAAAGGACAAGCACGTGACTCACAAGGTTCGAGATAGTCTAATCCTGCTCTGCACTGTCACTAAAAAGCAGATGTAGAGTTATAACTGTAACACAACTACTTGCCTAAAATATCTTCTTTCTATTTGAAATTTATTCTGCAGCTCATCAGTGTGACACATGGACCCTACCAGCTTAAATGGAGAGGTACTAGCAAAGGCTTTTGCAGGATCTTCAAAATAGTTCTTCTGCTTTCAGGGTAGAAACCTGTTCCGGGGCAGGGGGGGGAGAATTTGCTGGAATATAGGTGACACTGAAGGAGGCAAAAATACTTGTGTTAGGGTAAGTAGTACCCTGAAGCCTCTCCCATGCATCCCATTTCTCAGATGCTAGAAAACATGACGCCTAAGCATACTCAGTACAGTGCGTGCACACTTAGGGAAAGTGGATTAGGAAGATTTTTTATAACTTCCTGAGAAATTGGTCTCCCCTTCAGTAAGTTTTTACAAGTGTCTTGGATGGAATTTTTAGGATTTTTCAAGGTTCTTGAGACTGTTAATAATACTGCACAGGGCCTCAGGGAATGAGCAAGATGATCTAACAGGTTGTTTCCATCTCTTATTTCTGTGTCTCTTTGATTTAAGGATTTTCTGCATTTATTGGCTGCTGCTTCTCTTGGCCACTTTATACACTGTCTAGTGATTTTACCAATCATAGGTAATGGCAGAGGCTACTTGAAACACCACGTTGCCATAGAAACTCAATAGCATCTAGTTGGGTCTAACCTCTCTCTCTCATATCAACCCCCATGGGAAGCAGAAATTCAGGCCTTAAAAACTAATCAATTTCATGTTAAGTTTTAGAAGTGATTTTCTTTTGGCTGCCTGGGTTTCCTGGTGGATGTTCTCGTGCAGATTTAATTATTTACACTACCACTACTATATTAAAATTACAGCAACTAATTATTAGCACCAGTAACACGGTAGTTACCAGAGCCATCATAACTCCTATTATTACTCCTATTGTTGTTATTATTGTTGATTTGCTCAAAAGACTAATTGGATTACTGTTTCAGTCATCTACTGATGCGGCCATGGGGGGAAACTTTCAGCATAATGAGGGAGATGTGAACCCAGAGAGACCTGGGCCAGACCTTTGGGGATGACTGAGGCTCATGAATCCTATGCCGGAATGTGCCTCTCAGCCAGAGGCCCAGCGCACCACTGCCTGCTTGGTTCTATTACACTGAATCACATTTCTTGTGTTTGCAGACACTAGTCATAATTGCTTCCCAGCCCCCTGCAACCTCTGTTTAGTACACAGTGCTATGGCCTTATATATGGAGAAGTATGGCTCAAGACTGGTTTTCCTCCTTTTACTGATGGTTTTCAGATTCTCGTTCCTTTTCTGGGGAAGCACTGGCCATCACTTGGACTGCAGCCTGACACAGGCCCTGTACGAGTTCCTTATGATTCAGTGATCACTTTAGCCTGTAGAATTCTGTTATTTTCTCCCCTAACTCCCATTTAAGAATGGCAATATCTACAGGTCGCAAGGGAAGGAAAGCACCTTCATAATAAAAGTGCTGGGGAGCTCTGTTCCTGTGGTACTTGTCTCAGACAGGCAATATGACTTTATAATTGGGTGCACAGAGAACAGTAATTTCAGGTAATCTTTAATAATTTGCAGCTTCAAGGAATCCATGGGAACCAGAGCTTTTAGTTGTATTCAATCCTTGAGAGTTGTGATGTTTGGATCAGTTTACTGACATTGCACACCCTAGTGAGCACATACTCTGGCATCAAAGAGCAGGCTAGTGCTGTGATACTTCAAACAGAGTGGTAAAAACCATACAGCTATTGTTTTAAATTGCTGCTACTGATTACAAAGGGATACCAAAGGACTATGCTGGGTGAGTTCTGCATCATTAAGAGCTGAGCAGATCCAGGCCCATGGCAGATTGTGTACTAAGAAAGGTAGGTTACGAGAATTGCCTGCTTCTTCCAGTTGCTTTTCTACAGTGACTGCTGCTGCTAGAGGAGGCTGGAGAAGAAAAAAATTAGAAAGGATTTGCAATATGAATGGCTTCTTGCAAACAAATACCGTGTCTCAGCTCACTCAGAGATGACATCAGACCCTTTCTTGTCCTGGTCTATGGGAATAGGAAGTCTTTAGGAATTTTACCTAAGAGTTGGCTTTTACAGAATTTGCTTAAACTCTAGGCCGATAGTTCCTCACAGTGAGAATGCCGAAAAACTTGTCTCTAGTTAAATAAAGGAATTCAGTGAGGAATAGCCCTCTAAGAATGGTTTATGCTGCAAAAGTTTAGTCTTGCCAGGACTGGATTAGGAAATTGCAGATGTGACTGCAGGGCCCCTGTCTCCTGTGCTCCCACAATTAGATCGGGCTGTAACACTTCAATACAAAAAATGGAATCAGTGTGTATCTCTAAAGCTTTAGGAGACAACTTTAGAATATAAATGGAATATAATCAGCTGTCTCAAAGTATAGAGACAGCTGCCCGTGTTTGAGGAGAGTCTTAAGCAATAACTTTGACATAGCAAGAACTCCTGACATATTTCCAAGGAGTGTTTAGTTCAAGATGAACAGCTCACAGAGGCTACCTGTGCCTTTCTAGGATGGAGCTGTGCACAGCCAGTGAGAAGAGTGCTGATGGCTTGGACATGATCAGAAGCTAATTGATCATGCTGCCTCCGTAGTGGGAATGCTGGGAACATGCTGCTGTGCCTGGGAATGGCACAGAGCCCAGGGCCCTACATGACATGTTAGTGCTGAGCTTTGCTGACAGTCTCATTTCTGTAACAGAAATTTGTATGTTTTTCTTTTGTAAACAACAACATCCTTGATGTCCTTGGTGGTGGTAAACTGAGTTTGCCTCTGTAGGTAGTTCTTCTGGAGCTTGCAGTTCATCTGCCTGCTCTATACTTTTACGTTTCTTTGAGAGCTCCTGGTACTTTACTCTTCCCTTCGCTCTCCTGGCTAATGTGTTTCTGATCTGTACCAGCATGTATAAAAACCCAGAGAGGAGAAACACTCTCTGCTCTCTTTCCATAAACTGGTAAACCTCTTCCTGAGACTTCACAACCCTTTGGAAGCACACAAAGTACATTTCATACTTTCCAGGTACAGTGCCTGAAAATTCTGCTAAGTAAACACTATAAAGTAGGTTTTGAGAAAATATTAGTCACCATTATGCAATTCCAAAACCAAAACCACAAATAAAGTGCTAGTATATTTTGTTTTATTGGTTGTGACTGCAAATACTGTGTACACAAAGGAAACCTTTGAAAACCAACCAGCCTACAATTGTATGCATTTTACTCTTACAAGGCAATTTGTCTAGTAATCTCAGTGTTAATTTTTTTCATCTGGTATACACAGCTGATCCACCGGACAGTGTTTTCTGTAATACTTCTGAAAAATCCATATAAGGTGATTTTTTTTTTTTTTTTTTGCTTAGCTCATTCTCCATTTTTTAAAAATAATCCTACCTGCCCTTCTTTTTTGGCTTTCCTATTAAATATAGTGAAAATGATGTTTTCATACACTGTCTTTTCACTTCAGAGTTTTCAAAATAAATACAAGCAATGTGCACTCCATTTAAAAAAAATGTACAAAGTATCTAAATCCTAATTTTTCAGGTCTGCCAGAGCTGCATCTGTTTAAACATGTTACTTAGATGCATGTGCACAGTACAGGAAGCTGGAGTGCTTTTTAGAATGGCCTGGAGTTGTATCTTTTTTATTCTTCTCTTTCTCAAAACAATTTTAAATCTACAAGAAAGGTCAGAGGAGGTCATGATTCCTGACCCAATGCTGAACTGAGGTTGCCTGTACCGTCTTTTTGATGCTCCGACCAGGGTCACTGAACTGGGAGTTATTATTGGCTCCCTGTGTCTATGAGGCACAGCCTATCCCAAACAATTTTTAAATTACCACTGGCATGAGACTGTCAGGAAGGATAGTAGCTGGGAATGTCTAGACACTGCCGCCAAGACAAGCTCCCCTATAGTGGAGACACTGTGCACCAAGGGGGGTCAGAGAGAGGGGCCGGGAAACTGCCCCTGGAGCCCCCAGGCTGAAAGGCAAAACTCCCATCACGAGCCCCGCAATTTGCTCCAGGGGTTTAGCCAAAGAATTTAAGATAAGGAAATCTATAGGCCTTACAACTGGGAGAATTTTTAACTGCTTTATTGCTTTCCATAGATTCTAAAGCCAGCTGTCTGCTTTTATGAGCTCTTTAAATCACACATCACAGTATCTCTTAGCTTCAGTCACACTGAACTGTCTCTGAATTTATACTGATTCTTCTTGACTTTACTCTTTAGAAATTAACACTGAGGTATGATTTTAAGGTTGTATCAAAGAATTCTCATCCTTCTGCAAAACTACAGCACCTTCCAGCACAGGTCAGCTGTCTTTTCCAGTATGTAAGGCACAGAGAGGTCACGGGAGTCTTTAAAGGGTATTTTTCCTGTTCATCACCCTGCTTAAGTTGAACTGCCAGGGAAAAGAGATTAAATCCACTTCCTAACCTTTCCAGCTCAGTGTCTGTGTTTTCACCTTGGGTTTCATTGAGGTTTTTTAGGAAATTTCATCCAGAATGTGCTGGCAACTTATTAATAATGATATATCAAAACTTATTAATATCATAATCCACACATTAATAAACACCATATTATTTATAATAATACAGTCATTTTGAACTTTATACTGAAGGATATTTTTGAAAGAAAAATACCCTGATCGGTCAGGTTAGATTGCGCCTAGTACTGAACTTTCACCCAGATTTGAAACAAATCTGAAACAAAATTTTGAAATAGATTTTATTAATTTTAATTACATTTTTTAGCAGTTATTGTTTATTTTTAAAAGCTTTGCCTTCTGACAGATATTTAAGAGGTATAGTGTCTGTAATACCCGATTTAGCTGAAGAGAGTGGAGGTGTCTGCCGTAAGGCTACAGTTAGTAAAGAGCTGCTAAAAGCTGTCTGAGCTGTGGCTGCATTTTGGAAGTGGCTGATGTGACCCTACGCACAAGGACATGAGACTTTTATCATACTAACCTACACCAAATAAAAGATGTTGCACAAGTGCATATGCCTTAGTCTGTCACTAGCAGCTTCATCCAGGGATGCAGTCTCACCAGGAACGTGCCTGCATGTGCCCCAGCCCGCTGGTGAGACATCCGCCCGGGAAATGTTTCAGGTTGGGTTGACGGGTGCACTGAACGAACCCCCAGTCCCGCAGGGGCTGTTAGTCCTGTCCCCAGCGTGTCCCAGCAGCAGTGGCAGCCCAGGCACCAGGGATGCCCCAGAGTGCCCCCACAATCCCTTGGGGGTCTCCTCTCCATCAGACACCCCCGGGAGACCGCTGACTGGGGATTAAGCACTGGCTTTGGTTCTCAGGATGCTTTGCAGCTGCCCACTCCCACCGGTGGGAGAGAGCCCAGGCACCCCAGCAAGCGCTGCTGGTCACAGGCGCAGCGGTGCTGCAGCCCCAGCTGGCCGCTGGCTGGGCACCGTGCTGGCAGCTGGGGGGCAGCCCCTTCCCCCCCAGCAGAGGCCGAAGGCTGGAGGCCAGGGTGTGCTGGGCTCACCTCTGCGGGAGTGGGCACCTTGCGGCTTTGTGTCCTGGTTGCTGAATGTAAAAAAACTCCTCACAAATTCCCGTGTGTTTCGCTGAAGATGGCTGAATGGTTATGATTTCCCTAAGAAAAAGTAAAGCTGTATGAAAACTGGAGCACCTTAGCTTATGTCCCTTATTAAGATTCACCATTTTCCAAAGGGACAATTTTCCTGCTCTTCTGCTTGGCTTCACCATCACACTGTTTTACAGTATGTTTGGACTAATCTGCATGTCAGTGGGAAAAAGACCTTCCATTCACTTGTTTCCCAATATTTGAATTCTTAAACCCAAACTTCACTTATATTTATACTGTAAAAGATAAATGTATAGCACCTAACACAGCAGAACTCCAACTGCTTGTTACCTTAGGCATATCATAGTTAAGCACACAGCAGACTTTGACACAGAGCAATAAGGACATCAGTTTGCTTAAAATAGAGCAGTAACTTTGTTTAGCACACCTGTTATAAAGTTCACTCGCTCACTGAGTAAAACGTCAGTGCTCTCTTTGTCACTGAGTAGAAAATGGCCTAATACAGTCAAAGCCAAATTTGCAGCATAAATTCATTTACAATTCAGTTGTTAGCTTATGTGGAATTTAATAACAAAGGAAAAATAACCCAAAGAGATGATACTACACATACTAATAAACTTTAAAAAAAATCAGTGGCATTAGGGAAATGACAGTCCTTACCTTGCTCCCAGCAGTAATCTTTCAGTTAAGCAATTATCACATCCTAAGCCACAGACTGAGGGTTGCATATGAATTTATGGAATGAAAGGAGAGATGCTTCCACTCATCCACTGCTGCCTTTTAGCCCATCCAGAGCATCACTGAGGGCATACCGCTGGGAAGTGGTTTACAGTCGCTAAGCTCATCATAATCCTTAAAGTTCACAGGTAAACCTCTGCTTCTAAGCTTGCATTTTTACAGAAAGTGCTAGGGTGCAGCTATGATGTGACTGCTCTGTGTCCCACAGGCTGGTACCCCAGGGGCTTTCCCTGCTGTCAGCTGGCTATACTTGGGGCAGCACTGGCGGCAGCAGCAAGGAATATAGCCTGCTGCAGCCTGTTGATGTTCTGGGAAAGAGGAGCTGTCACACAAAGTTTGAGGACAATTTTTACCTCTTCCTTCTGCTGAACTATATTGGAAAATTAATGCATATAAAGGAATGCACTTCAAATTTCTCACATAAGATTAGCTCCTTCTGCGGACACAATTTTTTTTTTTTAACAAGACAGTCTTGTTGCTCCATTAGCTTAGTCCATTTTTTAAATGCCTCTTAGCTGATTAGGAAAATGATGCTTTTGTGCCCTCAAAGGGAGTTAATCAAGAACAAAGTAAGTTATTTTACTCTAGCTGGCTTCAGGAGTGGGCCTTCATCTGCTGGGATTTTCAGCCTGGGTAGGACTAACAGGTCAGTGTATCTTGCATCTCTTTTTCTTACATCCTGTAATAAAACAGTCTTTTTCTAAAGTTGCATTTGCCTGTGAATAATCCTGTTTTAAACCAAACCTCTTTCTCAAGAACTCAAGTACAGCTTTGTGTGGCAACAGATCCCATTTCAGAGGATGCAAGAAAAATCGGTCTGCTTCCCTTAAGGCAAATGTTTGCAGAGAAGTATGTTGCTCAGCTATGACCTGCCTATTACTGCTTCAACCTGTTAAGATTGGGATGTAAGTGCATGTGAAAATAAGGAGTCTTTTGTGACTGCCTTCCCTGCTCACCCTGACAGCCTCTCTGTCTGACCTGGGCTGGGCCCAGATGTGCCCGATTCCTTGCGCTGTGGGCTGGTCACCCAGTGTCATCTCAGACTTTCCTGAGTTTTATGGATAAACCGAGTGACGAACTATAGTTGGACAAGTTGACCCAACAGGCTTTTAGAAACTGAGGGATGGGCCACTGAGTATGTGAAGGGGCAGGACTTAACTTGTGCTTATCCAGCTGGGATAACTGATATACAGCATAGTTCAGTTAGCAAAGCAGCCGAGAATGAAGTGGGGCAAGAGCCCAGCCAAGAACAAAGATTCCCCGGAGGTCCTAGAAGCATTATCCATGAGTGATGCGAATTATGTAATCTGTGACAGTCCTGCTAGTTTTGCTGAATGTATGACACCTGCATATGGCATAAAAATGTGTTTTCACAGAAAAGTTAAGTTAGCAGTGCACATAGGTGATGTCAAAATTTGTGAGCAGAAAAGTGGGTCTCTTATTTAAGGCATGAGGTATGGGTTTGATGCTTGCCTTTTAGGAATACTCTTCTGAATATTCCAACGTGCAAAATGCTGTTGAATGTTAAAACACAGCTGCCGAATATCTCATTCAAAAGAGGCAATTTAGAATGAGAAAAAGGAACCATATTAGCCACACAAAATACAAACAGAAAACACATACAGAAATAATGCTCCCCAGATATCAGTCAATAAAACATCCCAGTATCTCTGGCCACTGGACTTTGCTCACTGCATCATTATAGCTCTATTTCCCCCTCATACTTTTTGCAACTATCTGCTATAGACCTTTCTAGCTTTTAAGTATTAAAAGATGTGTTTTAAAGAAAAAGTGGTAGTGCTTTGGTTGTTCAAACAGTTTAACTCCCACTGTATGCCAGAGTTAGAGAAGCCCAAGATATAAAATTATTGCTGTTACAGAACAGCGTGCATCAAGTAACTGATTTTCATCCAGTTGATGGGAATACCTGAAAAACTGAGATGTCAAGTTTGTTTTTCTGTTTTTCAGGGCAGTTTTTTCTAATTCCCCACAAGATGAAAACCCTTCATTTTCCATGTACAAAAACTTCCCTTTTACACGTGTTGCACCCAGAAGGGTTAACTCTTTCCAAGTTTAAATGTTTTCTCACTTCCAAAGAACACAGCAAAACATTTGAGGCAATAGCACAAGAACTGTTACTCTCTGTGGCATACAGATACTTCCGGTTTCAAATGCAGAGTAAGTTTCCCCAACAGCTGTTGCAGCTTGATTTACTAAACAACCAGGTCCTTGCCTTGCAAAAAAACCCCTCACCAGTAGTGTGCTGTGCTTGTCTGAAGGCGTTTCCCTGCTAGTCACATCTTGGGTAATGCTCAGTAGTTTCTGCCAATATTTCTAATTAGGCTGCAGAGCAAATAGTTCCTCCATCCATGAGTGGTACAGCATTACACCGAGCCTTTTGCACTGTGGAAGTCACAGGCAGACTCCTTAGCTATATGAGCCCACAGTACTTTTTGCTGTTTCTATCCCTCCTTCTGGAGAAACCCCTGTTCTGGAGAATCTCTTTTACAGCTAGCAAGGTAACTTGAGAATAAAAAACATGCCATGAACCAGCACAAAGAAACTCACCAAGTAATAGCGCAGATTAGTCTAGCAATCTAAGTTTTACATCCTGGCTGTGGCAGGTATTAAATATTTGTATTAAAAAGAAATTACTGAAAACCTGAAAAGAGGCACCATTTGGAAGGAGGGAATTCCCACTATCACAAGGGAAATGCTCGCAGGTGTGTGGGGTGGCGGATGGAGGGAACACTGGATTTGCCACGGTGCTGTTGAGGAGACAGGAGTGCTTTACCTGTTGGGCTCTGCTCCAGGATACCAGTAGGATCTGTAGCACAATCACTGTGCCTGACCTGTGGGTAAGCTCATGGAGAAGTTCAGAGCGCTACATATTTAGCATGATTCTTCTCATCTTGTCTTTACCCAGATACACGTGTGAGGTGTAGGAGTGAACTCTTTGTGCAGATGCAAAGAGAAGCCTATGCTTTGCTTTGTAGAAGCCTCATCTCAGACAGAACAGCGATACCAGGAGCCAGGGGCAGGCAGTGGGATTGCTCAGAGGCAAGAGAAGAGGCAGGGATCACTGGGGCTGTTTAGCCTGTGGGAGAGAAAAATAGCTTTTCCTTTCTCATACGTTCAGATTCAGTGTAATTAAAGGCAAGAAATTTGAGTAAAAGTGACCTCTTTTAAAAAGCTATCTTATTAACCCATTAACTCAGTGCCACCGGAAGATCCTGGGACTGTTACAGAAGTCAGAGGAAGCTTTGAAAGGTGTGTGGGTAACTAGAACATCCAGAACACAAGAGGAGATGCAGACCTTGTCCCTCGGGCCATGTGCCAGACTGTCAGCTGGGAGGTGGGAAGAGGCTTCTCTGTGGGACAGTGTTGGGAACTTCTCCGTACTGGCTGTGATGGCCAGTGTTGGAGGGAGCAACCACTGATCCCGCTTGATCTGGTAATTTTTATCTACCTATGGCAAACACCTCAAAATGCATAAGTAAGGCAAAGTATTTGTGGAGCTAAGGAAAAATTCATGTTAGTTACCTTCTCCAGTTACAAAGCACCCCTATCTGCAACAGATTATATAAAGGAACTTGTGATTAACTGTCCCAGAGCCCTGCCCTTCCCCGGGAGCTCTGGGACTGCCCCTTCTGCTGGTCCTTCCATTCTCTTTTTTTTTTTTTTTCCTCCCTAGGTCTCCACATTCTTGTTTATTCACAGGTTTACTGTGTCTCTGATTGGATGCATGAATAATATACTTGATGGGATGTATGCATGTATGTTCTTTTTCCTCAGAGGCTGTATTTTGCCCTGGTTTGTGTCATCCCCTGGGCAAATATCTCAGTGTTATGGATAGCTTAGAAATTCACTGTGGAAGTTGCAAAATAATTGTGGCAAGCGAAGTACAGCAAGTAAGAGAAAATGGGCATTTCTCTCTAGGTTTCTCAGTCACAGGAACACCATAGTCTTAGTGATGAAATACACAGCAAGAAGCAGAAAGTTGCAGGTTTAGTGTTAACAGAATTTTGAAAATAAAAAGAAATCCTTAAAATGAACATACAGAATAAAATGATAATATTGGTTTGTGTGAGAACAATTGTCTTTTAAAATATAAATTTGTGAAGAATTTCACAATTAAGTCTTATGTTTTGTACATAAAGTCACTTGCACACCTAAATACAGATCAAGTCATTGAAGAAAAAAAATAAAAACTGTTGTACATAGTCTGAAAATGTTCAGTGAAAAAAACCTTAAAAAATAAACACACTTGAATGGTGCCAAATTGTTCCAATCCAAGCCCCTTGATTTTAAGCTGCAACATTTTGTCTGTTGTTTTCATGGGTTTTTTTCTAATTTTCTGATGTATTAATTAGTGTTAGCTCACGGTAAACTAAAGCTGAATGTGAGCATGTGTATAAAAAGTTTGTCTCTCTGCATAGGCTGCAAAGTAAAACATTTTTTTTGCCTAATCAACTGCAAAGCATTCTTATTGCAGTGGTAATTAAAAAATAGGGTATTTGCATGGAAGCAAAGTATTGTAATGTATAGCACTGCCATGGTATAATTTCACATATCTTTGTTGGACTTCTGTATTCTGCTTTTGAAGTACTTCAGTGTATTATGATATTTATATTTTACGGAAAAATTTAAGGCTTCAAATAAGTAATTTTCATTCTTTAAATCATAAGAGCAATTTCTGTTATAATGCAGATCATTAAAAAAGGCTAGCAGTTAGGAATTTGCTACAAATCTAATCCATACTAATTGTATTGAGTGTGATTTAAGGAACGTAAGTCCTATTATTAGCATGTTTAATAAAAAGAGCCTCTGGATTCTTCCCATGCATGACTATCAAATCTATTTGCACTTAAGATTTTAGTTTCAAGTCTAATACTTTAAAAAGAATTTGTATTTACTGATCCTCATAGTAAGCTGCACTCAGTTTCAAGTTTACCTTGTGTGATATCTTTTAAAACAAGAAGGTAACAAGAATCTCGTTAGATCAAATACAGACTAAATGCTCCTAAGTTAGACAATTCCCCTAAATTATTAGGGATAGCAAGTGTCAGACTCTTGCCCTCTTACCTCCCTCCAAACTTAGATGATAGAGGCTGATTTCAGCATGTAATAGGAATGCATCTGGGAAAAGTAATTCAAAAAGCCTATGTAACTGTACATGCAATTGTGACACGTAGTCATACACGAGCAAGAATTCTTAATATAAAATTAGGGCAGTAAATCAAGGGGTTTTGTCACAGTTTCTTGTCATGCTGATATTTCAAACAGGAACACTCACACTGCACGGTACAGAAAAAAATGCTTTTTAAATAACCCTTCTTTCTTTTAACTTTTCATCACTAATCAGCTGTGATTGTGTGCTTCCACCTATACGACTCAAATTACACTGCATTTACTCAGAGAAGATTTTAAGCTCTGAGAAGATAAATTTGATTAAACTTGTGTTTTCTAAAATACTATACAAACCAAAAACACTTTGAGAAAGGCAGTAATATTTAAAAAGAAAAACAATGGAACTAAATATGCAATGTTTCCCTTCAAAATAATTTTTTTCTCTTTTCACTCGTGTCTTTAAGATACATTCAAATGTAATTTGAATTAAAGCAGGTTCTGTGGTGGATTACTTTCTGTTAGCCAATAAAGAGTAAACTTCAGCAGACATATTTTAAAATTTTTATTTCTTTATCAATGCTGTAGTTTAGCAGACAAATTAGCATTCTGATTAGACAATTTTCAGAGCATTCAGTTTCTAAAATCTCAGCATTCTAAAACATCTAAATAGCATATTTAATTTCTAAAAATTAAAAGAATCTCATATATTAATTTATGGGGGGAGCAATAATATAGACATTTTCAGCCCTAAAGATTTTTACAGCTACATTTTTCATTAAGCTTTAGTATCTCAAACAAGGTGTATAAAGCGTCTATTTTGTCACTCAGTGTTCAATGTGAATTTAATATTCATTCCTATTGAATCAGATTATTCAAAGTCTGTAATAAGATAATTCTTTGTTGTTAATTTTAACATGGGTGAACTTAATTTTTCAGTGTACAAAGAAGCTTATGATAAGTCGTGAAGTTAAATAGAAAACCCAGGGAGCAATATTTATGAAGAAATGTGGCCAAATGCATTTAAAATGCAGGGTATTTAGGACATTGCTAACCAGTAAATCCTTTTCTATTCTCTGGTTAGCTACAGCAGCTGGTGAGTTTTCAGTTTACAGGTACAGTATCAGTAGCATAGCATTTATTTTGTGACAAAGGAATATAAGTTGCCTTGGAGATTTTTAATTAACTCTTCTCCTGTAGCTCTGCCTGCTTATCATTTCAGTAGTTATTTAAGCTTCACATCAGATTTTGGATATTGTTCTTCAGAAATGTCTTCTTAATCTCCCCAAATTAGCATTTCAGCAAAACAATGTTTCCATAATGCACCATACATTCCACTTTTTTTTTAAAGGTACAGTTAGTATTTACAACCATTAATTCAGCCGTGAAAAGTAGAGAAATCCTAAAAAGGGGAACCTGTATGAATTCTGCAACTCAACCAAATGAATGTTCTTATTCTGAACAACGAAAGTCATGGTGATTACTTTCCTACCTTTAATCAAACTAAGATACTTCTTAATCACTTTTTATGATTTGTTCTTGTCAATAAATTAAGGTGATTAGATAATTTTTTGAGGAATTGGGATTACTCAGACTAATTTATTTAATGCAGTATTATTCATTGAGCAAATAAATTTACCTTGCAGAATCTACTTAACTTGCTCATTGCCATTTTGGAATGGCTAATTCTCTCAACCAAGTGGGTAAAGCTATATATTTTTGTACATATAAAAATAAAAGAAAATAAAGCTGGAAGAGGCAGAAAGCACTGCTCATGACAGTAACATCCCCAGATGTCAGAAAATTTTTCCCTATACTGTTCTTTTTAAAAGTATGAACTTTGCTATCATCAGACCTGTTAATGTCATTCAACTAGCAGCTGCGTTTTAGGCACTTTTTTTTTCCAGATGAATTATAAATGTCATAAATGCTTCCAAGAATATAGAATCGGAAGCCTTTTCTACCCTGAAAATGGAGGGATGAGTTTAAGCAAATATGATTTACAGATACGGGGTTAATGCCATAAGCTAGAGGGAGCTCCACCACAACGAAATACAAAGGTTCAGCTTCATTTATCAATGTGCTTTTCTGGCTTTGTCTGCTTCTGAACATAAAAGACCCAGTTTTATTGCAGATATTATCTACACCATTCTGTGATATGAATGTTATTGTTTAAACTGTTGCTGAGACATAAAACAGCTGAAACCCTCTACCAGCACCATATTTATGCCAAACCTTTTGATAAATACACAGTTCTTTTTGTTCACCATCACTGTCTTTGTCTTCATCTTAATACTCAGCCATCTTTAATGAAAATGCATCCTCTATAAATCCAGAGCACAGATATGCTTCAGGAACTGATCTTGTACCCTTAATTGTGCAAGTTAATGTCCATCAGTTGTGCAAGAATTCTGGGCAAGCCCCAAGCTCTGTGTCCGCAGATGCTAATATCCTCCTGTTTATTTCACAGTGCTTTTTCCAAAGTCATTTACATGCAAACTCACCCTACTGACAATCTGGTTTATTCCACAGTGGGGCTTAAAGTGTGATCAGCAAAGTGAGGTTACAATGACCTGCTATTAAAGGAAGTGTGGCTATTATAACTGGAACATTAATAATCTGTTTGCTTCTATTGAGCATCTTGGAGACAAAGTAATCCATTAATAGTCCCAGTAATTCTATAGTAAGCTTGTTACCCATTCTGTAGTATTGGCTAAAGGACAGTATTTGTCCACTATTATTATTAGACACAATTTCAGTATAAGAATGATTTTTAGTTTATTTGCATCCCCGCCTCACCTCTGAGCACTGAAATTTCCTAGCCTACATTTCAGGTCCTTCTTTCTTACCTCCTGGTCCTTGATCTAAGCAGATGGTATTGCTTTAGTCATAGAGATAATAAGAAAGGACCTAATATCTTCTCATTGATTTTTGTTAATGAAATACCACTTCACAGAGAAAGCAACAGCTGAAACCATCAAGGCTGAGTCGTGTCTGTGTGAATGAACTTTATTTTTGTCTATACTGGGTGTGTGATTCATGGTGAATCATTTATTAAATGAATTTGGCCTCTTTCCTGTTTGTGGAATACCCACAAGCAAATTATGAGCTTATTCCACTTTTTAGAAACTGTATTATTGTTTTCTTCTGTGAATTTTAAAAACTTTCAAATGTAATTGACCAACTCTCTTCTCCTTCTCCATTAGCACAATGAAATGCATTGGTTAGGCATAGTATTCTCCTATCAGAAAATAGGAATAAGCTCTCCAAACAACATTGCTGCAAATGTTCTCCCAGTATAAATTTAAAATTGAGTTTCCAAATATGTTGCAAAGAATACTTCAACATTTGCTATGTATCAACATTCCTGAGCATAAAACCTACTAGGCTTAACCTCATTTGTGGGAAAAGGCCAGAAGAAGGCTTAGAGCTTGGTCTGGTGTTGGTCATCTGAAACTTGAGGGAAGCGCTTTTCTCCAGAAAACCGCTTTTACCTTTGTTTCCACCAGGAGAAAAGACTGTGATCCAAAAGGCCTCATGAACCTGCAACACGGCCTGTTATTCTGGGTAGCTGGACTGGTACCACCACTCATTTCAAACCCTGCAGCAAACACTGGCTGATAACAAAGCTTAGGGGTACCTGGTGCATTTGGATCAGTGATGGCAGAGAGAAAATTGTCTGACAGACATCCTTGCGTTCATATAGCTGGTTAGTTCCTTGTAGCCATAAACCATGTAACTACAACCTTAAAACAGTATGTGGGTATTAATCTTAAATATGAATTATTTTCTACTTTTAATGTTTCTTTTCCAGCTTCTGAAGAGTGCTCAAATGAGAAAAGCAGGGTATCTTTGTATCCCATATCTTATGGGAGACATGGACTTATTTCTGCTCCTTTTATAAGTTATCGCAAATTTACTGAGTTATTCCTTACACATACGTATATAATTGTGCAACATTTTTTATGCCTCTGTGCTTTAAAAAAGAAGTCTGAATGTAAGAATATGTGGGGGAAGCTAGAAGTGAGCATATGAAACCCAAAATATTGAAGTTCTCTAACAGGCTGACAAAAAATTGCTGCTTATGCAGACACAGGCTCCTTCTCTTCCTAGGAAATTAAGTTGACCAAAATTGTCATTAAAAATCAGGGGAAGCTTTTTAGAGATGGTTAAAAAAAGGAAGTTAAATGAGGATTCAATCTTGGATTGAGCTTCTTGTGTTGGAGGTACCACCTCTACACCAGCCTTTTGTAGAATGGAGATTCAAGTGTCCTGTTGCACTGGTGCATTTTCCAGCTTCCTGAGTGGCTGGGGTTGGGAGATCAATCCAGCCACCTATGCAGATGTCTAATGACTGCAGAAAGAAAAGTAACCTCCATTAAGCATGGGAGAGGAGCCCTCCAATACATTTGTAGTCTCTACTGAATGTGTGTGTCTTATAAGGATCCTCAGTAAGATTAGTGGTCTCACAGGACTGGGTCAAAATCTTTGTAAACATATCATCTAGGAAGTCCATCCTGAGAAATTTAATAATGCTGTCATCATCATCATCATCGGATGCTGTGCTCATGTCTGACATTACCGAGCACTACCATGCATAATTAGAGTTCTATTTTGCAGTGTTTTCAGGAAAGAGGCTTTTGAGGCCAGATCGATAAGATACATATAGCAGATCCATTTTGTGTTACAGGTTTACAGTATTGATATAGAAAAGAAATAAAGACCTACCATGGCTTGTCAGGAGTATCAGTTCAGGAACTGAGGTGCAACAAGTACAATACAGAATTAGAGTCTGTATCATCCCTGTGTCAGGAGGAGCAAGGTGTTCACTAACAGCTTTTCTGCCTTTCTTTTTTCCTGTGTATCTCTTTATAGGTTTTTTAATTTATTTAATGATAGAAGTCTCTTTTTCCAGGGGAATTTCTTTCTGTATTGCCACCAAGTCAATTACCTGCAAGCAAAAAGGGACACTCACATATTCCTCTTCCAGGTGTTTTGCCTTGCTATTACCCTGGCCGTACAGCACCATTTTTTCTGGAAAGATGGTAGTGGTGAGTAAACTCCTAGAAATTTCTGGATGTCCTACTTCTTGCAGGATACTTATAGGAGAGCTGGTTTTTTTATCTTCACTGCCACACCCCTGTTACTTTGATAAGCAAAGCGGAGACTCACCGAAATATCCTTCCTACTGGCTGCCACATTAGGGATGCTTAGATGAACAGGCAAAGTTCAGATGGGCTCCTGTATGCAAAAGCTAACTGAGAATTTAATAGTTACAGATTTGTCTTACTGATACAAAGGTGCTTTTATTTCTAATTGAAAACACAAACTTAAAAAAATGTTGTTTTAATTGGGCATCTTGCTCTAATCTGAACTGATAGGAGTATTCAGACTTAGGTAGCTTAGGCTGCTATCAAAACTGATCAAACGGATTTGCCAATCTATCCAACATCTCATTCATTTTGGAACTCCCTGAATTTGCCCAACACTTCCTTCAGAAAACATTGCTGGCTGCAATCAGCACTGTGGAAATGGTGATGTTGGATTTCCCTTCGCTGCTTCTTTGTATCTTTTGAGCTTTAAATACGCACCGATTACTGGAAAAACCTGATCAGAGCACTGGGGGAAATCTCTTTGCAGAAAGCAGCTTGTTTTGGTACCTAGCATGGTTAACATTACTATCCTTGGCCATTTCTCCTCATTGATAATCTGTAAAGGGCAAAGACTAAGTCAGGTTCTGATATATTGGAAAGTCAGCCTTTTTCTTAACTTGAAGTTCATTAACAAAAGCCATGGTTTAGCAGGGTGTAATCTTACCTTGAAAAAAATAGGAAAGAACGATAACGCCTTTTGTTGTCTTTGGATCCCCATTGGTAGTCTCAGCAGAGAAAACACTATGTTTGACCTCACTTGGAGCACTGTCAGATCAGAATAGCAGGGCTGAGCTTGATTCAGACCTCTGCTGACACTGTCAATTATGCTTTGGTCTTACAATGATTGTAAGTTAGATCAGATTTGGATGCCAAGGAACAAACAGACAAAAGGCTAAACCAGTTTCTGTAGCGCTCAGTAGAAAAGGTGAGCTTAGACTGCCCTTTCCTGGTCTCTTCCTCTACCTACCAGCTGAGGGGAAATAAGTAACCCATAGTCTGGCACAGCCCTCGCAAACCCTACCCTTTCACCTTGGAGGTAACAAGAACCTCTCAAGGCATCTCAGGATGATACTCCAGCCCAGGACAATGACTGCTTGGCTAAAAGAGTATGTATGAGGTTTTGTGCCACTGAAGAGTATGAGCTTTGTGATAACCCCTTACTCAGGTGAAGTCCAGAAGGTTTCTTGATCAGAGTTCAAGCCAATGAAAAAACATTAAATGCCTGCTTAATGTGCTATGGGTTATGAGGAGGTGAAAAGAATGTAATGTTCATGGTGTTAGTTGCTGAATTATTTGGTGATTCTGAGTACAATTACCAGGCAGTCCCCAGGAACATGGAATTCTTCTGGATTTATATTGCATTCACTATCCAGTTGCAAAGTAGATATGATGCTAAATGGGTCCTTATAATAAACTGATATCCTGTTTTTTGAAGCCTTGTCCAGTGGAATTCAAACAACTAGAAAAAAGAAAACACATGCAAAGCAATTTTCTTCTTCTTGGGTAAGAAGGAATGAAAAACTATGATGTGCTTTCATTTGGGAGCAGCACTGCTTTCTTTTACCTGTCTGTACCACGGAAGGTGTAGAGCCTCTATTGTGGTACCATTACTGCATGCTATTTTTCCATTATGTGTTTATTATACAACAGTTCCTGTCCCAGGAAGCAGAGAAACATCCACGTATGGTTGATGTTGCACTAAAGACATGGAACATTCCCTGTCTCTGTAACTGTAGTGCAGTTGTGTGTTGGTTTGGTTTTTTACCTTTGACATTTTCAGTCACCTGGGAAAGAAGTGGTGTGTCCATGTTCCAACTATGTGAAAATGTTGCTACTCAGTGGGGAAGTAAAAATTAGCATATTCCCAAACATCAGCTGTTCTGGGAAGAGGTAGGCATTTTTACAGGGAAGATCAAATCTTCCCTACCTTATTCATTAATGGCTCTGAGTGGGAGTCTCGGCTTAGTAAAGGGCACAGGGTCAGGGTCTCAGAGTACTATCCTGCTCACAGAAGGGCCTTTCTGGATGCCGAGTGGTACTGAGCTCTGCTTCTGATCCTGGTGGAATGTGATGGAAGTTTTAGCCGTGATGTTAGCGACTGCAGGACCGGACTTTACCATTGCCTGCATATGGGTCAGATCTTCACCTTGTGGGGGTTAATGGGAGGACTATTATCTGCTTCAGTGGGCTCCAGAGCAGGCCCTGGATGAGTGGCAGATCCTCCTCAATAAGTATGCAAGAAATGTTTATCCTTCTGAGAACTCTGACTACAGAACTGGCATTAATTTGCAGGTCAGGACATTTGTTTCCAGCAAAATGCCTGAACTTGTTTCTTAAAGGATTTTAATTTCTTTCACACAAAAACAAAATACTTCATAATTTGTAAATGTCCTCAAAGATCACAGGAGAAAAAGGACTTATTTTGAAAGTATTTTTTCTTTTCCTCTCTCAACTTGAAATAAACCTTCTAATGTAGATGTTTTAAGAAAAATATTTTTTGGTCAGAAGTGACAAAATGAAACTGGTGCTTTCCCAACAAGTCAAGGCTGCTTAAACAAATGTTTACCAACATCTGTCTTGAGACTCTGTAATTGTTCTCCTGTATTTCCTTAAAAATATAATAGAAAGGCAGGATGGGATTTCTCAGTTCTGTGCCTCTGATAATCACTAAAGCCTTTTATCTGAGAAATTCTCTCTTGAAAATGTTTTTTGCTTTATTTGCTATTTAATATTAAGCATTTCAATATTAAGAAATTCTTACTGGTTTTATGAACAAACATGCAAGTAGCAATTCTTAGAATTTGTTATCAAAGCACAGACACTAGCCATCACTTTGGTGTCGCAGTAACGAATGCCTGGAGGAAGCAATACAGTCTGAAAGGCTTTCTAAAAGGTAATTTTAGAGGTAGCTGTTTTACAATCTTCAGTTTGTTTTCTGAGTTTGCTGAAAAGTCCTGCTCAACACCTTTGTGAACTGCCTTAAAACAATAAAAGAAGCTTTTAAACTGTGCTTGTTTCTTTGGCATATATGATACTGCCTTCGCCTTCTGATACAACCACTTGGGATGCAGCCTCATAATGCAGGTTTCCTGTCATACTGGCACCTAGCAGGTTGCCATAGTGACAGACATAAGAAACATTACTTCAGAAATGTTGCTTTATTACAGTTAAAGTGCATTTTGAAAATGGATCGAATTTCAAGTTAGTCCCTGTGTTTTATATAGGAATAAGCAGAATTATTGGCTTCTACTAATAAGAATTAGTTTGAACGTCCCCATCCCCCAGCAAACATTCAAAAGTACGTTGCAATGTACTGTATGTGCTTTCCACTACTTTTAAGTAAAATAGGCCAGTATGCCTCTCTCTCTCTCTCTCTTGCAGTACATGCACAAACACTCTTTGCTTCTTTGCTACATTCAAAACTGCCTCCGCTTTCAAACAGACTGAGAAGTGCTAAGTCACCGCTGCCTTTGACATGCTGTATCTTTTATTCATAAAGAGCATCTTACTTCAGACTCCATCGATTTTGTTCACATTAATGTAGAAGAGACACAGAGGGGGACATCTGGGGAGATTTCTGAAGTATTCCTGGCTATGTTATGTTCCAACAAATTAATCAAATAAAAAGCATTTTGTAAGCAGCAGAGCTGCCTAGCAGGCCTGTGCTGAGCAATCTTCCAGACCTAAGATGGGCTTCCCCATGTGAACACGAAGCCTGTGGAGATTCAAGCTGAAAAGCTCATCAGCCATTCTCTCCCCCTGCAGCGCAGACTCCATCACACAGCTGGGGCAGCCCCGGGGCTATCGGCATCCCCCCTCTCCACTGATTAAACCTATCCCCACCTATCTTATTTTGCCTAATAAATAAGATTAAAGGGTGCACTGTCAAGGGGGAGGTGCTGGGGCACAGCTTAGAAACAGGTGAATTGAAGGTTCGCAGGAGGAATGTTCAGCCCCCTGAGAGCCTTCCGGCCACTGGGCTCCCCTTCCCCGCAAACGCAGGTGACTGGGGGCCAGAGACTCCTGAGGGGCTCAGCCGGCACAGGGACAGGCTGCCCTACCTGTGCAGGCAGCAGCAGCAGTGTTATCTGCCAGCTAGTGAAAAGCATTCTTCGCTAAAGCGCCACTGAAAGGCCTGAAGTACTTCATTTTAGATATCTGAAAGTGTACATTAAAGATGATGCACAGTGCTGTACAGGACCTGGTTCTGCTCATCCACCTGAGAGCAATTGCTTTACAATGCACCTGGTGCAGGCATTTGTGAGTGCAGACAAATGTTAAATCTTCACTTTCTGGAAAGCTATACCTTTCCATTCCCTGTTAAACATCACTTTGCTGTACAAAAGTGGTAAGCAGTTAAACCAGTCTGAAACTACAATTCACACCTCATGACCATTGCTGACTGTGCATTTAAAAACCTAGTCTGAACCAGCCACAAAGAAAGCCCATATTACTCCCATGGCCGATAGGTGTCCTGTCCAGAAGTTCCTTTATAGGAGAACAGTTTGGCATTTATTAATACCATTGTGATTAGTTGATTGACTTCCTAACATGAGAGGAATACAGGACAGAATGATCCTACTACTTTTTGAAACAGAGCTTAGAACTATGACTCAGATTTTACAGCTTGTTCTTTGACATCCTTTCCTTTCCATTCCTGTAACTCGTAGACAGAAATGATTTCTTTTGTAGTAGATAGCTGCAAAGGCTAGCGGCAGTATTCAGATCCTATGGCCTTGTGCATCTAGTTATAGTTATGCTAATAGTTTATACTAACAGTATAGTCACAAAGTAAAATGCTGATTTCAAGCCTATCCAGCATGCTCCTTCCGAAACGTACTGTCCAAGTCAGATTCCTTCATAAGAGAATAGCCTTACTGTTCTAACAACTCCTTCCTTCCTGGCTGCTGTGACCCCTTGTTCCCTGGGCTGGGAACTCTAATGAGTTACTCTAAAATTCCCTCAGTGCACCCCATGCCATGAATGTTAATGGTCTTCCTATTAGGGAGATTAGACTTCTTATTTTACTTCTTGCTCATTCCTTGTCTTTCTGCTTAAGCAGACATGACTTTATTTCCATTTATTTAACACAGATCTTCAATTAGCAAGACAAGCAACAAGCACTAGCGTTGGATGAATTCTTGTCTTGCATAATTTTATTTCCCTGTCCATCAGTTAGCAATCAGGCGAAGAGGTAGATTAAAGTTTAGTGGTCCAGGTGTGTTGTGACACTAGAGAACAGTAAAAAGGGCAAAACATCCCTATTTTCTCATCTGGAAAAGACTGAACCTCTCTTCTACCGAAACTTTAAAAATAGGAGTAAAAATAAGAGCAGAAACCTGGCATGGAGAACTGAAGACCACAGCTTCAGTTTGGCACAGGCATAGTGGTCATAATGGGACGTGTCTGCAGCTGTGATTGTAGGTGACCATCAGTGGTTCCTCTGACAGGTGGTCCATGATTAGAACCATTTTGTGAATGAGGTGGACACACAACCAAAGAGCATAATGTGCTGCAGCTTGCAACAAAGCCTGTGGAAGAAAACCTGTATCAGAAGGAGTTACAGCATCAGCTTGCCGCAAAGAGGTAAGGGTTTAGCATTAGAAGACATGAGGCTAGCTGAGGATCTAACTCTTGAGCTTGAGTTAAACTGTGCCCTGGCTTTTCTCAGGTGTGGGAAATGGGCTGAAAGGAAGCAAAATGTGACAGACTTTTATGTCTGATGGTATTCTGTATACCCTCATGCAAACATTGTCTTTTCTTTCCTTATATCCCTGCATGAAACCACACACTTGTGGTTTGCTGTGTAATTAGTTTTGGTGCTGAAAGAAGACAAGAGAACTTCTTGTTAGATGGATTAAAGGGATCTGTGCTCTACACCATTTGAGTGACAAGAACCATGTCAGACCAGTCCGCTGTCAAGTGAAAAAAAGTGACAGCACAGTCTGAGCGAGACAAGTTCTCCCACTTACTGCGTGGCAAGAGGCAGGCATAAACTAGCCCTGTCAAAGAGCAGCCACAGGTGACTGGGTCAAAACAACTGGGGCAGAGCTGATAGAAGTCAGTCCTGAAAGCAAACAGCATGATTCCTCTTTGGCTTAGTTGAAGCTCTCCTGCTGAGACTTGTGTCTTCCTACCAGGAGAATCAAAAAATGCTTTCAGGTCAAAAAAGGGGAAGGGGAGGAGGTTGGCACCAGCTTTGAACAAGTATTTCCCAGCTTGCAGCCACCAGTTTGGAACAGTGTTTACATGCAATGTGCAGTAACAGTAATTCTTGTAGAGTAAAAGAGGATGGAAAGTAAAATATGATGAGAAGAACAGAGCTCCCTTTGCCTGTGGCACAGTGTCAATGTATCTGAAATCCAGCCTTCAAGTCCATCAGCTGCTGAAGCCAGAATAAAAGACAGGGGAATGAGTGAGAGATTCCCTTTTAGTTTTCTGTTCCCGAGAGTTCTGCTAACAACAAATGTCGGTATAGCATGGGAGCGCTACGGAGAGGCTGACTATCCACAGAGCTTGTGCTTGTGCTACTCAGCCCCTTGTAATTCCCCATGATCGCAGACAGCTCAGTGGTGGTCTACCTGGATTTCTTAACCCTGCTTATTGCATTAAGATTATTGTCCAAAACAGTTGGTTCCCAGCTTCACAGACTCTAACAGCATGCCAGCATTGTCACAAGTATTCAAGATCCATATCCTTCAGGTGCTGCAGAAGTAAGCTGGTGAGGAATGAATGCTCCAGATTTGGGTTCATAGAATTAATTGCATTCTGGAAAAAAACTTCCTTTCCTATGGAATTCTACCTTAGTTCTGAAATCTGCAAGCAACTAAAATCTGCTTTTTCTGTCTCTAACCTATATAAACATATATACAGTTTAATGCAAATTTTACCAAGCATGAAAATCAGTACCTTGAAATTATATGATAAAGAACAGCCCATGAAACAATGGGGTTTGTTTAACAATTTCATTCCAAAGGATTGGAAAAGGGACACAGAAGATCTTACCCAGCCACCTGCACTTGCTAGTGCAAAACAGGGCTGAAGCTGGGTGTGGGCATGCAAGAGCTTCCCCCTTCACCTCATGTAGAACTAACGCTGCACCTTCCCCGTGGTTTGAGGAGTGTGACCAGCTCTCTGCAGGGCAACTCTTTGCACTCTCTCCCCGTGCACATGTGCAATTACAGGCACAGACTACTATGTCAAATATGCGTCTGTAGCTATAAAAGTATTGACGGTGCTTAGGCTGCAGATGTGCTGTGACTACATCTGACCATGTGGACTAGCATCGTCTCATTGTTACCTTATGTTCTGCAGATCTTTGTGATCTTTACCTGGTGTGAATCATCTTAGACCTAGACTGTCAGCTCTTCAGTGTAGATAATAATGATGGCAACATCAGTAAAGCTGCAGTTTAGATGGGTTCATGTGTGGCTGAAAGATGTGTGCCAAAGCAACGGTGAAACTGTTGTGAAATGTATAAGGAGTAATAGGGCAAGAAGGGCAAAGAAAGGGATTTAAATGCTCTGAAGAAGAATGAACAGCTGTGTAATACTGATCCAGGAGATGAGGAAATAAATCATTTGGTGATGATCAGCAAAATAATGGCATGAAAATAACCAGCAGGGTGACCACAAAACCAGACATGTGCTGAGGGTGAGGCTCAACATAGCAGCATCACAGCCATTTGATCAATAGTAAGAGTGTTGAAGTTGAGAATTGCATGCAAAGCTGTCAGGGCACATATAAGCCATAAAATCTACAGTCTCTGGTTACAAAGTGACAATTGTTTTTTTGGTTTGGTTTGGGTTTTTTTTTTGCACCTTACTCTATGACTCTGAAATGTGGACAAGTTTGTACAAGAACATCAGAGGAATTAGAAATCATTAATCAACAATACCTCCAAGCTATTATGCTTATAAGTGTCAAGACAAAAATAATGAGTAATGATTTTCTGCAATACATTTTCACAAATTGTTTTAAAAAAATACTTAGAAAAATATCAGCTTTTCTGGACTTTTTCTAGCTGAAAGAAATGACTACATTAAACCACAGTGATATTTTAATGGACAGATATAAAAATGCAAAAAAATGTATGGAAGACCTAGGAAGAAGAGCTTGTCTATAGTAACTTGGAGCTCAACAGCAGCAAGAAGACAGTATAGCACATTGAGAATTACTTTCATGTGTTAGTTACAAACCAGAAAAGAAGGGCTTCTGGATTCCTTTGCCACGTTGTGAAGTAGCATAAAAAGCAAGAATCAGAGTTTTTAACTGTCTTGCAATTCACAGAAGCCTTTGAAAAACTGAAATTCATGATGGACAACTGCCGCTAGAACTTCTTTTTCATGAATTCTTAGTGCATTGGGTTGTCTCTCATTTAAGAACATCTTTCAGCTTTTCTGGCCAGAAACTAACCAAAGGCATGCAAGCATCTGATATTTTCCTGTCGCCTAGGGTATTTGCAATATGATGGATGAACATTCAATGCTTTGCATACATCCTGCTTTTGTTACCTCCTTTTTATCATCTGAAAATAGAACTTATTAAAATTTTCCACACCAGGAATTTCTTCATTGCATTTGAGATGAACAAACACCTCAGGAGAAATAGTATCATCATGAAAGGTCAGAGTGGTTGCTCTGTAAAACATGTTAAAAAAAAAATCTTACAAAAAATATCCAGATAGGTCAGACAAACTTTTCAGAACTCAAATAACTGGGAAATTGTCAGCCCACTTCAATTAAATGATCTTACATTTACATTATCACCTGAAATAACACTTAGTTATTAGTATTCCGTGAATTTTAAAGTCTGCATTTTATACTCCTAAAACACAGCACTAGGAAGGAAAAGGGACAGCCAAAAAGCTGTGTCTGGATGCAGCCTTTCATGAAGACCTGGCTGCGTGTGCACAAGGGGTTTGGAGCGGGGCTGGTGGCTGTCTGCTTCAGGTCCCATCCTGGCCGGTGCTGCTATGGGACCACAACAGTCGCCCCAGACACGGGTCGGCAGCCGCAGCCAGCGCGCCGGTGGGTGCGGAGCACCGGCACAGCTGGGGAAGCAGATGTGGTGCTGCCCGGCACAGAAGGTGGGTGCACAGTGCAGAGAGCTGCGCCTGCCGGGGGGGCCCGCCATGGGAAAGCCCTTCGCTGGTCTGCACCGTCCACGTGTTCCTCTCTGTGAAATGTCACTCCTTCACGCCATGCTGCAGTCAAGGATACCCCGTCCTTATCTTGACATTAAAGAAATAGATTTAATTGTCAGTCCTCTTAAACAAGCGTTTAATTCCATTCTGTGGGGACTAAAGACACTCTTAAATAATTGAGCGGCTAAGAGATTGGTTATTTCTGTTTTCATTGCCCATATTGATTTAAGTGTAGTTAATCCTTTCAAATACCCATGTCACAGAGGGCCTGATGGCTCTCTTTAGGGCAATATTGTTCCTCTGGCTAGATTATTTGACATCAAGCATTGTAATGTCACAATAAATCCTTCATGTGGGCTGTTCTTTTCAAAGAGAAGTACCAGATGGGGACTTCGCCTCTTACATTAAACTCTTGGTTTTACTAGTCAGAAGTTGGGCTTGTGAATAATTTTCATTAAATTTTCTTTTGTGCCTCATAAAAGCTACCTCTGCAGCAGTGACATTAAATAATCAGAAGCCCAATTAAACAGGCATGTGGACATAAAACAAACCAAGGTGTTCCCCTCACTGCAAATTAAATATAGTTGTGTGTAAAATAATCTCATTTGGGATATAACCCAATACAGAGCTTGTGGAATGGATTTTACAGACAGAAGTGGGGATGGCTGAAGCCAAGAACAAACAGACATGTTTTACAAGTCATTGCAACTTTTCTTACTTCTAGTTAAGTCCTAAATCTGTCTGTCTACCTTGAGCTCCAACCAATTAGTTGAGTGATACTCCACTTGTTACTTACAAATGGATCCAAATGGACCCAATAAATATCTGTTCTCTGAAACTTCCCTTGGTTGATGTGATCATCTTGTTTCCTCCTTTACCATCCTCTTCATCATCACAGTGCCTTTGGAATAACTCCGGCACTAGCTGACAGACGAAAAGGGAAAAGCAGAGTAACGTATGAATTTCCATTGAAGCAGAAGATCTCACATCTTTGCCCATGCTGTTCACATGGATGTTCACATGGATGCTCTATGAAAGAGTTTTTAACTTTTTTGCTTTGCTTGTCTGATCTTCCCTTTGGTATTAATTGTATTGTCTGTTTTCCTTTTTTTGGTTTAGACTTATTATGAGAATACTTAACGGTCAACTGTTAAAGAGCCTGCATGGCACTTCTTTGGCTCTGTCTCTGAAGGGTTTACTGTCTAAATACAGCAAATAATAGCAGGAATCACAGAATCACACCACATTGAGGTTAGAAGGCACCTCCGGAGATCATCTAGACCAACCTCCCTGCTGTTTAAATGGATTTTCCTGTATTTCAGTTTGAGCCCATTGTCTCTTGTCCTTTCACTGGACACCACTGAGAAGAATCTGTCTCCATCTTCATCACACCTTCGCACATGTTTATACACATTGATAAGATCCACCCAAGACTTCTCTTTTCAGGGTAAACAGTCCCAGCTCTCTCAGCCTCTCCTCATATGTAGGATGCACTAGTCCCTTAATTATCTTCATGGCCCTTTGCTGGACTTGCATCAGTACATTTATGTGTCTTGTACTACGGAACCCAAAACTGGGCACAGCAGTCCAGATGTGGTCTCACTAGTGCTGAGGAGAGGGAAATAATTACGTCCCTCGGGGTGAAGGGGAAAGGGTCTGATACACAGGTGGCAGAACCACTGCAAATGTTATGGTGTAATTGTGAACCTCTCCTCCTGAGTTACATTTAGATAGTTTTAACGGTAGCAGGGAACATAGCTAGAAAGAAGAAAAGTTTGTCTTGAAAGAGTAAAGTAAAGACCTAGTTGAGACCACATTTGTGAGCATGGTGGAAAGCAACTTCAATATACTGAGCCACTATTTGGGAATTTGTGGGTCACATCTACTAAAAGGGAACATTCAGAGTCAAGTGAAAATATTTAAATTCAATCTTCTTATTTAAGAATTAGTGCATAGTTCTGTTTTATCTAAGCACAGTGGAATCAAAGAGGGTTAATTTCCTCACTTCTTCAAGCCTCCTTTCCAGCCTGTTTTCTTGGGTTTTTGCAACTCCCTGTACAAATATTCCCTGATTGTGCTGCTTCCTGGGTGTATTCCTTTGTGGAGGTGTGATTGCAAAGAGATCCTTCTCCAGGGTCTCCGTTTACATTCACCACTCTGTAGCACTTGTTTCTATTGCATTAATAGTCACTTAAAACAGAACATTAAAATCCTTCTTTATTTTACCTGAGTACTAATGTACTCCATCAGCAGCTCTGAAAGTTTGTTGACAGCCTTTCTGCTTCCAGCATAATTTGCATCCATTATTTTTCCATGTTAGCTATTTCTGAGTGAGCTTTGTTCCCTGGCTATGGCCCATGTCTTAAGCTTTATACCCATGAACAGGCTGGGCTGTTGAGATGCAAGAATGGCTGCAAGCAGATGAGCTCAACAAGAGGCAAGAAGATTTATGGAATTTTCCTTCCTTTGGTAATTTTAGTGTGAGCTGCATTGTGCAGGTAAGAAGCAGCAGGACAACTCAGAGAGGTGCAGCCATTATGTACCTTTTCCATGCCACAGACAGAAAGGCATTCAATTATCAGTACTTCAAATGTCTATATAGCCAGGAAGCAGTTGACTTGAATACGTTTCCAGTACAAATTATTTTAGCAGTCTGATCAAAACCATCTATACTGCTGATTCAGTATGTATTCAAAATGCATTCACTGCCTTTTCCTGCCTGTTGACATAACCCAGAATTTACCACGATGTTCACAGTGTATTTTACATGTACTACACCACATTTCTGAACAGCAGGCAAGCTGCACATGGGTAGGTGGTTGCTGGTGTAGCTGCTGAGTGAGGTCCAAGGCTGGCTGATTGCAGACAGCTCGAAGAGCAGGGAGGAGTGACAGAGCAGCGAGCACATTGTCCTCCACCTGGGACTCACATCTGGGACAGCCTATCCCCTCCCTCCACCCCAAAAGGAAAGGTGCATTCTGTACTGCAACACTATTTCTGCCTGCTCTTTCTAACTTGTTTTTAATGCATTGGCAAACTCGTACACCTTGCCCTCTGCATCAGAAGTGTCCATGGTGTGGGTGTACCAGCCTGCCCTGAATGCTACGACCTTTTGCTGTTTCCAGAGATCACAAGCACAACTTTACCCTGCCCAGTTACATGGTTAGTGTCAGGAAGGGATGCACAGGACTTTCTGATACCACCGCAGCCGTGGGGGACAGGGCTAACAGCAGGATTAACCAGGCACGGATCTTATCTCACTAACTAGTGGGTACAGGCTGCTGCCATTTTCCTCTGGATCTATTTTATCAAAATGTAAGATAACGTTTTTATTGGCATTCTTGATAATCAGCCAAGAGCTCTAAAGTCCTGGCCAGTTCAGCTGACATGGCTCTCTCCTCTGCTAATTTAAGTTTTATCACAGTATTGCTTTGGAAGTAGCAATAGCAGGACCAGAGCTCATGGATTTCAGTCTGTACTGTGGGGAGTGGGTCACTCTAATATCAAGGATCTTGATGCTACCTACACCAGCAACCTTTATATTAACCAAGGAAAAATGATTATTTATTAATAAGAAATTCTACTTTTATTACTGCTTTTTCAGTAACCAGATGTGTATTTGAATTTCCTGAATTTTATGCATCATCTGGATAAAGCATCTGGATCCACCTCATTGTGTAGCCTTTACTGACAGAAAATATTTTGGACTGGCAGCTAAAAGGAAACAGAATCAGCTGGTAGTGTTCAGCTTGCTCCAGAGCCTGTTGGATTGTCCTGAATGACTGGACTAAGCTGATCCGAAGCAGAGGGGAGCTGGTAGCCATGCAAGATACTGGAGTTCCTTTCTCACCCCAGCTCAGGCAGAATGCTGTTTTTCTACATCTTTGAGCAGTGAATTCTCACATGAACTCATTCAGGAGGCAGAAATGTTTCTGTGTATGGAACTGGAAGCCACTGGTAAAACCTACAAGAACAATGAGCTCACATTTCTATGGACACCTACCAAAAAAAAAGCCTGGTTTTCCTCCTGAAGATAAAAAGAAATTTTCACAGCTGAAATGCAGCTACAATATATTTGTAGCTGCAGATGGATATCCTTTTCCTTTATCCTCACAACAGTGAGTATCAAGCAGTAGGAAAACTCTTGCAGTGGTGTTTTTGATCGTTTTGATGTATCTGAGCCTGTCATTGGTGGACAACCTCCATGGAAAAGGTCCCCTCCCTTTTCTGCCATGTGAATGATGTTTCCCTTCAGGGGTATTCTCTGAAAAGTCAAATTATGTGTTCTGAGTGGTGCAGCGTACAATAAATGCCGTGAACTCCTCCCCTCAAGCAAGCTGAACAATCCCTGCAGACCTGTGCAGGCATCACAGGCCCATTCTTAATATTCCAGAAGTGACTTTTACAATTGGTCTGGCTACATGGTATGTTGTGTGATAGCATTCTTCATCTGAGGGAATAATGCACTGCTGAGTGGTCAGACAGTGCATGCATTGGAAAAGTCACCATCACTGGCAAGGAACAGCACCTTGATCTGATTGCAGTGAATTCCCTAATATCAGAATATGCATGGGAAAGAGCTGCTGGGTTTGTTTAGTGCCGTAAACTAACATGCTGAACTGGACAGTGAGCAGAGATGTACCTTGAAGATGATGCAATGGTCGAGATGGACAGTCAGGAGCTCCACCTTGTCTGGAAATCTCAGCACGGATAAAGTTTCCACAGGCATATCACACCAGATTCCTGCTTTTCTTCCACAGTGTGACTAATGCATGAAATTTTTACAGAATCTAGAACATTACATGGATGATTCTTTTAGCACGGTACTGCATTTTCATTCTCAGTTGCACAGGACAGATATCGTTTCCTTTCTTTTGCAGTTTTGCTCCATTATGTTGAGGGCTGACGGTAATTTTCAGGATCACCTTCAGATGCAGGATTAAGTCGGACTTAATATTTCAAAGGTATAAAATGGTGTCCAGAGATATATGGAGGTCTTCAGGGAAGGGAGATGCAGGAAAGGGAGGATGCTTCATATAGTATTGAGGAATATCTTCTCAATGATCACTTTGACAGTGGATCTAGCTCCTAAAAGATCCACAGCAGAATACAGTTTTCCCTTGTATTGGCTCTTCTGCATGGAAAGTGGGCACTTGGGCCTGAATACGCAGTATACTACAACCCCAACTTTTCAAACCTAAACTCAGTGGTGAATATACAGAACTCTGCCAACAATGGAAAGGTGTAAATTCCTGGCACCTGTGTGAGCGCACAAGCTGGACTGCGAACCTTGGCACAGCCCACTGCTTTGCTCATATCACCCCTCTTTTAGCATCTTTGCATTAGCTCTCCCTTTCCTGTTGTCACACAGATTGCTGGTCCACTTTGAAAGTTGTTCTTGCACTACCAACTTTCAGAATAAAAATATTGTCTCCTTATTCCGCAGGAGCAGCTTCCATTGTCCATGTGTTAAATGAGGTTAAAATCTGTTCCCTCTAGATTGTTACATGTCTGTCATGGCCGCCCTTCTTCTAACTAGAAAGATGATGTCCAAGAGCAAAAATGTGTTAGAAAACCAGGCAGACAAGGAAGCTCTGAAAACCCTAATAAGTATGTATTTTAGGCTTTGGTTTTGTGTGCAAGGGTACAGATACTCATTGCACTTCTGGGTTATACCGCATCAGTTTCACATTTGTTCACTGTATAGACTGCATAAAGAATTGGTGTCTATTACTTGTCTGCTTGGGGTATTTACAGCATAGTAGTATGCACAACACTTTTTTTTTGCCTATTGATTGCCATTCTTCCATTATCTTGCCACAGAGCTGCCCTAAGCTCTTTCTGGGTGGTCATAACAGATCTAGGATCTGCAGCGAGACACAAATAAACGTGCAGTTCAGTTCCATCTTTCTAACATACATTCGATCACTTTTTTTCACAGTTAATTTTAAGAAATACATGTTACTGTCAAATCCTGTCCTTATTAAGTAAGAGTTTACATATTTGATGCATTTTTAAATGACATTTTAAAGAAGTTTTCTTAAGATTATAATGGAGACAGTCTGTCAAGAATGCAGCGAGCAGCAGCGAAGAGGAGCATTCCAACGGCATTACCAAGGCCCTCTGCAGCCGCACACCCAGCACGCAGGCTTTGCTTCATTATGCCTAGAGGTGTAAGAATAGCTGTGAACAGCTAATAAGAATCAATGCTATTGGAGACATCTGTTTCAGTTTTCATTTTTCAGTGTTATTAGTGCTTATTGGTACAAGGCTCAGGAATGCAGCCAATCCCTTTGAAGTGAAGTGTATTGTAAGGCTAGAGGCATTGTGAGCCTTGTTGATGACCCTGTGTGTAACCTTTCAATTAAACATCCGTAATGCACTGAATGAGAAAAGACGTCCTTAAAAAAGACGACTGGTACACTGAAAATCACGTTGCTGGCATTTTAGTATTCAGTCTGGATTTTATAAAGTAATCTCCAAACAAATAACAGATTCATTATTTTTTCAAGATTCTTTAGTTAAAAAAAAAAATCTATGACTCTGGTCATGTGAATATGCCACTGTTATTTTAGTTATTAATATATAATAAAAATCCTTAATCTGTGCACAGTACAAGTAACCAGAGAAAAGATAGCTGTTTCCCCTAAACCTAGAAAATAAGACAGAGACCAACCGGAGCTGAAGTCAGCTGCCAGATATGTCCTGTTCCCCTCAAAAAAATCAGTCCTCAACACATGCACCTACAACAAAAGCCTGGATCAGGAGGACAATTTGACTTGTCAATAAATTGATCTGCATAAACTCCACAGATCAGAGTGAGGTTTTCAGAGAGGCATTTTGCTGATCACAATGAGGTCAGTGCAGCCTTGGGAAACTCCCATCACAGGTCAGACTCAGAGTGGCACACAGCATGGTCTGGTGGTCCTGCGTGGACAGTGCTCTCGGCAGGTACCTCAGTGCAGGGACTGGGTTGATTAAAGAGATTGTCCCAATTGCAATGGTAATATAATCTGGAGAATGTTGAGAGAGATGAGCTATGTGGGAACAATCACTCTTTTGAATTCAAAGCTAGCATACTTTAAATCCATACATGGGAAAAGTTTTTGAGCCCCTCTGACAGTCTGATAAACGAGTTCCTAACATCACATAGTAACCTTTGTGAAAGGTACTTTTATCAAGACAAAGAGAAGTGTATTGATCTGTCATGTAGTTTATGCTGGGTGATAGCTGGTTGCTGCTCTCTCATGGAGGACCGCACAAAGTTTTTGCTAGTCCTTTGCTAGTCCTTCGCACAGATCTAGCAAGTCTATTTTGGTATTTATCTTACCATGAAATGGTGCAAGTCCTCCCTCCTAACTGCCTTGAGAGAAAGCAAGTGATAGCGTCTGCCCACTTTTTCCAAGTGGTGTATCTGGGCCATGGAGGAAGCTAACATTCAAATGGCATGATGCGACTCCAGTACCTGGTGTGTTTTCGTTGAAGGGACCTAGTGCTGACTCAGTGCAATATTGGCAAGTAAATGTAGATGAACAGAAGTGGAAACAGCCTTATGGGATGAGAAAAAATGGTACAGTAGGTGAACAGTGGCAGTGGTACCTTCATCACTGTTCTCTGCTTCTCATTAGCAGTGGGGAGCTAGGGTTTTTCAACAATTGGTGTGAAGTTTGAACTAATTAACTTGGTTTTTTTTTCATAGAGTGATTAATACAATTACTTAATTGTACTTAAATGGAAAGAGTTACAAATATTAGCAAGAGTCAAAACATAATAAAAATGGGCCAAGAGGGAGATGAGAAAAGTGGCAGAAGTTAGTTGGCCTCAGAGATGAGACATTACAGCCTACACACAAGTGGGAGAGGAATTTCTTAGGATCGTAAAAGCAGGAATGATGGAAGGAATGAATAATGGCAAACCTTGGGCTGGCAGTGAGCTCTGCTGGGCTGTGAGAAAGTCTCATAAGCGAAGGGTGGAGTACATCACTAAGGACATTTAAATCAACTAGGACAAGGTAGAGCAGAAAATGTCTTCTGAAAAAAATACCTATTTTAGCCTTTTGGGATGAGATGCAAGATGTTACAGTGCCAATAAATTCAATCTGTATTTTACAATAGGCCACCGATGTTCCTGCTGGGACATAGCTTGGCATCAGCTGTAAAAAGGGCAAAAAGAGTGGCTTCAGGGCTGTCAGACATACCCAGGCAAGTGTCCTGACAAAGCCTGCTCCTGAAACGTGCTAGGAGACTGGGAAGGTCTCCTGTGGTGAAGCAGCAAATGTATGTGTGTAGAGAAGCATCATCAGAGTGTAAAGGTTTTTTGGCTGTCTAAATAGGGCCTTCAGGGAGAAATTTACAGAAGACAGTACATGATTTGAGTGGAGGCTAAGCAGTGGTACCAGCTGGATCTGCCTGCGGTGCCCTGAAGTCTAGCATCCTCACGTCTCACGCCTGTGGGTGTCGTAGCTCATTTGAGTTTTCTGCAATGTTTACCTTCTGTGAGAGTATGTGAGCAGTGCCAGATTTGTTCTCTACTCTCAACTTTATGCAAGAAACATGTCTTTTCTGATGCCTAAAGCCAGCCTGGGACATGACACAATGCAGCATCCACCTGCATTATGTTTTACTCATGCTATTCAAGATGGACATGGGCACTTTCATTGTGTTAAACGCCATTTTCTGCCACCATTATGTGCACAGCCTCCTTCTGAGGCCAGTCTTTTAGTCCCAGTCCATAAAACCCCCTGGCAGATGCCTGCGCAATGCTATACAGGGACAGCTTTGGTGAGCATCAATAGCGTAGACTTAAATTCACCCCATGGCTTCTGTCAGAAAAGTGACAGACACTATGGGAAACCAAGACACATTTTAAGGACCTTGTTCTTACAAGAGGATCAATTCACTGAATAAAATCATATATATGCACATATATATATATGTCTGACCCCCTCCCACCCTTGTTTAAAACCATACGATCAAAGTCAATTTTTACATAAATCCATTAACTTAATCAAATTCATGGAAGTAGAGAAATGGAAAAAGTAAAAAATTACTTTTAGTAAGTCCTTATGGGTTTTAGATAGCAAGACTTTCAGCACCATTTAAGGCTATGCTTGCAAAATTCAGATGTGTTTGTTTGCCTGTATGTACGTGTGCATTATAGAAAATGTTAGCAGATACAGGGAAAAAAGTAACAGAATTGTGTTTAAGTGAGGAGCCTTTGATATCAAAATCAAGTCTGATGTGGAAAATCTTTAACAAAAGTGGATTTTTAAAAGGGTTGTTGGCTAGGTGGCTTTATTTGCTGAAAATGGATTGGGAGAGCAAATGAAAACTGCAGAGTCTTTCTAGCATGGTTCATCCAAAGGGAAAACAGTGTATTTTTTGTCATTTGCATACATTACCAGTGAGAAAAAAAACCCAAATTGAAACCACAATAACAATGGCAATTTCTTAAGAAACAAAACTGTCCTGATTATTTTTTAAAAATTCGGATATGCAGGAAGATATCCCATATTATAACATTGTGACACCAGGAGTGGAAGCATTTCTTGTTCTAATAACAATAACAGATGTTGCTGAAAACAAAATTTTGCTCAAAGACTCCACCGAGAACATTTTGTTGTGACAGAATGGAAATATACAGTAGGAGCTGTAAACTTTTCTTAACGAATCATCGCGTTCAGATTTCTTCAGAAAAGATGCAGACATGATGAGAAACAAACTGGAAATCTGTGTCCTTCATTGTTCTTAACAGAATGACCAATCAAGCCAGGAAAATGTTATTCTTAAGGGCAGAAATGGTGCACACTGGAGGACCATTTGTAGAAACACTTGGAATTTTTTCACCCAACTTCTGAAAGATGTTTAGCAGCTCCTAGTCTTCCAAAATATTGGGAACTCCTATGTCCTTTTAGCTTGTCAGAGACACCGTCTCTGTGGCTTTTTGACAGAAAATTACTCATTGGAAGGTACTTTAATTTTCTTTGATTTTTTGATCAGCTGTGGCTCAAATTTTTACATTATATATCTGTGTTTGCTGAGATGCGAATAGGGTGAGCACCTGGTGATTATTCTGCCCTGGATGGACAAAATAGCATGTAGATTTAGTTAGAGCTATACAACAGCACAGAAAGCACTTCTATTATGCTACAGAAATATAGTTTTGTTTAAAAGTTGTCCTTATTTAATGCATGTTTGCAGGAACCCTTGAATAGCAACAGTAGCAACAAATCAAGTAAAGCTACCAAGGGAATTTTTCTTCATAGGAAAGAGTCATCTATGATTCTTTTTTAATATTCTAGACACTGGTGAATTGCTGTTTCCCAGTACAGATAGCAAGGATATGTTTTAAGCCAGGAACAATTTTTCTCTGATAATCCATATAAGAATGCACTTACATTTTCTTCACCTGATGACTGCTTACAAAGAAACAAAGTGGCACACAGGGACAGTGGATTGAAATGTGGAACAAAGAAAACTAGCCCACCGTGAAAGTGGAAACAAGAAAACTGCACATTCCTATGCCTGGGGCTTCTTCGCACCTCAGTATCCTTAATTATGTTCCAGGGTATTTTGGCGTTCCTTCTATTTGCATTTAGATCTTTCATCAGGAAGTTAATGTTCTCAGAGCAAGTAAGATCTCAAACCCCATAAATCCTAATGTTTAATACGTTAACGATATAGAGATAAGTATTTAATTTTACTTTATGCATGACAGAGAAGCCAATGACAAATAGCACTGAGTAATATTTATGAGTTCCATGCCTGAAGGAATAATAAGCACCTTAAATTATTGTAAATTCTGACAAGGCACATACATTGAAGACTTTATAAAACTTTATACTTTATGCATGTAACTACAACACTGTTCTTCTCCCTGCCACAGTTCAGCTCCTGATACTTCCAGCTGCTGTGATCACAAAGCAGTATCTTCCCAAGCTGAAACAATCTGTGGGAATGTCTCTAACTGTCCTGCTTGATATTGCTCTGGCCTGCAGATTCCAGCTATATTCTGAAATGTGCCATGAAAAGGGCAATAAGGAAATCTGCCAAAGTGCTATGGAAAGAGCCTAAGGTTACTATATGTCCATCATGGCTAGAAACAAAAGAGGGTTCTTCTTTCCTTCTTTTCTTTCATTATTTGTATATTAACGTTACACGTTCAGCATCTCCCCCTCGGGGATACAGTTTGCAATCCCTTCCCACCTACAACACCAAGATGGGTTCCTCTACCAGTGAGCTGAGCATGTCTTCTAGGAGTGTCCAGGAAGCATCTAGCACCCAGTCTTAGGAATCTCCAAATTCCTATACATTTCCTGTAAAGATAATCAAAGAAAGACCTGGTAGAGCATTTGTATGCATCGCTAACTATTCAACGTCACAAGTTTCTCAAGGTTTAACTGCAGTCAGCAGTGCTACTTGAAGAAATGGGACAACTGTGCTGGCCAACATTTCATAGGCATAGAGTGTTTGCTTGCTGAATGACAGCTGGTGGAAGAAACCTTACACATCCATGAGCACAGCAGCAATTTCTGCGAACATCTTAAAACAGTTCAGCAACAAAGAATCAAGAGCTATAGGAACAGAAAATGGACTATGTCAAAGGAAACCTATAGGAAGCCACTTAATTTCCTGGATTTTCAAGTACATCTTATAACTGGATTCAAAAGAAGTCACAAATGTACATGAAGGTACCAGTTCCTCTGTCTGTATTTGGCTCTGATTGTGGTGGCAAACTGAAGCTGCCTTGGTAGGCAAGGAAATATTTACAGATACTAATGAGAGAGGATCACAACCTTGTGTAAGATGACACAGTTGCCAATTGCTATCATTAACACTGACGATACACTGCAAGACGTAAAAGATGTTTTCCAATATACTATTTTAAGAGCATTGTACTAAGGAGTAGCTGCCAGAACGAATGGAAAGTAACCTGCTGCATGAATAAAAATTGATTTTAACTCTGTTCTAAAAAAAAATGGAACAACAGGGAATTGGCTGCTTTAACTCAAATAGTTTTTCTTTGAAATACACGTGTAGAGCAGAGGCAGTGGTTGGCACATAAATGGGCACAATTGTGTGACTGGGTTTCATGACATCCTTTAACCAAGCGTGATGAAATAAAGGGGGGTAGGAGGTGGGAATTTTCCTGTCTGGAGTCATGTTTAGACTGGTAAAGAGGTAGTTCCCCATTTCTAAATACGATGTCTTACCACCCATCCTTTGTACCACTGCACCACATCAGTGCGAATCCTGTGCAGTCCATGGACTCTGCACAGAAGGATGTACGAGACGTACACACTAGGATGTTCACTTCTGCTTGCGGAAGAGTTGTGCTGGCAGGAAATGTAGTAGCAGAACCAGTGTCCCAGTCCTGCTTGGCAGGACTCCCTCCTCTCCTCCCTCATAGTAAAAATCAAACTGTTGGAAAAAAAAAACCAAACCCCAAACCTTAACCCCCCCCCAACAATCCCCCAAAGCAAGCGTCCTTTTTCCTCTTTTCCTTAAGGGCAATTTACACAACCTATACCTTGGATGGGACCTCTTCCAACAGAAGCTGAGTTTTGTTTTTACTCCGTTAATCAGGCGTGGCAGGAAACTGTTACCAGTTGTGCACAATGCATCTAGTTTCTTCCCTTCTCTGTTCCAAATGTGCTTGGATTTATTAAGGTACAGAAGACTTTGAGAAATGTGATGTTCTGGGCTTGCCAAAATAAACCACAAGTGATGATGAAGCAATAATGTATTTAACAAAGTGTCATGGAAAAGACAAGCTGCAAAATCTATTTGCTGGGCTGCTATCTACACTTTACTGTCTGCAGCTGCATAAAACAGAATACTGTGTATTTACTGAGTACTCTATACACATGGGACTGTTGCATGAATTTACCCAAGTTCATGTGCTTCACCCAGACTCTGATCTTGGTTATAGTTCTTTAAATTCTGATACCAACTGTAGAAAATATGTTGGATAGAGAAATCTTTGGTCACGTCCATCCTTTGATAACAGCAACAAGTTATTCTTGCCAATACCCTTAGAAAAGACCTTGTGAGCAAGATGTGGCCACAAAAGGAAAAAAAGTCCATCAGTTTTTCAAATGTTAGTTCAGACACTGGGACATGACTGGACTGTCAGAAGCAGCATCTCTAGGAGATGCCTCCTTGTGATAGTTATGTTCACTTACTGTGGGTACAACATTCAGGCCTGTCACAGTGATGGATGCTCTAATGTTTACATTTGAATGGGCAACGGATTCTATCACAGTTATTTTTAGAGCATTCTTCTGGACTCGGTCAAAAGTCTAGTTTTTTCTTACCACAATAGTAGGCTTAGAGAGAAGCAAGCATTGGTACTGAAAGTAGAAAGATACAAAATGTTTTACTCCTGCAGGAGAACAGACAGCACCCACTTTCTACTCCTCCTGTTATATAACAGGTGACTGAGCATGTTGCTTTGCCCCACCTTGCTTCAGAGAAAAAGCATAAAATATCTACCTGGTTGAAAATGTGATTTCACTTATGCCAGGCCTCAAGGCTGTAAACTGCAGTTCCAATAGAATCCTAGGTTATGTCATTTAACTCTCCTTTTGATTTCCTATATGATTTTTGTGGCTATCTGTTCCAGAGGAAGATACTGAACTTTGCTGAGGGGTGACCTCATTGCTCTGCAGCTTCATGAGGAGCAGATGGGGAGGGGGAGGTGCTGAGCTCTTCTCCCTGGGATCCAGGGGCAGAACACGTGGGAATGGTTCAAAGCTGCATCAGGGGAGGTTCAGACTGGACATTAGGAAGCATTTCTTTATCAAGAGAGTGGTCAAACCTGGAACAGCCTTCCTAGAGAGGTGGCTGATGCCCCATGCCTGTCAGCGTTTAAGAGGCATTTGGACAATGCCCTTAATACCATGCTTTAACTTTTGGTCAACCCTGAAGTGGCCAGGCAGTGGGACTACATGAGCGTTGTAGGTCCCTTCCAACAGAAATATTCTGTTCTGTTCTGTTCTATTCTATTCTATTCCATTCCATTCCATTCCATTCTATTCTACTCCATTTTCTTCTAAGAAGAGGACCTTCCCTCTGCCTGCACTGCACTGGACTATGCCGCTGTGTGTAAAGCTGTGCTAAGGGGACAGGCGACAGACTTCACAACTAGCCATGAGGGCTGCAGGTGGTGCCAGGGCTTTTGTGGGGACTGTGGCCTCCAGACTCTGTTATGCACAATGTTGTTGGTGATGTCTAGAAACGATGACCATGCCTAATTAGCAAAAGGCAACTGTGCCTGCTATCTGATTCCTGGAGGAAATCCTTCATGGCCCGCAGTCATGTTACTGCATCCACATGTGTGAGTGCCCCACTGCTAGTGCTGGTAATGCCATGTCACTGCTGGAACCCAGGAACCAAGTTTCTACAGGGAGGTGATGATACCTAGGTCATGGTGGCACAGGTCCTTGTGGTGCTGATGCATAGAGGCACAGTGAGACATGAGTCACCACTCCCTTTGGATATCACTGTGAGATGCATGGTGTGGCAGGGATTTGAGGGGCTGGGCTGAGGAAAGCAAGAAGGACACGTTACTGAGACAGCGTATTTAATGTTGCAGTGTGTGCTGGCTGCTCAGCTGACACAGCAGCAAATCCAGCCTCTCCTCTCTGCTTGTCGATTTGTTTCTGCACTTGGCATCTTCCCTTTCAAGACTGGTTTTCTAAAAATCAGATATAAATATATGTATCTAATGCTATTAATGTATTTTTAATTCTATTTTTAATTGAGCCATGGAGACTGGCTGTCTCTTGCCAGCTCTTGCTATGTTTTGCATTTTGGGTGAGGGATGTGTATGTAAAGGGTCTTGAACAAATAGTAGCATTCTGTTGTGCTCAGTGCCCATCTGTAACTCATTTTCAGCTCATTCTAAGGCTTGCACTAATGAGTGTGCTGAGGACACTCAGAGCAAAAATAAAACAAAATTCAGAAAGTTGGTGAAACGCTGTTTTTCTTGGCAACAGGAAGCAGCATGGGCTGCCATGGGGAGGTGCCTGGCGAGCAACGGAACCATCCTCCCATCACCAGCAGGCAAGTGGGCGAGCACCCAGGAAAACAGACCCACTCATGGGAGTCGGACCAGTACATGGGCAAACCTCACCTAAGCTGGGTGCCAGAGGAGCATGCTGTCACCTGCATGTCACGCATTGTGTGGGGACGTGCTGCCCCTGGGCTCTCCTTCCCACTCTGTTCAGATGATAACTGAAATGTTTTCTAATGCATTATTTCAATTAATGTATAACTGATACAAACTGATTTCTTAAATTTAGTAATGCCATTGGGTAAACAAGTCTTAACATAGATGGAAATCTGTACTGCAGAAACAATGGCAAAAAATGGAATGCAGTAATCCGATTAACAATAACAACTCCTGTGTAAGGACAGCATAAGCTCCAACCACAATGCTGATTTGAAGTGCATTGACGAGGTGAAGAAGAGGTAAATAAATTACCCAAAGTCACACAGTATCAGGAGCCCTGAATCTGAGTTACTATTCACTCAGCCACCTCTTTCAAAGCCCATTTTAAATTTTTTCTCTTTTGCTGTCACCCTCAAAAAGCATCTTACTGAAATCAGGTGCTGTCCAGGGCATGCAGGTGTTGAAAGGAGGTCTGGCTGCCTTGAGCTTGCAAAGTCAAAATAGAGACTGCAATCATCCAAATTGTTCTAAAAATAAACTTTGCTCCTTGCTTCTCCCCCTACCACCCCATTCTTGCTTTTCTGTCTCTACTGTCAGAGCTGCTTCCACCCACTCTATACAAGAAAGTTAAACAGGCAACAAGGAACACAAACAAGAATACAGAGAGAAATCCTGGAGTATCTCACAGGGAACTTTGTGCTAAGAAGATGTTTCACTATCAAAAAGAAAAGCTGCCCTAGGGTAATGAGGGAAAGGGAGAGAAGCCAAGAAAGAAAGTTCTGAAAAATAAACTCAAATTCAGGATCCATGGGAATTAAAGTGAGCTGCAAAGAACTTTTTTTCTCCAGAATAAAAGGTGATAAGGTGGCAGAAGCTTTCCCACACTCATGTTGTTTGCTCTGCTGCCATGATTGTTGAGTCCTTATTTTATACTGTTCTTTGGCCAGTGCTGTTTCATGTCATTCCTCTACCATCAGGCTGGACTGAGCTCCCAGGGTTCCCCACCAGGACAACAAAGACAATGGAGCCCTTTTACAGGGACAGACTTCCAGAAGTTCTACTCCTAGCTCCTTGGCTCCAACTTCTTTTTGGTATCTATCTCCATTGTTTTCAGTGCTCCCAACTTAATTTAACCTGACTGGAACTAGCTTGCTCTTTATCATTTCTAGATCATTACCAGAAACAGGGAGAAACAGCCAGAGCCTTAGTAAAGAGTGTGTGGCAGTAACAAGGTCTTTTCAGCAGGACAGGCAATAGTGGTGTCCAGACTGTGGGCTGGCCTAGTACTTGCAATGTGCAAAATGGGTGCTTTAAGTCATAACAGCCATTTGGAGATGACACTCTTTTCTGATAAATTTTTATATTATTAGGTTTTATAAATTTTGCCCTTTTCTGGTTTAGCAAAATTAATTCACAGCCCTTTGCTGTTTCTGAGTTATTGGCATCACTGAACACTGCAAGAGTGGCAGAAACATCAGGGTATTTTTTTTTCTATTTTAGTATCAGGGCTGGGTTGTTTTTTTTTTTTCATGATGAATTTTGCTTCAGTATAGTATTTTCAGACTATGAGGTACTAAGTAGGAGGTTAGGGATCAAAGAGCTATTGAAAAATGAAAAATTTTCATGAAAAAAATCAAAGCAGAATTGTGGAGGAAATGGATCATGGAACAAACAATGATATTTTCAAGGATAAGCAATGGTGATTGCATTTCTCAGCAGTGGTTCAATCAAACTGATAATGATCAGACGTGTGTCTGATCAGATGCAGGTCACTGGGGAAGCTTGCAATGAGTTGGAGCCACTTGGATTCCCTGCCCCTGTGCAGCACCAGCCCACATCACTGGAACATCTTCCCCTCGGAACAGCTGTGGGTGGAAGCTGCTGAGCTGTGCTGGTGAAGGTCAAGCACCTCGGAAATTGCCAAGTCCTACATTGTTGTCTGAGGCTGAGCATGGGGACTCACTGGTGGTGGTGGTAGCCAAGGGGTTGGTATCAGGGCAATAAATCCACACTTGGGGCTGTTGTCTACTGCTATGGAAGGTCAGGTCCAGGCCACGGGTTTACTAGCATCCATTTAATTTAAGAAAAATTAATACAAAAGCATAAAACATTTGGTTTGTTGGAATTGTTGTGAGATTTTAAAAAGCATATTTCAAAGCTTTGCTTAATAAGGATGTGTGGCTCTCTTGCCTTTCTTCACTGGTTTAACAGGATGCAATGAAGATGCTGTCCCTCTCCAGCCTCTGTTAGAATGATGATTGAGTTACCTGAATGTGGAGGAGGGTTTTTTAAGTGTTCGGAGTAGGGGCAGGATGGTAACCAAGCAAGGTTTAAATCTTACAAGGCTGTATTTCTCTTCTCTCCAAACTACTGAAAGTATTTCTTTGCGAGGAGAATATTCCTGTACTCCCGAGTAAGTGTTGCAAGAGAATATTTAAAACATTGCTGGTGGTGCCTTCTAGCACTAAACCTAATTAAGCTTCTTTCATGTCTTGGAGGACTGCACATGCTTGCTTTCAGGAGGATGGCAAAGCGCCGGCACTGCCAGGAGATCTGTGTCAATGTGTGAGGTACCTCTGTAGTAAAAAGTAAATGACAGTCAGAAATTGGTAGCTGGTGCTTATAGTACAGACCCAAGAAGCTAAGATTGACGTTTGCTGGCAGCAGGTTTGTTGTGGTTAACTATCTTTTTTCTTTAGCCAAGGAAAAATACTCACACAAAAATTACTTGATCCACAGCAGAAGAATAGGATTAGCATCAGGAAGGGGTGTCTGGTGGCAGGCCTCCATGGTACGAGCCTCCGTCCCTGAATGGGATTCATTCTTCCCCAGCTGAGCCGGTGGGAAGTTCTTGCTCTTACAGGAAAGTGCACAAACCGCTGCAGTGGTGTTGTTTTTTGCTCTCATGTTATGCCCTTTTGCAGGGGTCAAGAGTTCTTCCATAAAACTCACTCCAGGCTATAGGTCCTATCATAAGTAGCCTATGTTGCCTGTCCTCCCAGAAGGGATTTTATAGATGGGGTGCTGGAGCCCTCATGAAACGCTTGTCAACCCAGCACTGTTTGCTTATTCCAGGTTCACTGGAAGGAGACCTCGCTTCACTCTTCAGCCTGTCGTGGCAATTTTTTTCACACATTTTCTCTATCTTTTTTCCATAGCCATCTCTCAGTGAGATCTCTCCACCACTGCCAACCAGCTCTTCCAGGCTGTGCAGTCTGGCACAGAAAGAGACAAAGCCAGACTGAGTCATTTACAAAAACAAGGCGCCGCCCATTATTTTAGCACGCTGGAGTGGACTACTGCTGGGAGATCTCAAGTGCCAAACAATAAATGAATCCTCTCCGGTTAATCGTCACCCCTGCCAATGAGACGGAGGTTGGTCGCTCTTGCAATAAAGGACAAAAGTCTTTTCTTCTGCTCTTTGTTGCCTGTAACAAAGCTGGTTGGATGCAGCTGGGATCAGGCCCACAGCTGATCCTCCTCTCCCCCGCCCCTGGGCCATTCCTTTCAGCTCAGCTGGGGTAGCCCGGACAATAGGGAAGCTGTGTTTGCCGCATCTCAGGATGCTAGGTCTATAGTTTGGACAGCCCAAGAATATGCGTGTATTCTCCCCATTGATGAGGGCTTGATACCTCTTTGTTTGGTTTGCTTTATTGAAAGGTAAAACGGAAGAAGGGATAATGCCCCTGCTTAGAAATATAGATGCATGGTAACATAAAAGGGACAAGAAAGGAACATTTCAGACACGAGACCTGAATCCACACTCTTGGGGGGGGGGGGGGGGGGCAGGGGGGCGGTACGGGAGGGAAGCTGTTATACCAGCTGTGCTGCCCCACTGCAAGATTTCCCCAGGCAGGATCCTTTCCAGAAAGCAAAGTCCTGGTCCATGTTCAGATAACAGACTGCCCCGGTGTAAGATGTCAAGATAATCTGCCAGTTCCTCCTGGCCTCTGGCAGGTAGCTCTCCATGCAAGAGTGAACAGGTAGGTCTGACTCAGCTGCAAACAGACAAGCCATCAGAAAATGATGATCAGAAAATAGTGCTCTCCATTTTCCGGTGTTGGAACTTTGCTTCCCCGATGTGTTTGATGTAGGTGCATTAAAAGTACAGGATAATTTTTTCCACTCTCTGTTTCTGTATTTTGTGGTTACCTTTCTCCCAGCTTGGGAGCCAGCAGGCAGATCCTAGCATGTCCATTTTCTACCCACTTGTGCCTCAGCAAGAGATAGAGCTAGCTGTGCAAGCTATGCCTGTCTCATTAGGACCTACTCTTGTTACCTGCTTCCCCACATTTTGACCTGCTGGGCCTTATAGGGAATCACCGCACAGTATCCTCATTTCCATAAAGCATACTACTGCGAAGAGCATCCCAACATCTAGCTACCTTTCCCACAGTTTATCATATGTGGTAGCTAAACTTCATTTATTCTGCATATCAATCTAAGCAGCTGCTTGTGTTCACATCTGCACTGAACACCTAAGGGACAATGCTCAGTGCTGTGGGTTAAATAAAAATATGCCCTTTTCCAGATCATACCCACAGAGCTGGAGAAAGGTCAAAACTGCAGTGGTCTCCTTCCCCCTTCTCCCTGCTGCTGAATAACTGTTTTCATGCCTTCAGTGCAAAGAGTAGCGGAGGCTGATAAGCATCTTTAAAGAGATCATTTAAGTTGTATTTACCTATGCACACAAATAAAACTTGAGACAATACAGGCAACATCATATTCTCTGCCATCTAATGTTAAAGATATGAATGGCTCTTAGTCCATTTACTATTTTGGAATAATGTATTTCCTGATTTTTCAAGTGTCATTGGATTATTGATAGTTACTGTGTTCTATCTGCATATCAATGCTTGTACTCCCTCCACAAAAGATGGTCACCTAGAAGCCTGTGGAAATTGAATACATATTCAGGACTCAAAACAATTCTTGCCTGATGTATTCAAACACAGCAGCAGAATTTCATCACCTACCTCACCACCAAATTCTTTTCAGATCTTATCTTTTCCAGTCATAAGCTAAAAAAGATGCATGATACAATATCCTACCAGTGCTGCAGGGGATGTGACTCCATAGGTAATTTGTGAGATAGATGTTGGGAGTGTCCCTAACTAAAATTGTTTGAGGATAAAATTACCGAGCACAGTGCTGAAATAGTGGATCACCCACTGGCCTGGTCTAGGATTTCCAGAGGGCTTCTAGGATCTGGGTGCCAAAATACTACTGAATATCAATTAAAATTGTGTTTCTAATTCAGTTCCCTGAAACTCAACTAATCCTTCCCATAACATTTCTTTCAGCTTTTGGATGGCGATTACATTAAAAATCCTACAGACTTTGATCATAACAGACAACATTGCTATAGCAACCAAAGTATGAAACACTAATAACTGAGCTGACTGGACAGACTGAAAAATTCAGTGGTAACCCTGATATACAGAGGGTAACTAGATCCAGAGGAAAGTCTTGTGCCTCTGTGCCTAACCAGCTCACACTGCATGGATGCTCAGTAGAGAGCAGAAAAAAGACCACGTCAGGCCACAGGCAACTTTTTTCCCATGGGGGGTTTCTTTTATGGTTCTGCTCTGAGGATGCTGAGAATGGCAAGAGAGGAGGGGAGGTTTGGAGATGGGGTTTGTGGCTGTAATCTCAGTTTTCACTGAAGTGCTGAACACGCAATTATTTTAAGAACCAACCTCTTCTTAGTGTGTGCTTTCTCCCATTGTCTGAATAATGTTAGTTCTCCTCTAGCCTTGAACCAAATTCAGAAATAACTAGGACTCAAAAGTGACTGAAAACCATTTCAAGTTTCACCAGAATCCAGGGAAGAAAGAGTTAGGCCATGGAAGTATTAGAAGAAAGGAAAATATTTTCTGTATAGGAGAAAAAGTTTGTGCTGGGTTTCACGGTGAGCTCTATTCGGTGCCACATTTTAAAAGTTTGGGGTTTTTCAGGTTCAATGGAACATTACATTTTTTCAGATTCAAGGTGTTCCTGTGGCTCAGCTCCTTACCTATGTGTTGTCTCCTGTTTGTTTGCCAGCCACACAGCAAATGTTTTTTGAGTTCTTTATGCTGTTTAGATTCCAAGTGAGATCACACACAAGAGCAGGATGTAATTAGTACAATGGTAGCATTCTTTATTAGAATTCCATACATGCATAAAAAATTCACTGTGATTATAACATAGTGCTTTATAGTTCTTTATTGCAACTTAAAACTTTATTCAAAAGACACTTTTGAAAGGGAGAAAGATTACAACTATTGTCTATGGCATTATCTGGTAACACTTTATTACTAGTGGATTATATACAATTCTTCATAGAAAGTTATTAAAGAATAAATTGCTCTTTACTAGGAAGTTATTAAACCACTCAAAATAGAAACTTAATGGGAGATTTTTGCAAATTAATATTTCAAATAAATATTTGAACTATATACTATATACATGCTACTGCACCTTTTTATTTTGGAGTCAATATTTTTGAAGTTTAGACTCTATTAAACCATTGAATTGCTTGTTTACTATCTCCGTGCCATGTGAAATAGCACAATCTTTCTCAAGTGCAATAATACATCATCAGTGATCAAAGCCCACATATGCTGATACTATCTCAGCATCAATTTTTTGTGTCCATGCTGAAATGGCAGAGGAACACATCTTCACACTGCCTCCCAGCTCATTTGTCTTACACAAAATGTCACACTTGAATAACAGCTGTTCACCAGTTTGGCCCTGTTAAGCTCCATGTGAAATATGTTGCAGGACAGGGACCATTGCTCTTACTTCTGCAGGGATGCTCCACTGTCTCTACAATTTCCCTTCAGCTTTGTAAGGCTTTGGAGAAGCAACCTGGCTCAACTTAATGGGTTCTCTGGCAGCAGAGCCACTACTGAGTGGAATAGGGCACAGTCCAACTACATCTTCAATACCCAGCTTCATCAAGGGCATTGCAATCCACACAGAGCCACAGGTACTGCTAACACAGATATCCACAGGTGACCTAAGCAGGCAAACAACTGATAACAAATCAAAGAGACAGAATAAAAAGGTGTCATATTTGCAGCTGCAAGTGACGGGGGACAATATCCACATGGCAGTTTAGGTGCTAGCCCAATACTTCTTGAAGAAGCAGGTATTTCACATGGTACTCCATTTTTAATGCGAATTGTTCATCTAGGAGCAGTCATCATAGATTAGATCACTAATGATACAATGTGAGTCTTTCTATTGCATCCTTAGAGTGCCAAGAAACTCCTACATGCTATTACAATACACACCCAGAAAAAGTACTCTTGATGTTGCAGTATGGCACTATGGTAACACACAGGACTCAGAGTCAAAGGTCCCAGATGGCAACAGCGATATCATGGAGGGTTCAGGTATATCCCTAGAAGCAGCAATAGGTTAAAGCGAGGTATCACCTCAGCCAGCTCCTTGGAACAACCTGTTCTTGCAGATGACATGCCCAGTCTCCTTCTGGCCTGGAGGATGCAAGTCCTGAGTGCTTTCCAAAGCACGTGGGACTCCGGAGCATCAGAACAGCCTGGTGAGTCAGCCCATGGGCATGGCTGCAGGCACTCCACAGGCACCATCCAAGAACAAAACCGATGCCATTAGCAGGTATAGCAGTTTACCTTGCTGCTACACACTCTCTAATCCTTTGGGAAGAAGTGCATTAAGAGTTATTAGAGTGGAGGACTGGAGATTAACAAATATTTTACTTGGTTTCAAAAAGGACTCACTTCACTAATTGCAGCTGAGAGTATTCCTGACATCCACACAAATACCCAGTCTTTTCTCAGATTTTGATATGCTTTGGCCTCAGCTTTGGCCTCAGCTGCGTCATATTTTAATGATCCAAAGTTTGAAAGAAACAAAAAATAACCTACTTTGATAGCAGAGAGAGTTATCTTTTTCTTAGCCCATGTGAAGTGGACGGGCAGGTAGTGTGTGTTTAGTCTCTACGCTAGCTTAGAATGAATAAATGCAAAATTTCTAGACTTGGTTACACCTAAAAAATAGACCACAAACACTGCAGCACAGCAGAAAATACAAATATTTAGGCAGGAATTTTGTGCAAAGAGTATGGACACTTAGAAATGGACATTCCTCCCCCCTTCCAATTTTACTCATGGAAACTGAGTCCATGAAACATGAAAATTTTATTCATGGCTGTGAGTGACATAAGATGCTTGAAGTGAATATGATGTGCTTGATACGGTTGAAAAACAACTTTTTTTCATCAGAACTGCATTTCTAAAGACATCACAGGGAGCAGCTTCTAAGGCAAAATACATATTGACTGACTGATGAGTGAATACAACGGATCCTGGAATGGCAACAATCAACCATCTTACATGGGACATGCACTTGCATTTCTGACCTGAGATCAAAAACTAATGCAGTAGTGGATGAGTTGTATGAACAACATAGATCTGATATGGTCTGATCAGGGGTGGGATTTTGGAAGCCACCCTTCGTCAGAGGTACTCCATCCAGTAGGGCAGAGAAGCCCAAGGCTGCTTTCTTATCAACAACATTGCAATACTAATATAAGCAACTTCATCAGATGTTGCTAAGTATGTTGAGAACTTAATGGCCAGATCATACAGCAAGTCAGAACATCCATTTTGAGGCATGATTCTGATGCCCCCAAGATGAGTTATCCTGGAGACATGCTGCTTTCTGATGTTTGAACAAGAGCCAGGCTTACCTGTATTTGCTTTGATGTGTTAGAGCTTTGATAACCACATCAACATGAAATCAAATTACAAGAAAAATTTAGAGATTCATATCAGCTTATTATGGCAGCTATTCATAAAAATCTCTGATAGAAAGGAGTGTATATGTGATGTTTATATGAATTCTTAGAAGCACAAGCCAGGGGACAAAGGTCTGATGTGAAACTGAGGTATGAGTGACAAAAAAAACAAGCACTACCATACTTGGAAGTAGGAATGATAGAAATTATGACACTTGTGAATCCCTGTTCCAGACCAGACTGCTGGTCTGGGAGTGGCCATCTCCTTTACTTGCCACCACACACAACATGAGTCTTTTAAACAAAGAGGCCAGAAACGTCAGCTGGTTTCCTGCCAGAGCATCACCAACATTGATTGTGAGCTTTGGACCTGTTCAACTATGGCTGCCGGTTCCTTAGAGAAGGGCAAGATCTCTGGTACACATCTACTTACTGAGTATAGGTATGCTGAGGGAGGACCCAAGTCCAAACCCTTTGGTTTCTTTGTGATACTGAGAAGAAGCAAGAGTTACTGTCTGAAATTACCTGCAAAAAGCATTTGCCTGAATTTGAGTTTTCCAGCATTAGTAAGGATGATAGAGCTGTTAGGCCAAGAACTGCTGAACTGCTGGATGCAAGTGAGCAGAAGAGCAGGTCAGTAATACCCCCTTCTCCCAGGAGACAGATGAAAAGAAAGCTAAAGAACAGTGTGAAAGGGAAGGGGAAAGAGCCACTGAAGAAAGGCAAAGGATGTTCACAGGCTGAAAAGGGTGATACCAGAAGTCACCATATGAAAGTGAGCTAGTTCAGTGCAGCAGTGGTGTCTCTAGTACCAACCTGGCTCTCCTTTTTTTTTTTTACCATGTTGAACAAAACCTCCCCAACAAATTCACCCATCGTTGCTCCTCCTGTTGTTACTTCAGTAAGTGGGTCTTGAGTGGAGGCACCATGCTTGCTAGAGACAGAGCCTGATGCTGCCATAAATACTCTTGCACCAGGAAGGAAAGGACTTGCCCTGAATTCTTCCAAGCTAATTATCTGGAGAATGAACTCACACAAAAGCCAAGCTGTGCAAGAACAGGAATGTGCCAGTGATTTTTACTTTGCAGGGCTGAAGTGCTGGAGAGAAGGCTGCCCTGTGGAACACAGTCCTGCCCTCCATCAGCACCCATAGACTCGACCACAGGGTCATTGAAGGGTTTTTGCATAACTGGATGGCAAGATTTTCCGTTTGCTGGCCACAGAGTTTGTACAAGAAAGACCTGCATGTCTGATTGGGAAGAAAAGAATATCTGTACCTCATATACCGGCGAAATTGTTCAAGAACAGTTAATCCTTGTGAAAATCTTGCTCTGAAATGCTGCCAAGACCAGTGGCTATGTTGTTATCTGCCATGTCAATGCCAGTCTATGAGCAACAGCTTCTTGCCATATAGCATGTAACCTGGGCATCTGACAAAAATAGTAGGAAGTTTTTCTTCCAGAGGGACACAGCAGAGTCTGTTGTTAATGCTGCCTCTTCCCTGAGTGTGCCAGCCTTTCCTCCGTCGCAGGCATTTTCTTGCATATGCTGCATAACCGTGGAAATGCTGGTTTCCTGATGTCCTACAGGTGGAGCACATGGGGCACTTTTTTCAAGTATGCATTACCTGAAAAACTGTTTCAAACTGTATGGCCATATGCATACACTGTGCATCTATTTTATCTCACTCATCTTTTCCTTGATCACATTGTGTATCCTAGATCCATAATCAACTGCATTCTGCATTATTCAGAGCCAGGTTCTTCTCAGCCTGCTGCTGTCAGATGGGATATGCTAGTAAACTCTGCACACCTCAGTGACGATGCTTGTCACTTAACATAAGCTTGTGCTTTCCTTCACGGTTCATTTTTCTTTCTCTTAGCAGCCATAACAAGTCTGAAAGCTAAATGATGTGAAGACTCAGGTATAGAGGGGAAGATTGCTTGATTTTTTCCTGCAAAATTGGAAAAGAAACGCCAAAACCACCTTTTGATTTTCACATATATAAGACATTGGTCATGTCACAGCCATGCCAGGCTCAGAAAGATAAAACATGCTGTTTTCTTTTTAAACTGGTGCTTCCGTTTTTTTTTCTCCCTAGCCACCCATACAGTCCTTACATATAAACTTCTTTTCAACAAAAGAATATTTTTAATTCATTAAACTTTTCCCTGCCCTTTCTATCTGATTGGAGTAACCATCTATGTTCTTTGGCAGCCTTTCTGAAAATAAATGCTATTCCCTGAATCATAGTGCCTGTAAATGCCCTCCCTGACGGGAGCCCATCACACAGTGGGCAGACATGACTTCTCTGAAAGTTGCTGCAGGACTTAACTCCTTACAGAGTCTAAGGAGAAGGTACTACAGATATTTTTCTCTAATTCTTTCTGTACAATGGCACTCTAAATACTTGCATGTTATGCTCAGGTTGTTGTACAGCATATTAGATGGGTTGTTCATAGTTCCTATTTTTAGGGCCCATTTTACGGTACTGTCCTGTTTGCCTGTGGCTCTGTGACTCCGCTCTGCTCCTCTCCTGGTCCTGAGGTGGCTTTGACTCCCGGGAGCAGGAGCCCGGGCAGGGCACAGGGAGGGTGGCCCCCACCCTGCACTCAGCTCCTACCGCACATGGGTGTCACTGTCTAAACCACCCGGAACCGCGCGCCTGGCGCCCAGGGAAAGCCTGGGTCTACACGGCACCAGGGCATCGCATCGGAGACCATCATTGCAGGATCAGCGTGTCACTAGCAGGGCCTGAATAGCCAAATGGATAAGGAAAAGCTGCCTCTTACGATTTCCTGGGAAGCTACATACTAGCTCCAGCCTCCATTCTGCCCCTGATAAGGATCTAGGTCAGACTTTTTGATTTGGCAAAATAAGAGATGGATATCTTTTATTTTGGATGAAATAAAGTGTAAGAATTCCTCGGGTTGTCAGAGTGAAGCAAGGAGACTGCTTTTATATGGCTGCAAGGCCAAAGAGAGACAGGAAAATCAGGAGAGGTATCTGGACCATACCATAGTTTTGCAAGAGCAGTTTTGGGGGAAATTGGTCTTATTCAGATAGTCTTAATTTTATTTCAGAAATAATAAAATAATGGTTACATAGAAATGTCATGTCAGGTAAACTTTTTCTTTAATTTTGAATTATATTAGAATATTAATGTTACCATTTTATTTTCATTAGTAAAAGCTTTAATCACTCATATATGCATTTGGTTCAAAACTAATAATTTAAGACTTTTTTCCCAACCTTCAGAAAGTTAGCTTTTCATTCCAGTCTGTCAGATTTTTCTCTAGAATAAAAAAAATCCATTCTCCTACAGTGTTATAAGGTAAAGTTTGGCAAAGCAAAATAATGATGATTGATAAAATATTATTCCATTGCTTTGATTAAACCTGTTTGGTTTTATCTACTTAGTCTGTGGAGGTTTGTTTTTCTTCCTGTGGTGTAATTGTTGCTTTTGGTACAGAAACACAAATATTCCAGACTTGCAGATATCAGCTCCAGCTTTCAGAAACTCCTATCTGACACCTAATTGGGACATTGCTTCATTAGTAGCACTAGCAGAGCAGCACAGTCTTCCTTACCCCTGTGGAATGATTCCTTTTGCAGTGGGTAACTATAATAATGATGTGGGAAAGAGCAGTATCCAGTAAAAGCAAGGACTGTTTAATCTGGATATGTTTGTCACAGGTCATAACAGTTCTGAACTGTTAAGTCCTGGCCAGCTGGAGGTGGGTTTTGATGCCCTGGCTCTTCAGTGTGCTCCTTCAAACATCTGAATGCTGTCGCATGTTTTGAGCAGATTAGAAAAGAAAAAGGTACAGCATTCTTTAATGGGAGCTGAAAATTGCTGAAAGCAGTAATAGGTTTGGTGTGCAAGTTTGAATAATAGTTTGAACATGTGAATTAAGGTCCAGAAATTTACTGTGATGCCCTCAGGGGCATGTCTTTGCAGTAGCTCTGTGCAGAGATAAGCAAGGTACCACGAGAATGAATTTGTGCTTTTTGTAGGAAAGGTAATTTGGTCTAATTAGGGCAGGCTCAGCACCACCCTGGTGCAGAACAGAAAGCTGTACAGAAATTCAAAGGATCTAAGCTGTCAACTTCGGTGAGTTCCTCATCCAAAAGACCTCACTTGCAATCACCCATGGAAAAAAGCTACTTGCACAGGCAAGCCATCCTGAAAGCATCCAGATCCACGAAAAAATATTTCAGTTCTGAAGAAGGTGAGATGCTTAGAGCTTCTTGCCAAAACTCCCTAGTGATGCTTGCAGGGTATGTAGGCTGCTGACAAGCCCCATGGTAGGAGAACTGCTCCCCAGTGGACAACCGAGAGCCTTGCGAACCCTGGGATGGCTGTCTCGTCTCAATGGAGGCAGAGAGAAACTGAGTTCACTTCTCATCTGTTCTGCCCAGCACCCAAGCCCAGCAGTGCTTGGCCATGCTTCCAGCAGTACCTGAAAGATGAAAGGCTAAGATCTGCCCATGGTTACGACACTTTCCTCCAACCCAGCCCAGCACAGACATCGGTAATGACCCCTGGGGCTGCCTGAATCATCACTGCAGCACCAGTATCTGACACTTTGCTTTGCAAAGCATTCGCTGTTTAATGCCTGTCTCTGCTCCAGTTTCCACTTCGTTGAAATGACGAAACCCTGCACAACATCAGCCTGACACGGCTCCTTTCTCCTGGAGAGGATTCGTTTGCTGTATTAACAAAGTTGCCAGGTATGTGGAAGGGGAAGGGCTAGGGCTGTGCTCACATGCTCCAAAAGCAGTTGAGAAACCTGAAAACACAGCACAATCTGATGTAAACAAACAAGTTCTGCATATTCTCCTTTCCCAAATATTCAGAAGTCTTAAAAGAATTGGGCGTGTAATTGAAAGTAGCCAAAGGCAGCTTTATCCTGTGCTACCAGCACTTACGCAGCCGATCACCCAAAGTTTCACTTGGCAGGTTGACAGGGTTATGCATTTTCACATGGGTGAACAGTTCTCTAACAAAGCATTGCAGCCCAAACAACACAAAAAACCACATTGTCTTGTTCCACTGATTCTTATTTCAACAGGCTGGAAGAGAAATTTTCATTCTTTCTTTGCCCCAGTCTTACCGTCAAGCCCCTTGCCTGATGTAACAGCTTTCCAGCACCAGAAGCCTATTTTCTTTTACCTCTTGAATCTCACTTACATTTTCTTTGAGAGGCAATAGGAATGATCTCTCCTGTGTCAAGTCCCTTGTGCTCTTTTCCATGTTCTCGGTAAGCACTTTTGAAGACGTTGTTCTTGATGTCATGGGATCCCACTGTCAGGAGGGGATCCAGAACCAGCAGCTTGTTGAAGTTTGGAAGGCAATTTATCAGAAAATTTGGCACTTGAAGGAGATGCAATGGTTCTGAGAAACAAGGAGCATTTCCCTGTAAACCAAAGCGCTCTCAGAGCTACTGCTCCAGGGAACGGTGCTGGCGCTGGTGCCAGAATACCAGGTCGGCTTCCTTGCATGCTAAGACCTGCAGTCTTATGGGCCAGAGAAGAAAATCATTCCATGAAAGGAAAACTTAATAGGCAACACATTACTAAACAAACCAATGAAGAAGGGGTAAGATGAGCCTCTTGCAGTCCTGCATTGAGGAAACAGAGAAACTTGTCCCTTCTACCATAGAAATTCAATAGCTCTCTTAAAAAACAGTGAATTTCCCATCTTTTGAGAAAAATTCTCGCTTCTGATGACTTCATTCCTGGCTAAAAATAATTTTTTTTTTTACTGAAATATGACAAGATAAACAGAAAACCCCATAGTATGGGCAGATACTACACAATACTAAAATCTGACACTTTTTTCCACCAGTATCACCATTTTAATTCATGTATCTGGCATTTCTTTCCTACTCTGCATTAACTTAGAAATACATGGAAGTAGAAGAGTGGGTGAATGTCCTGAGAGCTCCATCCTAGAGAACCCACGTGAGGTGCCGAGCTCAGACAGAAAGAGTAATTCTCCTAACTAAATTCATAATGAGCAATCACTTAAAAAAAAAAAAAAAAGAGGGAAAAAAGAAAAAGGCTCTTCACACAGTTGATTTCTGTTATTTAGGGGGAGGGAAAGTGCTTTTCTCAATCATCGCTCTTGTGAGAGACAGAAAAGTCCACCTACAATACAAATCATCATTTACCAAAACTACAAAGGAGTGCATTTCTGGTTCCTTCTGTGGCAAGCTTTGACGTCGAGTGGCATTCCCAGCATGGAGACAAATTTATTTATTCATTAATTTAATATATTCAATAAACCAACCAGCACACAGACTTATTCTTTACAAGTAATTAGAATGTATTACAAGCATACAAATGTGCCTAAGATTGAGAACTTGGGTTATAATCTAATGAAAATATTGTCGCTGAATTAATTTCCTATGTGGTGCCAGAGCCATGGAATAAAAAGTGTATTGAAAGTCTTCAGAGACCTACTGTCAACAGCCTAGCACTACCTCTATTTTAAGCTGGAGAAGATTAGATTTCAAAAGCCTGTTCTTTTTCATGCATGTTCTAGTTGTCTTACAGGAATCTTCCGTACTTGAAAGGCCTCACAAAAGTTTCAGAGATTAAGAAAGTGAAGAAACAGGCAAATTCTGCTACAAATGTCATTAAAATGCATTAGTCTCACAGAAATGCAGTTCAAATGCAGATTTACCAGGAACTTGAGGCAGTTGGTCCTCTCTGTGCCAAGTTGCAGTCTTATGAACTGCAGATTGCATTATTGCAGCAATTGAAAATTGCACTGTAGCTGGCTGTAGATGTGGTCTCTATCATCAGCACTGCAGCAGCAGTTTATGAACAGCATATGGAAGGTCACTGCTGCTTCAGTCCTTCTAAAAATGATCAGATTTCATACTTGCCTAGCATTTTCATTTTCTAAGCATTTTGCAAACTAAGTAATGATGTATCAGTAAGAAAAGGAATATTTTTAGGAATGGTACATGTAATCGCCACAACACATACAAAAATATTTGGAGTGAACTGGGACACAGACACAGGCTATGCTTGCTGGTGTTCTCAGGAGAACAGCTGCCAACTGAAGGAAGAAGCATTCATGAAGCACAGCTGTTGAGACTCATTCTTTGACTTGCCTTTGGAAGTTAGACAGGCAGATGAACTACAACTGGGATATTGGTTCCAGCTTTCTGTTTCAATCAGCTGATACAGAGGGTAAGAAACCAAGCAGAAATGGCCCTGTTTGGGCGCACGGTTTCAGATACAGGCTGCATCACTTGGTGAAGCCGCATCTCTGGTGCATCCCTGGAGCTGCCAGCCTATTAGCAACCTACCTTCAAACACACTTTTGTTTCTTTCTACCTAGTGTACATAGCTCAGGGCTTCTCCCTCCTTATAGTAATGAAAAAAAGAGATTAGGTTATCCACGTCTTTGTGATTAATTTTTTTTTTAGTCACATATGTTTTTCCCGCTTCAGTAAGCAGCAGTTTCCATTGCTGTGTCCTGCATGAAAGCCTATTGCCACCAGGAGTATAATTACCTGGTTCCTCCTCTCAGTCCTGAAGGAAAGGTTTTCGCATAGCATTAAGGTGTAAAGAAAGATCAAGGGAATGCATGCGGTTCACTGGGAGCACTTCTGTGCAATGCTTATCAGCAGCTCCTTATCGACCCTAATCTGGCAACACAGGTGTGAGGGAATGCCCCAGCTGGGATAGAACACTGGTAATCTGATCAGGAGTAACTCATTGTGTTCTGCTGGACACCAGTTTACTTGTTACCAGTTGAACAAAGGAACAAATTAAGCAAGCCTGATTAAGTCGTGTTGGTAACAAGGGAGGTGTGGTGGAGAGAGCTGCATGTCTTGGCTGTCTGTGGGTGTGCAGCTAATAACCATTACACAACACCCACAGACACGCTCCCTCCGGGGGGGGGGGGGGGGGGGGGGGGGGGGGGGGGGGAGAGGGCATGGTAATTATAGAATGGGTGTTTAGAAGGAAAAGGCATTTCATATCCCATGTTCCTCATTTTAATAATATAGGCTGCTGTGTTGTGAAACACTTTCCTTAGAAAAACATTAAATGCTGTGACCCATGTCCTCCCTAAGCCAGCGCAGCGGCGCGCACTTTCACACTGTACCTGGGGAAAGGTCCCCGTCCCACCTGCTGGGTAGGGCTTGTCCCCAGGGCTGGATGAGGGAAGTTCAGGTCTACAAGGGTCAGTATCTGACTGGAGCCCAGGTAACAAAGCGGAGGGGTGTTCTTCCCAAGGCATGCCCTGAAATGCCTCGTACAAAGGGGGACACCACTGCGCCGTAGATCCTGCTCCTCCGCCGGCCCTGTCTCCATCACCCTCCTCATCCTCATCCCAACGCCCACAGGGGTCCTGCAGGTGGCCCCAGGGCCACCACTTGAGGGGAGGAGGAAGCACACTGGACCTGCAAGAGGTGCAAGCTCGGTCCTCCTCCTGCCCCGGTCCTGCCTCCTGCTGCCCAGGCTCTCCTCCACCCCCCACTTTTGTCCAGAGCAGCCACTGCTGGCCAGTCTGGGCCTTACTGGCAGCCTGAAGGAATGCTGCTGCTCCACCAAGACCTCGCTGGACAGAGAAAGGAGGGGAATGGACTCTGTGCATGGTCTCCTCAGCAACTGCACAAAGCCCATGTGCATTTCTGACTGTGGGGAGGAGGCAACACAAAGCCCCTGAAGCCACTCTCTCCTCAGTCCTGTCTCAAAGGACCAGAAGGCATCCTTATTGTGTGAGGAAAATAACCTTAGAACTCCATTGTTCTGGTCACCGTCATCTTCCTTGCGACTCCGTCTCTCTCAGCCACTACCATCGCCTAGCTTCTCAACTCCATTTGGTCGCCTCTGTCTCTTCACAGTTCTCACAACAACGCAATGTCTTGAACACCGAACAGAAGCAGTGGAAGAGCTAAAAGTATTTTTGGGAAGGACTGTGTTGAGGCTGTCATAGTCCTGATGCGCCAAAAGGAAGTTGATTGTTTATGCAGGAAATAATATTTCAGGTAGAAGGCTGTAAGAAATCCTTCAGCACCTTACTGTTTTCTACAGTAATTTGTATGGAAAAATGGCTCAACTCTGACAAAACCACTTTAATTCTGAATAAGCCTTTTTAGAAGAAGAAATATTGCAGCATACAGAAAGATTTTTTTTTTTTTTTTTGGAAGGGGAGGGACATGCAAGCACAAGACAATGAGAAAAATCTGTATGTCGCTGACAGACAACATGAGTGGTTTGAGCACTGGAGCCAGGCTTCTGGGCTCTGCTCACAGCTCCAGCCTGTCACTCTTGGTGTAGGCTATTAAATGCTTGTCATAAAAGCATTGCTTTTATCTCCCTGTCTTCCAAAATCCTTTTTCCTTCGGACATCATCTGACTATGCCAGGGTCTGATCAAACCCTCTGCTGCTGCTAGGAATGGATCTTATGTTCACTACCAGTTAATCAGTGGCTAGCTGGCACACGTGGTGGGTAGGACAATTTCTGAGTAAGCAGATGTCCTGTTAGTCCCCTGCATAGCTCCTTATGGACACACCATCCCAAAGGCATACAAAAATATCACTCCATTTCCTCTTTTTTGCTAAAAAAGAGAGAATGCAATGCCCTCTTATTAACTAAAGGTCAAGAGATTATCAGTTAATGTAAATCCAGAGGGTAGAATAGTGCAAAAGGGTAAATCCAGAGGGTAGAGAAGAGCAAATACTCTATCAAGAGCCAGTAAAATGTGCATTGCTCTAATTCACATTGTGTTTTACATAGTTCTCTGCTCAGTATTATTTTCTTTCCTCTGCAGTTTGGGGCACAGCTCTGGTCATGTCTAATATCATGTCTTGCTCACGGTGTGATACTCAAAGAGCCTGTGATTTGCAGAAGCAGAGAAGCCAAAACCCTGGGGCTCAGCACAGTGACTGATGAGCTGGCAATGATGAGTGAGTCCAACCTCAGCCACCATCGGTGGGAACTGTCAGACCCAAGTGAGGAGCTGCAGGCCAAGGAGATGGATATGTGCAGATCATTTCTGAATTTAAGGTCTTCCACAGGTACAACCAGTGGTCTGCTTTCACTTCATCCAAGTAATTCATATTTAATTCTCAAAGTATGAGAAAAAACAGTTTGAGAATGCAAATGGTGGCTGTTGCTTTGATAAATACTACAAACCAAATTTATTAGTGGGCTTTCAAAGAGAATTGTTTTGTTTTCCCATCATAAGTAAACAAAGAAATAGCATTCTCTATCATCTCTCATTTCAGAATGTACCTGCTGGTTCTAGTGCTAATTACCATGTTCCTTCATGATGGAAAATAGCCCCACAGCATCTTAACTGCAGAATTTGGTTTTCAGGAAAGAATGGTTTTCTGAAAATGTAAAAATGTGTTTCATTCTTACTGAGTAATTGGTTTATATTTGAATATAAATAAATGAGAAGCAAGTATGCTATTTATTTAATAGCATTTAATGTACAATCATTTTATACAGTGGGGCCATACTCATAATGCTTCTTTTATGTTATTAAAAATATTGATAAAACACTAGACATTCATTAGTTACACCATTTCCAAGTGCACAGAAGGATGAACAAATGTGTTTTCATTATAAAAGGTAATAATAATTAAGAGTGACAGCACCTTATCCTCAGGATCTGCCTCCCAGCAGCAGTTTGGCTGATAAAAAAACAGAAGTTAAGATAAGGCAGCAATTATTAAGACAAATCTTTTGAAGGGCTGTTTGAACTCCTGTGTCCAGCAGATAATCTGATTTTACAAGGTGCTCCAAGGGGGGGTAGACTGCATGGGAAGCAGTACCCAGGTGCAGGCCTTTAGCCCTTTGCACCGGCATTTTTACCTCTAGCCATTTCCCTCGTTGCCTCTTCTTTTGTTTGCTACAGCTGTGGCATATAAATCAGTCTTCATTCTGTCTCAGTGACACCAAAGAGAAACAGAGCACAAACAATGCAGAACACCAAGCCCCAAATGTATTAATCATCTTTTTTTTTTTTTTTCTTTTTTGCTGATCCCTTTCACCTATCTTTTTTCGGAAGATTCAGAAATGGCTATGGGCAACTCAGTAATTCTTCCTTCATAAATATTAGATGCACGCAGAGCATGAATATTTGAGTAGCTAACTCTGACTTAGGTGAAACCAATTGCTAATGGCAATTCATTTTTCCTTAGTGACATTCCACCAATAACAAGCATGAGGGGGACAGGATGATGCAATTTGGAGCTGGGCAGCAAAAGGAAAAGAAGGTGCCGACTGGGAACAAAGATGCGTTATAGATCAGGCCTTCAGGTCGAACTCAGGGCTATGTATCCTCCCTTACCTTGGAGAGAATTTTAGTAGAGAGATCTATGCTCAGCAGTTATGTGTGTACCCTTAGGAACTATATATTGGAAAAAAGTCTTAAACACTTAAGACCAATTTTTATTGTGTCACTGAGCTCCTGCCTCTTGACGTATTGTGCCCTGTGTGATGTTCTGCGCATGATGTGCAAACTGCAGTGGGAAAGACCAGGCGGTTCTCTAACATCCTCCACCTGGGGTGCACCACATCCCCACCGGTGAAACTGTGGCTTGCTGTGGGAAAGGGCAGTTGGGGTTCCTTCAGCCCAGCCGCAGTTCCCTGGTGCATTCCCTTTCTCTCTTCATTGACTCTTGCAGCCCAGTGCTTATAGCACAAGTCAGATTAAGCAGCTGTTCCAGGGGAAAATGCTGTCATTTTGGTTCTTAATGGACTGTTTTTCAAGCCAGATGAACTCACCCTGCTGCACGAGGGCTGCAAAGGACATGCTGAAATGGTGTGACCGGCAGCAGGGCGTGGAAACGGGGCTGCCCCTTTTGGTGATATCAGGTTAGCTGTAAAATTGTATGGTTTGATTTTTAATAAAAGATAGGAATTGTGACTTTATGCCTGAGGCATAGAAAAGAAATGTAGTGGCTCTGGACCTGGGGAATGGCAATGAGTAATCAGATGTGACCGGATCAAACCTCAGCTGAAGTTCATGTTCATGTTTACATGGCCCAAGAGACTCCAGCATGTATCTATCATTTTATATTGGTCTCAAATTTGCCATTACTAGATGAATACTTTATAATCCATTGGCAATACTTATACACATTTGTCTATTTTAGCATGCAGCTCCCCTCGCATGCATTTTTGCCTCAGGAAAGATCCTATTAGGTCTCTCTGAAATCACCACAGCCGCCACACGCCATTTTGCCAGGGCTTCTGCCACGTCAGCCTGTGCCGGGGCAGTGCCGGCAGCGGTTCGGGCAGAGCAGACGCTCCGGGCTTGCAATGGGGCCCGGCAGCCATCTGTGCCAGTCTGCGCCCTACAGACAGTGCCCGGCAAGTGCCTGGGCTGGCCTGCCTGCCCTCGGCACGCGTCCGCTGCCCACAACTCTCGCCTGGCCAGACAGGCAGACGAGCCACCTCAGCTCCGGCGCTGGGCCCCGCTTCTCGCTCCAAACAGATCTGCTGTGGTTCAGTTGCTGGAAATACCAAGCGCAGCTTCAGCAGGAGCCTGTACAGCAGCACGTGAGGAGAGGATCATTTCTGAGGCATGCAGATACAACATGTGCCTCTTTGGATGACGGAGCCGACTCTCTGGGGCCGCTGGCTGTGCCTCTGCCATCCGTCCTGGCGAGCCCCCCTGACCGCACAGACCTGCTGACCATGCGGGGCAACCTGGGATGCTCGGGGACCCACAGGGATGTGGTCCTTGGACAGGGCTGTAACACTGGCATGGTCCCTGTGTGCTGCCTGCACAGACCAGAAACAACTGCCAGCAGAGAGGACTGTCTGAGCCCCAGCACTGAGGATACTAGCACTCTGTTTTCCCGCACGAACGCTCTGTGGCAGGGACCAGCGGAGCAGCACGGTTCCTCTCGCAAGGTCCTCTGTTTGGGTTGGCTCCCTGTCCCCAGGCACAGCCAGCCCAAGAAGCAGGACCTGCGCGGGAGAGGCCCGGAGCACCAGGCAGCTGTGAGAGGGATGGTCGGGCTTTCTCATTCCCCTGCAGCTCTGCGCCTCTCTTCTTGTGCTGCTTCTCCAAGTCGGCAATGCCACTGGCTTTTCACTTAAGGATAAATGGCATTGGTTAAGATAATAAAATAATAACCACATGGCCACTTCTTTGTCACTTAAGCAGAGAAAAAGTGGTTAAAAACCTTGGCCCAGATTATCTGGCTGCCTAGTTCTGGAGTTGGTTCACTTTCCACACCTGCATTTGCTCTGCTTTGCTTCCCTTTAAAGAATATCTCTTTCAGAAAATGTTCTTTTCTCACAGTGTCTGTTGAAATCCTAGCAGGTTTTGGTCGGAAATTTTCCATTTGAGACATTTTATCTCTATAAAAAAAAGTCAAAATTTTCTCTGGAAAATAAAGCACATGCTTTCTGTAGAAGAAAAACCGCTTTTAGCTGGAAATCATAATTCTCAGCTTAAAAGTAGTTTTAATGGCAAACTTTCAAGGGAGCCTATTAACAGTGTCTAACTTGCTTTACAACGAAACCTGACCGATAGAACCAGACCACGTGTCACCAGGTGAGGATCCCATCTCTGGCTGTCGCCCGCGGGGACTGCTCAGGGCACGGGCGCCGCGGGTGTGCCAAGTCAGCCTTTCCTTGCCAGACCGTTGAGCCCTGGCAAACAGCAGGATTGTTGGAGGCTGTGCCCAGAGCACTGCTGTTAACAGCAACAAATAGCCCTTACCTTATCTGAGTCTTGGTCATCGCCATAGCAGATGGTGGCAATGAGTACTGACGTCCTCCCCTGAAACAGTTCATGTACCATCCGAAACACTGCTCATCCTCCAACCTCTGCCACGTAATGGATGAAGCAGAGGGCCAGTGAGTTGCTGTGTTTGTGGTGCAAGCTGTTTGCTGTAATGAACAGATGTTTCTTCTATAGCTGTGCCTGTGGCCAGTGGCAAAGGAGTGGTGCACCCAGGCTTGTCATGACCCCAGGTATGCCCAAAATGCTACTGGGCTTATTGCAGATGAGTAGTCTGCATGTGCATGAGTAGTCAGATGAGTAGTGCATGTGCTTCAGAGTAAGCCCTCCTGGTGCTGCCAGGAACAAGAAGTGCCTGCCCCACACACATCTTGGTCCTGACAGACCTCTGTCTGAGTGGCTGGTCTGGTTGCACCATCTTTAATTCCTACAGACTTTTCCTGTCCTAAACTAGTCCATGCAAAAATGGCTGAGGGCTGTGGTGATGTGTAAGACTGCACCCATCCTTGCAGAGGAACTCTCAACCTGCAGAGGCCAAAGAACAGTGTGAAAGGAGACCCTGCCATTGCCCTTGCTGTGTCTCCCCTTGAAAGAAAGAAGGACACCCACTGAGCAGCCTGGGCTGCTGTTCCACACCACTAAAAATACTAATGCAGTGCTCAGCTGTCACAGTCCCCTGGTTTTGCTGCCTGAGAGAACAGTGGTGCCATCCCCAGGATACAGAGAAGACGCTTTCAGTCTGCAAAAGCAAAGAAAGAACTGCACACTGAAAGAAAATCCTGCTTTGTTTACAGGTTGCTTTTATTTACAAATATACTGAAGTGTAATCTCTCTCTTTTTTTCTTTTTCTGTTTTTGTTTAGAGTGTGTGTGTGTGCGTACGCGCACTTGTGCACATGGGAAGGAGCATAATGTATGAGAAACTCATGTATCTTAGCTGCCAGGCAATGGTGGCAGAAAAAAAAAAATGCAGTGAAATGAAATTTAAAAACACTAATAAATAATTTAACAATGACAAGTAATTAAATAAAAAAAAAAAAACGATCTACATACATTATGGTGGTTTGTTACCAACACAGAGGAAAAGGAGCAGAGAATCTATGGTGAAAGGCAGCTGGTTAAGTAGCTGGTTAAGTATGAGAGAGCATAGTCATATTTTTTACAAGTTAAACAAATTGTAACAGACAGCTACAAAATACTACATTTCGATAACATAAATACAGAATATATAAATATACAAGTAATACAGCCATACACAGCTAAAAAATAGGGTGTTCACTTAAAAACAGAGTTCCCAATGTAAAGTATCTGGCAGCCCCTTCACAGTCACTGCTGAGCAGAAACAGGGCGTGCAGAACCAAGGGGACCTGGGCTGCATCCTTGAGAAGGGCAAACAGTTGTCACTTTATTCAGACAGGCCTCAAATGAACAAGACTGTGCTTAAATCCCACCAAAGCCAAAAGACTTCAGGTACCTGCCAAGACGTAAGCAAGCACCCAAGGACCCCCTAACCAGAGAGAATGGATGCCTGAAGCCCTGGACACGCTGCTGTGGGTGCAGTGGCCAGCTGTCCCATGCCACTGGGGCAAGGAGAGTGGACTGGAGATGGACCTGCACACACAGGGAGCATCTGCATGACATGGTTTAGGCATGGGATTGTGTAAAGCACTATCCTGAACACTTGAGACTTTGGGTACTGTGACTCCAGCTCCCATGGCTTTGATGTGCTTCAGTAGCCTCTCTGTCCTTTCACTGTTGTGACCAAGCTCCAGGCTTGTAAGAACCCTTCCCTTCCTCCTGGATTCTGCTGTTAATTTCTAGTGACTTTTGGGGACAACCAGAATTATTATGACACGGTTCAAAGAGGTGCTCTCGCAAACCCCAGCTTGCAGCATCCCTAGCAGCATCACAGAGCCGGGTTCCCTGGGGCGGTGGCTTGGGATATAATTCTGATCCTTAAGGAAACTGGAAGGGAGTCCTGAGCACAGTAGGAAGAGGTAAGTGGGTTCACATCATCCCTGGAAGGTTTGCCGGCATGAAGGACCTTCCCCATGCAATGACAGCGCAGCGAGGTGGCTGAGTTGCTGCTGACAGAGTAGCAATGACCCCTTCAAAGGACCTGGTAATACTCATCCGACTTGTGCGGGGTGGGTCTGAAAAATCCACTCAGCAGCCATCGTGAGACTAACGTGAGTCACATCTCAGGCACAGTTAGCAGCAACTGAGCCAAGTGATCTGGATTTTTTTGATGACAGAGTTTAAAGAAGGAAAGGAGATCAAAATGCCTAGGATGGTGTTTCAATCTTAGTGATTGCAACCACCATACTTGACTTACATCAATATAATTGTCTTCCATGTTGTGACTGTGAAACACATTTACCACCAGCCTCTAACTACTTGTGATACAGGGTTTAATCCATAGTGCTGTGGTAAATGGGGGGGCTGAGAACAGCAATGCATAGCAGGAATCATCCCCTCGACAGTCAGCCGTGCAGTGGAAACATGCTGCTGCCCAGCCGAGAGCCCAGCAGCGGGATCAAGGACCGCACTGCTCAGTAACCATTTCTGAATGCTGGAAATCTCTATGTGCCATCATTACAGATCTGGTAACTGCACAATAAAGACCTCTGAGGAAGCTACTACCTAGCATATTCATTCTGATCTCAGAGTCATCTTTTTTAAACATTACTGAGCAAACACTGAAACCTAATCAATCATCTTTTACTTAATTGCATCTTGTCACCACTTTAGCTTAACATGTATTCCTTGCTTAGCCAAAACAACAAGATTGAAACACCATGAAGAGCTTACTTGACGCATTTATATTAGAGAGGGGTTAATTTCCTAGGGAAAATGATCACTGTAAGGTGCATGTAATAAACTGCTGTCATGACCTCTAGCCTTCAAGCTCCCATATGTGCAATCATTGTTTGTGGTTTCCGTGGAAGTGCCAGATGCTAAGAATTTTTGGCAAGAGTTTATCAATTTGACTCGGTGTAAGATATTACTGTGATATGGCCCATTAAGCATTTTACTTTCACCTGATTGGTGACATTCCCTTGACAATAGAAGAGTAAAGCAGAAATCAAAAAGGTCAGAGGTTGCTATATAATCTTTTACTGCAGGTCCCAGGTTAAAACCACAATGATCACACTCCAGTAGGGTAATTCATTCCACAAAAAGAAGTGACATTTATTTTGCTTTAATGAACTTTGGCCTTTGCCAGATATAACGGGTCCACTGGAAATCATTGGCTATGCATTCCTTCCGTTGACCAGCAGCAACCCACAGTGGCATGGGAAATGTTACACATGCCAGAGGGCTTGACTGTGTTGTGCACGTGGCACCAGAGATGGTAGAATATGGGGGAACAAACAGCTAAGGCATCCTCATACAACACACCAAGGGAAGAGGAGATGGTATGTACAAGCAATGAAAAGGAAAAAAAAAAAAAAAAAGGTGGCAAACAGTCATCCAAAAAATCAGCAAAAGATTATGGTTACTTCAGCTATAAATGGAATATCTGATTCTTTCCTTGGAAATGGATTGTTTTTTCAACATCCAGCCCAGCAGCAGAGGTAGAGTTGGGACAAGGCAGTTCTCCAAACTGTAGGTCACATTATAGTTCTCATATAAGTCCCTGTAAACACTAAAAATGCCATTTTGATCCTGCCAGTAATGAGGGATGAAGCAAGGTTGTGCCTATGTGTAGAGTCTATAAACCCGGTATGCCTGAGATGGTGAAGATGCTTTTCTATGACTCTAAAGTAGCACAGCTGAAGGGTGGGGAGGAAAACTTGATGAATCCATTGAGATCGGTGGTGACAAATGTTTCTAATGTGCCATATGAAATCTGCTTGCTTTCTGCCCTGCAAGCAGTGAGGATCACCTGAGTTCTTTATAGATGTTTGCTATCATGCAGAGAGAAAGGAAATTGTTATTTATTTTGATACACAAGGAAAGGGAAAAATAACTGAACGGGATGGGTGAGAAAAGAAAATTCTTCCAATTTCAAAACATACGCAGGGGCTCACAACCTTCAACTGAAAATCCACGTCCCTGTCAGAAAGGGACGGACCCATCTCCCTGGGCATGGCAGCCTGCAGTTCGGGCTGCCATGGTGGAGGGAGGAGATGGGAACCTGCAGGGAGGGGAGCATCACCCCGGCATCCTTGCAAAGACATCGGTCCCTTCACGTGCGAAGGGCTACGTGTGTGGCAGACGGCAAGTCTGCCACTGTGCAGCGGCGGGAAGGGCTTGCCTTGGGTCTGCGCTTTGCTCTCCTGCACTGCACACGCATAGTCTTCTCCCCTGGTGCTTTCCTCACCTCCACAGAGTGAAAATGCACGCATTTATCTTGCAAATAAAACTTTGCTTTCTCAAGAAACCTCTAACACGCTTGGTCCACATTTCCACGCTGCGGGGGGAATGTGATCTTATTTTTTCTCTTGGACCTATCATCTGATCCTTACCATCCACTCCTCCGGGACGCAAGGAAGACCTTTCTCCGTCAGTGAAGGGGTGGGCAGCAGTCCGCAGGGCTCCGCAGCAGGACCCCCCTCTGCCAAGGCCGTGGTGCCCCCGGCATTCAGCAGGGCTGCTCTCTCCCCAGGTGCTGAGGCTGCGGGGGCCCTGCTTTGGCCTGACCCCCCCCTGCAACGGGAGTCCCAGAGTCCAGCACTCCTGCAGAAGGTGCTGAGACCCACGGGAGACTCTGCGGCGCTGGCCTGGTACCAGTCCTCAGCCTGGAGGAGTCGGATTAACCAATGCTTTGGACTTGTTTTCGGCTATTATGGTCAATAAATTAAAGGTATTTATTTAAGAAAGTGCCTATCCTGCCAATCTTTCCCCATGAGCTCTATTTTGAACACACCCTATAATTACTGATATTACCCTGGCAAATTTTCCCCATGAAGTTTTCTCCACTAAAAGCCATGACCGTACTTGTCTGCCTCTCCACATTATAATTATCACCAGGCAATATTTATAACTATACTATTATTATTTATGATATTTTATGCCCTACAAAAACCTATATGACATATGCTCAAACTTCAGCATCTGAGACATTCAGACTTCAGCTGGGACATTGCCTTCAATTTCTGTACTTGTTCTTCTTACATTTGCACTAATAGGTTAGTTGGAGTATTTATTGTAAATACAGGAGTCCTGTCAGTGTGAAGCCTGCAGGACTTAGATTAGACTCCAGCTTGACGTACCTAAACCTCCCATTGCGATCCCTCTCATTCTTTTTATTCCCCAGTTGGTGCACATTTCAGGACTTCTGATGGTTCAGGCTAGAACTGTATATCATAGATTCTTGCTGAGGCGAGATAATTAACTAAAGGAGTGCTTAATTATTCCAGATGGACAATGGAGCGCAGCACATTTATGCCTCATGCAAAACATAAATAAACAGAACAGAATGAACAACACATGTTTGCCAATCATGGTCTAGACTTGAAATTTGGCACTGCAATACTTACAAACAAATGTAAATGTTTTATTCTCACACTTCAAAAAAAATTAAAACTCTGTCTTGTAAGCACCTTTAGTTTTAATTATTTAAGATCAATACTAACCTAAATGCCTCTGTCCCTAACATGCATCTCCTCTCCAGGGTCATAGACCTTTCTTATTATGAAATCACTGGCTTTCTCCACAAATATTACTGTTACCAGTTTCCTCAGTATCATATGCATAAGGGCTATAAACTAATGAGCAGATCTAGGTTATGTAGAAAAAGTGTAGAAAGGAAACAATGTTGAACGTCACATTTACATTAACTTCTCACAGTTCAAATGGCAATTTATCCACAACATAGTATGAATCATGCAGTAAGAAAAGGGAGGAATCTCCAGTTTCTTTGATTTATTTGTCATATGGTCGACTGATGTCAGTATCAGTGGCTTTAAAAAAAAAAAGTTTAAACATCCAAAAGAAAGGAAGAGAGAAAGGAGGAAAAGGTCTAGCTTTCCACAAAATCCATTTCCTTTACAACGATGAGCTCAAACCAAACCAAACCAAAGGCTGCTGACGAGCAGGGTCTTCTGTTCCTTCCGTGCTTGTCTCGTGGTCTGGTGCAAGCTGGGAATCAAGGGTATGGGACTGGTGGGTGCATTTTGTTTATATATATATATATGTATGTATGTAGGTAGGTATTAATATATATATACATACATACACATATATGCACACAGATACAGTCTTCCTAAAAATGCTCTTTGCAGTCCAGAGGCAGCAGGAGTCACTGTGAAGGAAGAGCTGGGCAACATATGGCTGTAGAGTCTGCACTGGAAAAAGTCACTGGCTAAATATACGCCGGCTGTTTGTTTTCTTTTATTTTCATGAGGCGAAATACGAGCTCTGCATAGAGTACAGCCTGTCAATGGGGTTTCCTACTCTAGCCTGCATGGAGTTAACTTCGGAAGAGGCAAGAAAACAGTCGCTCAAGCTAGTTAAAGAGGTATCACTGTCGATATCATGAAAAATGGAGTCGTTTCCTGCAAATGAAACGTATATGTTAAGCTGGATTCTGTGCAGCCGGAGGAGGACACAGTACACATGGATGCTCATACGTTGTGCGCTGCAGCAAAAGGGAATGCTCCTGGTTTTGTTTTTACACGTTAACGTAATTTTGCTCTAAGGGTCTGACCTACAACGAGGAAGGCTAGCAACCAATTGACAGAGTTCAGCTGGCAGCAGTGCCACTCAAATCTGCCAGGATTTAATTTATACTTCAGTCAGCAGCACAAAAGAGAGTCTTGGCTGACAACAGGAGCAAATGGTGCCAGGGAGGAGCAGGTCCCCGGCTCTCCGTGAGCTGGGATCCGGCATTTGCGGGGGCACCGGGGCCGCCGAGGAAGGTGGGACCAGAGATTGAGTGCCCGCGACAGGGAAAAGTGGTCTGAGAGCCATAACCAGTAATGGTCTTCCTTTACACACAGGTAAAAGACAGATCTACGAATGCGACAGGACCCAGGAGGAGACCCAGCTTCCCTGGCCTCAAGTTGTAAATATGCTTTCACTTCAGAAAACTCCACTCTTTTGGGGCTGGTTTGGAACAGCACCTTTTACTTCCCTTAGCAACCAAGATTTCAGCTTACTTCAACTCCTAAGGTACCAGAAAGAGCTCTAGCTCAAGTCCTGTGAGCACTAAGAAAGTATTAGTCCGGCTCTTTTTCCTCATGCACTCATTTGAAACGGCTTTGTGCTATCTCCTGCACTTGTTTTGGAGCACAGAACCTGCCTCTCAAGGAGTTTTGCTTAGAAAGCCAAGCAAATTGTTAGCAACAAAATCACAAGCCACCTAATGCTCATTGGCACTTCAGATGTCCTCAGCTCCTTACAGGATTTACCAAAATGCCTGGTGTGTACCATGGACTTGTCTCAGTGGGAAAAGTAATAACACAGACCCAAAGCAGATTTCTTGTTGGCCTGTGCATGCCGTGCTCATGAAAGTGATATGCACGTGGACCTCTACAATGAAGTGCTCCTGGTCAGCAGAAACGAGTCTGACGTAACAGGCCCTTGTGGGCTACAGCAAGGCCAATAATCACAGTCTGAGAAGTCCTCTTAAGTTTTATTTAAATGCCACACTGCAATTGTCCAGAATCAATTATTAGGCATTTAATGCTTGTGATGTGTTTGGTGTACCTATCCACTTGATGATGTATGGTCAGGAAATCATGAAAGCAAACCATCATCTTGATTTTGGGCAGAGAATAAAATTATGCAGGAGAATTGTCCTGTGGTGACATATCTCTCAGTAGCTCAAGAACTGTTCTTTAACAAATCCATGCATCCAATCTGAGGGATCTTACAGGAGTGGTTATTCATTTTGGAATGAATAGATTACTTCTCTTTATTGAAGGCACTTTTTTCCCAAAGCTTCTAAGAAAAAGGAAAAACTTGTGAGGGAGCTACAATTTGGTACTATTTATTTTTCAATGTCTTGGATATTGGTTTAAAAAAGTGGAGCTGGAGAGGTGATGTTGCTTGGTTTATCATTTATCAGAATTATACTGTGAAATATTTCTGAAGAGTGTCCAGAGCCTGGGATGAGCTCTCTTCTACCCCCTTATGTGTACATGAAAATATACAGACAAAACTGACTAGTACAAATTCCCTGGTACAAATCCCAGAAAAAACCATTATAAAAGCAAGTAACTCTACTGAACCTGTGGTGTGTGAACCAGCATAGGAACCCTGCTATTTCTGATGCGGCAGAATGATGCATGCCTTACCATAAGGGTTCATGTGGTCGCCTGGCATTTGTGGAGGGGTAAGACCCTGCTGAAATGGGTCTGTGCCATAACTGCTTTGATCCATTGCTACAATCTGCTGCTGTGGTGGTGCAAGTGGCGTGTAAGATGTCATCATCCCTTCCATTCGGTTGGACATAACTTCTGCAAAGCAAACAGGAGAGCACGGTCACTGCTTAGGAACAAAGAGGCAGCAGACAGTAGCATCAGTGGCAATACTGAACCCGAGCACAGAGTGAACGCAGCTAGGTGTGTCCTGTCAATCAGAGGAGCCTTCCAAATTTTGCCTGAGTACATCCCTAAGCAGTAACTTGAACAACTTGTAGTTTCTGACTATATTATTTCTGGAGCTCCTGGGTGCTGGACCGTATCTTCCCAAAGCCCATCCTGTATGTGACGTTGCCCTATTATTCTCTAACTTCTGTTGGTACCAGTTTTTCTGGCTCTGCATAAAGAGGAGGATTTGAGGCTGCAAGGCCTTGGGAGTTGGAGAACCTCAAGAGCATCCACAGAGCAGAAGGGCAAGCCCTGGTGCCTCTGCGCAGCTCCTGCTCCAAGGTGCAGCCAGCTGCCAGGGCATAGGAGGGGCTCCCTGTGCCTTGGCTGTGGCAGCAACGCTGATGCCCTTGCAAGGACCCTGCAGATGCCCAGCTGAGCAAGGTCCCCCTTTCTTCAGGAGAAAACAAACTAGAGGATCTACCTAGAGCGAGACTCCTGGAGACTTCCTCCAGTGAAAGCTCCTCGCTACTGCACATTTCTTCTAGAAAGGCGGTAAGAGCTTCTGTGTCAGCACCTCCAGGGTCTGGCCCCATGGGAGAGCTCTGGGGTAACCTGGGGTGGGCACTCAGACACAGCACCTCTGTGTGTTTCCACTGACGATGGCACACATTATCCACAGACTTGTGCACGCCCTGTATGGCTGTACTTCAGACATTATGTGCGAATGGCACTTCAAGAAACCTTGCAGATTCTTTTCCCCTTGCTTTGCCTTCATCACAAATCCCCTACCTTGCCCTAGTCGCTGCGAGTTTTGTTGCTCCTGCTGCTGCTGATGCCTTCGTGCTAGTTTTTTCATCTGAATAAAAGAGGAAGAACAGAACAATCTCACGGCTCTGAATACAATTTTGTTTCCTCACAAAACTCTCTACAAACATCGAATCAATTAATACAGAACATTTATATTCACGCACACACCACTGTGGGTTCGGTTTCATTTCTAAGCTTAAACATATCAGTTTCCAGTTCATATTTGCATGCAAAATTTACTCCCAACCTCATGTTGCTTTGAGCACACAAACTTAAATGTCTGTGTTTGAAAGCTGCCTTTCTTGTATGGATGTAGACAGCAGTGCATGCAAAATACGTACAGTTCAGTCCCTGGGACCTCTGGTATGTACTACATCTAGGGAGAGGGGGAAATCTGTGTTGGAGGACAATTTGTGTTTTACTTTTGAGAACTTGACAAACAACCTACCTTTGCTCTTTGGTTTTGAAACCAGACCTGGACAACTCGCACACTGAGTCCTGTTTCAGCTGCTAGTGTTTCTCTGACCTACAGGAGGGAATGTTTAATGATGTAATTTTTTATATTTTTTAAAAAAACTAATCAGTTATGTTAGGAGGAATATGCCTGTACTTACAATAAAAACTGCATGTACATTCTGTACAGAATTACTTTTTAAACTTCCTCATATTTTTGCATAGTTTGTTCAAGTTCTGCCCTTCATGTCGCTACCAGTTTCATAAGTACTGAACAAATAGTCTGAGCTATGTAAAATAACACTAAGTCATTTCATGATTTTTATTTTACCCATAAAACAGTTCTGTGCAAAAAGATATAAATTTGGCTGTGAACAATTTTCATATTCTTGAGGTACAATTTCATACTTTAAAATGGCAAAAAGGCACATTGCACTTTCCCAAAAGACATACTTTGTGCGTCAGCAGGAGAATGTAACTTTTTGCAAAAATGACAGCTTTCAGAATGCAACTCCATTTTTTTCCAGTCAAACTTAGGAGGAAACAGTTACTTGGGTTGCTTTTCACAAAGATTTTATTTTCACCAGCTTCACCAGTGAAGCAATATGTTATACCTTTCCCTAGCGGCTATAAACAAGATCAACAGCAAGGTTAAGTTTCATAAAAAAGCAAGACTGGAAGGACAAGTAGTGTGACCAACCCTGAGCACCCATCTCGCTGGACAGTGACTCCCTCTGCGGTAGGAAGGAGAAGGGCAAAAGCCACTTGTTTACCTGGGCTCTGATAGTCAAGGCCTACTTCATGTTTGTAAGAACCAAATATTGTTGTTCAGCAGCAATCAGGCACGGAGCTGCTCTGCATACCGTGGGTGAATATCCAGAAATAACGATGAGCTGGTTGGTCCTAAGCTGCTGATGGCTCCAGGCTGAGATGGTATCTGGGTGAGCATCGCCATACGCTGGCCTGGTCTCTGTGTTCACCCCAAGGCGCCTGCTGCTGTACCGGGAAGGGGCAGGGGGCTATCTGACCCTGTCACCTCCCATGGCCTGCTGTCAGAGCTGACTTCAGGTCCTCGATGAAGCACCTACCTTCCTACAGGGCTTGGAAGACACTTCAAAGGATGCTTTGAATGCTCGTCTCTGCTGCGTAGTAAGTATTGTCCTTGGTCGTTTAGGTCTTCTTGGGTCCTTCCCGTCATCGCTTCCTTTTCCTTGGGTTACTTGTCCTTTGGTGGGCTTAACGTCTCCATCTTCATCATCGCTTTTAACTGGTGAAAAATAAACAGGATATAAAATTGTACTTGTTCCACCAAGATAACAGAGTGTTTGAGAACTGCTCTTCAGCTGCCAAACTGGTCAACAGGTTCAACTATTACCCCATGTTTATCTGAATACCTAAAGCAACTGCGGGCAGGAAGAGACTATCTTAGATTTGCATGCACTGCCTAAATCAAATGCCACAAAAGCATAAAAGTGTGTTTAATTTTTAATTGAGGGCATGGGACTGATCAAGGGATGGAAATTCAGAATATGCTTCAATACTTCCAGGAATCAGGCACAAAGAGACTTTGTGCCCTTCTGGCATCGCTTGGTCCCCTGCGTGCTCACCTGCTGCAACCACACCAACTGATACACAGCTTTCCCTTCACAGCAGAGCCGCTTCTTCTCCCGAAGCATTAGTTGCAGAGAGGTACTACTGCCCGCACCACTATGGCAGTAAAACAGTGTAAATGCAAATATCACAAAAACAGCTGAAAGTCTGTTTAGCTAAATATAGTGTTGATTCCAGTTATTGTTCTGAGTATTTTGAAGCTCTAGAGATAATATAAACTTTGCCATCTCATTTCTGTATCCCACAGAAAACAGCAGCATTTTTTCCCTGTGTATTACAATGTGTCTATATGTGCATGCACAAATTTTATTTCTTGGTAAATACATACAATATGTACATGCTTGTGTAGACCAAACAGATTATTTGTATTTTCTATAGTTAAATTCTGAATAGTCGTACAATCTATTACGTGTGTTACTATATTGTACCGGGAAATCTCAATCGCAGTGGCAAAGGTCGAAGTACAAATTTTGTTGTGAAAAACAACTTTTCAACTCAGCATATTTTATTTCACCAGACTACTGATTATTCTTCCAGAAAACTTTAATGTAGTATTACAGGGACTTCAACATGAAGAAACACACTGCAATTTTTATATACTCAAAGATTACATTTGGGGAATTAACAAGTTAGACTTTAATTCATTTTAGGGTCTGATTATTATACACCTAGCAATCTAATCACCTTTTACTTTAATAAGCATCTTTTGCCTAATGATTAAAGAGAAGTTCAGTCATTTTAATAACCATGACATTATTAACTTTCCAGCATGCCTTTTCTAAGGAAAGGTTTGTGAGGATTAATATTGCTCACTGGAGAGTTACTTTCGTGTCCAGTGGATAAATATTTGATTGGAGAAGGACACATTCTCAGCCAGGGCTATGTGAAATCATTTGCTCTCACACAGGCATCTGGGAGAGCTGTGTTTTCAATGTATTAGACAATGGGAGACAAAACATCCCATTTAATTTGTCAACTTGTTTTTCAGGTTTGGGTTTGGCTAACAGAGAATAATGAGGAAAAAAAAGCATCTCCAGGAGTAAGAATCTACGCCTTGTGCCAAGGGGAAATAAAATTGAAACCAAGGTTGTTTTGTGCCACTGTGGTAGCTTACTGCTGATCACAAAATAGAAAATCTGGTCCTGAAGGAGAGCCCACCTGTGCCCAAAGCAGATCTCAAACGCAGCCGGCTGGCAAACAGCAGCCACCAGTGCCGGCGCAGTGAGTAAGGAAGGCAGGGGAGGAGGATCCCCATGCCCATCGCTGCAGCATGGGGACAGCCCCGCACACGCAGCTTTTCAAAGGCGGTTTGTCTGGGCACAGACAGGCGGACAGCAGGATGCTGAAGTCCCGGATGAGAATGACATGCTGAAGGGCAAGTAGGAAACTCACATGCCTCAGGCAAATTCACAAAGAGCCCAAACCCTGTGACATGAGATTTACAGAACAGAGCACTCAAGGTCCTGCAAATACAGTATGGCAGTAAATAACATGCTGCTCCAAGGCAGGCCCCGGTCCCGCACGTCCTGCCGAGTCAGCAGTGACCTTTGTCTTGCAGCATTCCTGACATAAAAATATAAATTTCAGCAATGTGGAGAATATGGCTCTCAGATTAGAGATTAAGGATAATTACTGCTCCTAGCTAAATTGGAATAATGCATTTTCCCATAAACCAGAAGCAAACATTCATGTCATTTGTATGCTCAAATGGAACGGTAATTGTTGATTTTCTTAGACTTTTTCTTGGGAAACGAGTGCACAATTATGATGGCTGGCAGCAATTCATGTGCACGCTGTCTCTAGTCTTGGGATCAGCCAGGGCACACTGGCAGCAGGAGGTTTCCAGCGTCCTTGAGTGTATACAGCACAGGAAGGAGGCATCCCACCTCTCCTGGAACTGCCTGTGAGCCTGAAAGCCAGTCTTCACTGTAACCACCACTAGATCCCCTGGGTTTTGGACTGGAGAACCCAAATCTAGTGTGTGAACTATTTGTCCTGTTCAGTACTGTGTTCCCAGCCCTGGACAGACAGCCTCACTTTGCATGCCTCGCTTCTGTACTACACGTAGCATACAAGCCATAGTGCAGCTATCCTTAGGTCAATACGTAGATGATCTCCTAGGCTGACATAGGGGTGGGGCTCAGACACAAAACCAGCAGGTAGACCACAGAGATGATCAGAAACTAGAGCCTTAGTAGCACAGAAGAGACATACTGCCAGGGAGAAGTCGGGATGGAAGTCAGGAGAGCCAAGCATTGTATCTGGCTTGAAAGCACCCAGAGACAGACTCCCCTAAACTCCTCTTTCAAGTTATTGCTTTTTCTTTTCCTTTTTGTGTGAGCCCCCTTGCCTGCCTTGACAGGAGTGGATACGCAGGCAGCCTCGCCAAGCGGGCAGCTGCCCTGGCTTCCTGCACTGTACATGCTATTGCTGCAGCACAAACCCGCTTCTTGGTCCAGATTCTCCTCAGTACTTCTGTGTTGTACTTGTAGTTTTTCTTAAAGTTACCATTTGTGATTGGCAGAGAGAATACTCCCGAAAATCATATTACTACTTTGCCCATTTTCCTAGATCAGTACTGAAAGTGTATGCACAGAAGATGCCCTAAAATACATGTTAAGTGGATGGAAGAATGCCTGTGGAAAACAGCACACTTTGAATGAGGCCTCAGGTAACTGAAGTCAGTCTGATTCCCATTTTCTGATCTCACAGAAAAATATTTTGACAAAAACAAAAAGTTTTTGTCCTTTACTAAGTAGCAAGTTAAGGAAGGGAGTCAAGTTAGGGAGAACAGACTGCAAGTAGGGATTTTTTTTTAGCTGTGCCTGCTAATTTGCATGGGTGGCATGTGCATATAGATAAAGTAGATATAGAAAAGTATATCCATTTTCACAAGAAAGCTCTACAAACCCTTGCGGCTTTTCCAGTCGGAGCAGGTGTGGGAAAAGCTCACCTGAGTCTGAGTCGTCTGGGCTGACCGAGCTCAACAAGTCTTTCTCTTTTTCATAGTCACTTTTGCAGAGCAACTGCCCTTCCTTAAGAACAAATTCATCCCCTTTCCTCAGCTGTCGTTCACAAACACAGCAGCAGAAGCAGCTTAAGTGGTAAACACACTCCAGGGCTCTCATCACGAATTCTGTTGGGGCGATCTTTTCCATGCAGCCACTGCACTTAGCAGCAAACAGCCTGTAAGAAAGAGAGGCAGTAAAGCCAAAGGGAATGTCAGATCATACACTGTATGAATTTAAATACAGCAAATTCTTTAATTTAACTACAGATCAGCTTGGCTCACGCTTTTGCACACTGCGAGACTTGCATCCTTAGTCTTGGAAACATCACAGGCATGCAATTTATTCAAATCTCAATCCCTTTGGTCTAGAGATTCCCAAATCACCTTTGCTAGATAAAAAATACTAAGATTTGTCCTTATCTCACTGTTTTGTTCCTCTTCAAAATGAGAAACAAAAAGGAGCTCTCAGAGTTTGCATAACTTGTTCAAAACCAAATTTATTTTAATTCACCATTTAGAGGAAGGGCCAATTCACGCTTTGTTTTATACAGGCACTCTGGTTTCAGCACTTAAACCCTATTCTGAATAGATTTCATTACTTTCCATTTTTGGTACTGTCTGTCTCTGAGGAGGCTGATAAATGAACACAGAAACAAGCATGAAAACTTAGAGCTATTGCTGGGGAGAAGACAACGCGCACACACACGCAATCACACACATGCAATTGATAGAGAGAGGAGTGAAATAACATGGCTTTTCTTTGGATGTTGAGTTATTCCAGAACAACCTGTCTCTGAAGGGAGTACTGTGCATTTTAAATGGTGTGAAACATCCTTTGGCAGAGATAGGCAGTGATACAATCTGCTAAATTACCACTATAATCACAGGCTCTAGAATATACACTGTATTCCAGACTAGTTCTTATTAAACCTTTATAAACCCCCTCTTTCATCCATCATTAATTTTCTAAGATAAAGTTAGAACGATTTAGATTAATTTTATTTTGCTTTTCTAATGGCAACTAGGAATCTCCCTAAGTGAGCTTTTAGGAAGAGGGCTGCTTCAAATAAAGATGAATAGCTAAGTTACATCCCTGTGTCACACAGTGGGCTTGGTGATTTGAAATTCAGTGTCTTTTCTGACAATACATCAAAGTGCAAGGTGCATTAACATTTACATTTCGGCAATGAAATTAACACAACTGCACCCATGCGTTCACAGGGGAAAAAAAAAAAAGAGATTCTGCCTTTTAGGATGAGGTACGCTGATTTTTTTTTTTTTCCACCCCCAAAATTACCATCTTTTATAAAAAAAGGTGATTAACTTCAATTTTAGAGGCACAGGCTATGGTAGTTACTGATTCCTCCAAAGCGTCCATTTTGTCTGAGCTGAGAAGTACAGCAAAATGGCAGTCACTAGCTCCTCAGCAAACTGATGGAGTCACAGAATGGGCAGGAGGGAAAAGAACATGTAAATGCATTTGCATACGGCATCCAAAGAAAGGCTGAGTGCCCAGGAACTTGTGGGTTTTCCCCATCTGTATCTTTCGATCTAATAGAAGAGATCTACATTATTAACCTTGCTGGCTCGGTGTGTACCTTTGCACGACCACAGCCACAAGGTAACAGCTGTGCATTGTACAAGCCACGCAAGGTGGGCTGAGTGGCTCTCTTTTGGGTACGTAATGAATTAAATCTATTAAGGGGAAACTGATGCCACGCGGGACCCACGGGCAATACTAGTAAACAGGCCATCTTATTTCATACAGCCTATTGGGTTTGTCTGCAGGGTTTTTCTTACAATGCTTTAGCTAGCAAATTCCTAAGCAGAAAATATTTTTATCTATATGCAATAACATATCTGAAAGGATTAAAACACAAAGGGAAAAAAAGAGCAAACAGCTTTCACACACTTAAAAAAGTTCTTTAACTGCTTAAACGTATTTGACTTGGTTTAATTAGGCTTGTCTCTTTTGCCTGAAGACTGTTGTTATGATGGAGCGCACTTAAAGACTCCGAAGACGAGCAGGTCTGGCGTGAAGGCATCCGGCTGCCCTGACCGGCATCGGCCCACTCGCGCCACCGCGACAGGTAACCTGCGCGCGCTTCAGCAAACCTCGGGCCGAGGCTGTGGGGAGGGACGGACGGGATGGCCCCGACGTGCGGTACCCGCTCCGGGGGCTGCGGGGGCAACGGCCCGCCCGGGAGAAGCGGCCGCCGCTCCCGCAGCCTCCGGCTGCCTGGGCTTCGTCCGCCTTTCAAACCGGGGCTGCTGCTCCGAGAAACCCCCAAGAAGAACCTTCAGGAAGCGACGGCGGTCCTGCCGCCGCGGGCAGGGCGGTCTCTCCGACTGCCTGCGCCAGGCCGCGGGGACGGTACGAGCCCCGCGCCGCGGCCGCGCTCTCCCAACGGGCCCGCCGCGCCGCCGGCTCTCCTCCCAGACGGCCCCCGGCAGCAGCCCTCGGCCGCCGGGCTCCCGCAGCCGCCGAGGGCGGGAGGGCCTCGCTCCTTCCCCGCCGGGGCGGGAGCCGGCGGCCGCGGCCCGCGCAGCGGGTCCCGCTCAACGCGGCCGGCGGGCCAGAAGGGAACCGGGCGGGCAGGCAGCGGGTTCCCACCTCCCCTCCCCAGCGGGCAGAGAACGGGGGCGAGGGGGGGGGGGGAACCTTCCCGGGGAGGCGGAGGGGGCGGGGGGGGGGGGGGCAGCTGCCGCGGGGAGCCGGTGCGGGGCCCGAAGGCGGCGGGCCTGGCGCTGTGGTGAGGGGCACAGCGCCCGGGGCGAGGCTGCGCCCGCCTCCCGCATCCTTCCAGGCAAACACGAAGTATGCCACCGTCCAGGGAAGGCGGACACACAGATTGGACACGGTTTACAGATAATTTTAAGTAGGAAAGCATACACACACACACACACACACACCCACCCATTCCTGCTAACTGGGACATAAAAATAATCTTTCCTCTTAGCCTTGTGCTGTGGAGTATGATGGTGACCTGAGTAGCACCTTCACTGTCATACTGCTTTACTGTTCGTTGGTTTTGGTTTTTTTCTTCAAAATAAAAGATGTCTAACACATAAATAGAAAATATTTTGTGTTACTTATTGGCAATTGACTATTGCCAGAAAGGTGGTGCTTTCACAGAAATGTTTCCAAAGGCAGCCTTTTAGTTGTAACGGATTACATTGTTGTCAACGTAGTGTTAACTCATTCAAATTAACATTAAATTGGCCTGACAATACTGCATGGACTCCATACCTTTCATTTGTCTGTTGTCAACGTAAGAAAATTCCATACACTGCACTCGGGTACTCTCTGCATTATAACATGCACTCACACAAATACACACACACATACTGCGCCGTGTTGGATTTAATTCTGAGATTATAAAATCTTGTTAAATCTATCTTATAAAGTGTTTATAGGTATTTTTTCAGCTTCCAGAGAGTAACCCAAGGTTATGCACTTTTTTTGCACAAGGCAATCTCACAACAGGAAACTAATCTTGACAAATGACCAGACTTTGATATCTGTGATCTAAAACACTGCTCATTAGACTGTTCATTTTATAAACGAATGGTAATAAACCTGTTGAGAAGTGTAGGATAGCAGGAATACTTTACAGATCACCCCTTTACAGGTTTCAATCAAAGCCATAAATTTGAACGGGAGCATGGAGATATTCTGTGCTCAGACAAAGACTCTGTCCCACACCAACCACATTTAAAGAAATATTTCTTTTGCTTTCTGTACATTTTACAAATAATTTGCATAACTCTGACTTTTTACCCCCATGGCTGATTATCTCCAGCTCTCTTAAGTTAATGTCAAACCTCAAAATCCTTGGACTTGTTAAAGTATGTGGAGAGTGGAAATCAAATGCCTTTATTAGAAGCCCCAGGAAATCTCCGACTCCTAAGCACAACGAAAACATTCCAAAGAAAATTGTTCAAAGAGGACAAAGGAGAACAGCAGAACAAGAAAACCTTGTTTTGAATCAACGATTGCAAGAGTTTTATAAATAAATTCTGTTGCCTGGACAATTTTGAAAGACAACTCAATAGGTTTAGGAGTTTTTAAGTGTGTTTGCCTCTATGCCTGAAACACTTGGGGGATTCAGCTGAGCTAAAGCTTGGAACAATGGCCTGTCTGTCCATCTGAGTATCTGTAATAATCGCTGTGAAGCAACTTTACAGTACTAGATAGTCAAAAAATCTTCACCAGCCAAAACTGGGTGAACCTAACAAATTAATTTTGCATATATATTAGGGGCAATGAAAACACTAAGACATGTGGTCCTGTCTTTAAACAGTAGATGAAAATGTTCACCAGCGGAAGAGGCCATAAAGATTTTATTTGTTAGGATATCCCTGTGAAGTCAGGCTGAATCAGTAATCCTTAGAAACAACCACAGTTACATGATCCATTATGCCTTCCTGCATGGGCACAACCATCTGGTGTTTAATACGTACTACTGATTTATTATCTCTCGCGTAGTTATCTTGCAGTAAGTTTGACCCTGCTATGCTCCTGAGAATCACGGTTCTGCTGTTTACTCTTCTGACGTTCTGACAACCCACCCTTTACCTTTCTATTGCTCACCCAGGTCCTTCATTTCCTCCTGTCTGTGGGCAAATAGATTTTAATTGTTTTATTATAACTAATTTAATCTGTGCTGAGAGATCTCCATGTGCAGTACAAAATTTGCTGTTCATATTAAGTGTGGTTCAAGAGGTTTGTTATACAGGACAGAGGTATAAAAATAGACTAATTCCGTCAGGTTGTTTATTTACTGGACCTCTACCGTGAAGCAGTAAATAGGAAGTTATTAAGTCGTGTTTGATATATGCAAGAGGACAGATGCTGCTGTCTACCTATCAGAGACGTTAAATCATTTTCCTTTCTGTGTTATTCTGACATTATGAGTTGCAAGAAGCCACAGCAGATACCTGGCTTTTCTTTATTTAATAAATATGCAGAGATGGTGGTCACAAGCTTTTGTAAATATTGTAGGTATAGTCTAGCTCTGACACCTTTCTTTCTGATAATAGCCTGTATATGACAACCCTATCGTGCCTATATAGCCAGCTGGGAGTTCGCTTGGCACTCGTATAGTACGAAATATGTTACCACTGAAGTAAAATATATTAAGCTTTTCACACAACTGAGTTTTATTAAGAGAAGAAATTAAATTACTAATGAATGACATCTGTTACTTGTTCTTTGGGAGAAATTTTGATACTTCCGTCTTTTTAGATGACATAGAATAGGGAAAACACTATACATGGGGTTTTTTTTTCCCCAGCATAGGACTTGAACATTTTTTGTAGTGTCTTACAGCTCATGGGTGCTTATAAAAAAGAAAAACTGTTGCTTGGTTACACTGAATTCTGAACATTCAAAACATCTCAAATGCACTAAAGCGAAACAGAAATATTATAATTTTATGATTTGAAAAAAAAGAAACCCTAAAAAAAGAAACAATCCATTTAAAATATTTTCCCTGCAGAAAAAATAATTACATAGTTTATTAAAGCCAATTTCATAGCTGAAACTTCAGTAAAAGAAAGCTAATTCCCTTTTACCGAGTAGTAATAAAACATGCGCAAAAATTAAAAGTTTCTAGAAAAAAAAAAAGTAGTGTTTAGGGAGAAACTAAAACAAAGAAACCTTTTTCTTCTTCAGGGAGAACTGAAGAAAATATTTATTAACCCTCTATCCACAGGTGCTGTAGTAAGAACACCAACTACTGGTGAAAGCTCACGTTTAAAACCGCGTTTCACAACATGGATTCGGATTCACAGACTAAAATGTAGCATACCTTACTACTGAGTTACTTTTTCTTCCCGTGAACATTTTACCTGCATTTTCATGAGAAGTGCTGTACTGCCATGCAAAGGCAACCTAATGGATAAAATAATGATAGAGACCACATGTTATCCCATGCTAAGTGAAATCTTGCTCTGAAGCTCATGGGAGTTGGACCATGGACATTGTCAGATGCCACAAGCTGATGTAACCGCTCTGTCCACCAAAGACCGACCCACCAAACAAGCTCACATAACTGCTCTGTCCACCAAACACGGGCCCCAGGCAGCATCACAGGATGGCCATGTCCAGACGATAGCTTGTGTCGCAACCATATCCACAAAAATACTACCCCTCCTTTGATTTCCTTCCTTTCCATTTGCCTCAATAGGAGCAGGATTTGGTTCATTTTTGGACTCTGCTTCCCATTAGTGGCAGGGACGGCAGCTCTGCGTGTACCTCTGTGCCACATAGCAGTCCCAAACAGACCCCCATCATTGGCCTCTACCGCAACAGCATGACAACTGCCAAAAAGTCTTCTGCCCTGTGTTAATTTTCTCTCTTCGTGTAGCTTCAACAAAGGAACAAAGTCATCTGTGGCCAGCAAGCTGACGTCCCCTCTTGAGCAGAGCTCGGGACACTGCAGGATCCCCGCAGCCGCTCCACCCGCAAGGGCCAGTCCACTGGGACCTTCGTGCAGACCAGACGTTCCCAGCTCCCTCCCAACACACCAAGACAGGTCTCGGCTGCTGCCTGCTCTGATGGCGCGGGTGTTTGGCAGGGGAATGGACTGGGACAGCCAACCCCTCACGTGGTGACAGGTGGCTGCTTGTCACCTTCTGGAGGCCCTCAGGCCACCGGGCACAGGACTCGCCAGCCACCCGGTACCCAACCCCAGCTCCTGCAGCTGAGGCATCTCAAAATCCCTTCCGCGGGTCAGCCCAGCATTCGCTGATGATGCTGAAGCTCTGTGCACTGCTGGTTCTAGGGTCAGGACCATGATGCTGAGACAAATGGAAAAGACCCAACGAATGAATTCACTAAAATGCAAAAAGACACAGAGAATTCAAAGCTGCCATCCTAATGTAACTTGCTCAAATGGGGCCCAAATGACCTAAAAAGTTACATCTTCCTTAACTATGAAGTAAAACACAAAATGCAAAGTGCAGAGGAGTTTCTCACTTCAAGCAGAATGTGACAGAACGGATTCTTCTCTTTGCTTAATTTTCATCCCCTAATTGACCACTTTGTTCAACTGTCTTCCATCACTGCCACGCAGTTCTATTTTATAGCATTTTTCCTTACAACACTTTGATGGAAAAATTTATGAAGAATCGAATTATTGCTGTTAGAAGGGAATTAAAACAATTTTTCATTTACAAAGTCACTGATATTGCTCTACTGTGCTCCACCTTTGGGAATCCAATTGCTCTTCTCAGCTACTCCCATTCCTCTTTATAGCACGGCAATTGCACTGTACAGATTATGGCTGCAATTTTCTCCTAATCTGTTCTGTAGAATAGAAACTGTTATAAAAGTTAAGGGCGCCGATTGAATTGATAAAGCCAGGGCTGCAATTAAGAAGCCTAATGGATTAACAGAATATGATGATTTTGTTAGCATTATATTTTTAGGCAGTGTAAACATTTGGGAAATAATGTAATTTTTGTCTATGAGTTTAAAAAAGGCTAAACAGGCTTCTGCTGTTGTGCTTTCTGTATTGCTTCAAATTATACTGAAGTGCTATAAAAGCATAGTACATGTTGGGGAGTTTGTAGTTCTGCTGCAACTCTGCTGAGCTAGGTCATTACCGAAAACCAATGGTTTTTTCATTTTTCTTCCTTTGGATTTTTATTCAGTTATTTACACATATTAAACTAAATCCATCTTTATTTCCTACCTGTACAACTTCACTGAATTCCAGTGGGCAAAACGGCTCGCACTCTGCATGGAGAGGGGGTCTTATTTCATAACCCAGCTCCATGTGAGGACTGCCTGTCCCCAGTGTGCTGAATATTCACTAGTCTGATGAGACGTCTTATCCTTCTTGTTCAGTAAGTGGCATACTGAATTTACAGTTGCCTTTGAATTTACATCGCCAACAACACAAGGAAATTCTTCTAATATAATTTTTATATGAAAATTCACCCTAAAGGCCCTATAAGCAGGGAAATTGTACTGTTGGTGATTCACTGCCCCGGCCTTCACTTTTACAGAAAAAAATAATCGTGTGTCAAAGCAATTCAAATGTAATTTCTAAGTTATTTCTTGGCTGGCAAGAATGACTTAGGGAAAGAATTTACACGGGGCCTTTCCTCTCAACTAAGAACATTAAGAGGAAGAAACGTTATTTGCCAGTATAAAACAAAATAACTTCCTGTGCCTGCTGCACTGATGCTGTACAAGAGCTTGTGCCCAAACCCATCAGCACAGCCAATTTAGCAACTGATTTGCAAGGGAAAGATACCTTAGTCCTGTGGTGTTAATGTCTTTACAGTGGGGGGTCTATTGCCAGCTTCTCCAAACTCATCAACACAATCTATTATTAATACCCAGAAAGGCTTTATAGTATCTTTATAGCACAAGGCAATGAAAGCTCTGTGGTGTAATCTGTTATCTATATTGCAAAAACATGTGAAATAAAACAAAACATAGACACTTCATAAACAAAATGTTTCATCTGTTACATCTCTCTGCCTCTCCTATATATAAAGCAGTAGGGTGCAGGAAAGGCATTCAGAGAGATTTGCTGTTAGATGTGGAACTGCCTTCTTTTTAAATTTTATTTGTAATGTGACAAACTTTAAACTGAATGAAAATTTCTGCTTCTTTCACCAAGATGAAAATGTTCAGACCTTTGCAAAATTAGGCTGCATTTGATTTGTAGAGCAAGGGGTTTTAGGAGCAAAATACAGCATCTAAAAATCCTCAAGGTAAGCTCTTTACAACAGAGCAATGAGCTGGTCAACACAACGTAAGGATGCAACAGCAGTGGGGTGAGGAGGGAGGCACAGTCTCTGCTCCCGCAGAGGCCGAGCGCGGCGCCCAGGCAGAGGCAGGACCAGGTACTTATGTCAGGGGCATTGCCATGGTAAGAGCTGAAGAATTTGTCTCCAGTAAGCAGCAGCAAAACCAAGTGCCCACTGGCATTTTCCTGGAGGCAGTTGTTTCTTTGGAAAGCATTCAGGAACAGAATTTCGGCAGAGTTGGATCTTTTCTTCTGTTGTTGATCTACATGTCAATATTTTATATGAAAAGCCCAGATTTACCCTACACTTAGTCCCTAGGAAGACACAATTAGAAATACCATTTAACGGCAAATAAGTCAACACACAGTTTAAAACACAAGATTTTGTTTTGAATAAACAGATCCTGGCAAAGGTGGAACTAAGAAGGGGGTATGGAGAAAGTTTTGTGTATTTGGTGCATATACGTTTGCAATACAGTAAGAACCAAAAAAGTCCTCAACACAGGCCTGCGTCTTATTTCCCAGATGCCCTTTTATTTTCTTTGCCTGTTGAAAATAAATTGTTCTTTTGTAGTATTTCTCTTTTCAGTCCAACTGTCAGCTATTATTTTTCTATTTCCTCTTTTTGTCACTTTGCATTATTTTTGGTGCTGTAATTCCCATTTGTTCCCACTCCTATCTTCCTGTCTCCCATTGTTCCATTTTTTAATCCCCAGTTTTACTCTTCTTCGGCTCTTTTTTGGCCCATTCTCAGTAGGGTTTGAGAGAATACCCAGGCGTGACTCCCTGCTATAGCAACCACACCCCCCCAGGAAAGCCACAACAATCTCTTCGGGAGGAGGAAAGTCTTTCACAAGCTGGCAGCAAAAGTAAATCCTTCTTCAAGGAACAAGAAGGATTAGCAGAGAGCAGTGGGCTGCAGACTTAACCCTACCCCTCATTTCTTTAGAGCACCAGTCACTCAGAACCCTGCTGTGATGTACAATTAAACAGAACCCAAAAAAATCCTGAATGACACAAGAGCTGGATTGTGTAAAGGTTTAATTCCACTTTAATACCTTTCCAAGTTCAGAACTCAAAGATAGCAATTTAACCCAAGAATCCCCATCTGAGCATGAAAAGTTGCTGCTTGTCTTAGAAAAGTCCCTGCTATATTCTGCTCTAAATCATGTTCTATTAGCCTGGCCTTCCATTGATGAATTCCCCCCCCCCCAATCATCTCACATAGTTTTTCTTTGCTGTCCTTCTTTCACAAACTTTGTTCTTCTGAGAAGACAGAAGAGTCTTATGAGAGGCACAGAGCTTTGGGAAAAACTCTGTAAAAAGGACTACTGAAAAAGGAAAAGGAACACGAAAAAGACCAAAATCCAAACCCAAAAACTCAGGCAACTAAAGGTGTGTCCTGCAACGTCTAGGAATGATAATTTATTCTTGTAATGTGGAATCACTCTTATTAACATCATGTCAATTACTTATTATTAATATTATGATGGAAAGTAAATAGCTCTCTTAATACAGGCTTTTTTGAAGACTCCAAACATCTGATTCATCTTTTTTACATTAATGAACAGACATCTGATTCATCTTTAAGTTAATGAAGAGACTAACCTAGTTATTCTAGTATGGACAACTACTATAGCTGCCCTATAAACTGATTTTTTAGATTAACACAGAACTACCAAAATCTCCTAGCTTCTATAAGACCAAATACAGTTGATAGAGTCCTAAAGACTTAGCTATCGGCATCTGTGTTTGTATTCAGGCTTTGGTAAACTAGACTCTCTAAGTCCATACATAAAGATTTATCAATAAGCAAGGCCCTATAGCATGTCCAGACCCTCCTTTTGCCTGGAACATTAGCACAGGTTTTAAGTTATTCCAGCAGTTAAACATATATCACACAGGACACTTCCACATGTGTGAAAATGAAATCCCATTAGACACGAACAACATTATTAGGCATGCAAAGAGGATTATTCCCTTAAGCTCACAAGGCTGAAAGGTTTGTCTAAACATTTTATTAACTTTTTCAGAATTTTTTTTTAATTAAATGAAAACTTGTAAGTAGGTCAAAGCTGGAAAATACTACTTAACTTTTAGTTATGTGTGTATATATATTATACACACACATGCGCATACAGAGAGAAAAAATAGAGATGCCTGTTAGAGAGAAAGTGTACAAAAGCCCCACCACACCATATCAGTACAGCATTCCTTTCTTTTAGTGAGAAAATTTGTACAGCTTGGAATTGTTCTATAAAAGCACAGAAATATCCCATGGTATTCCTGCGGGCGCCGTAAACGTTTCCAAAAATTAGGTGCTTTGTTGAATATCTGGCTGAAAAAAAATCCTGCTCTGACTGTACTGTCCTTTCTACAAAGTTGACAAAGCACCTTTTTTTTTTTTTTAACAGAATATTTGCTGAAATAGAATGAAGTTTGCTCACCAGTAATTCTGAGGTTAAGACCATCTGCTAAAGATAAAGGAGAAGCTGTGTCAGTTTTTGCTTCAAGTAAGTGAAATGAAGAACTCCTTTGACACCATCAGGAACAGGATTGGGTCCTCATTCACAGGTAAGATGACTTTAAAAATGCTTAGCTCCATTGAGAGGTCAGTCCTAAACCTATTTTCTGCTACTCCCTCACAGAACCCCCAGCTTTGACATTAAAGTGTTGTTAGCAGTGTCTCACTTGGCCATTGGAAGGAAAGTGATTCCTTTTTTGGATCTCACATCAATACGTCACAATTCACAAAACAATTTACACTGGAAATTTGTGAACGCCATAGGCGACACTGCAGCGCGCTTGTACGACCTACCTGCTGGTCGTGACGGACACATCAGATGGTCACTTAAGGGGCATGGCTGATCTGCACATTTCTCTCGTTCTCATTTCACTGACAATAGGCATTAAAATATTTAAGATTTGCTCCTAGCACTGCACCAAGCAGGCAGGAAATGTAGAAGCTTGGGTGTACAAGTTAATGAAATATGGTTGGGTGAACATAAGCTCTTCATTTAGACAGTAACAGTTACTGCTGCAGTTTCTTTGTACCCGCTTTATGAAAGTCATAAACTCTCCAAAGAAAAGCATGAGCTATTTTACCCTGATGGTCTTTGACTCCCTCTCACTACCTGCTGGCGCAGTTAGAAAGCATGAACTGCCTTTGAACAGATTAGGACCAAGTTAAAGTGTGACAACATCTTAAGCTTTCTCCACATGTTGCCAATGATTTCCAACTAAAGATGTTACCCTCATCACTTCTGCCACAATGATAAGAATCTATAGCCCACTCACTTGAGGAGATAAAAGCGGTTTAGCTGGAAGTATAAACTACTCTGACTTGCTAAGCTGAGTGGCTGGCTGTCCCAACCTAGCTGAATTTTTCCTCTACAAAGCACAAAATCCTTATCATTAGGGACTTAAGCTGCTTTTTATTTTGAGACAAAAAGAATACTGTTTATTGGCATCCAACTCAAACCAGCTGTAAACAGTTGCTTTGATGAAGAAGCAGCTACAACTTCAGTATGCCCGAAGGCACATACCCATTGAGTGTCAATCATTAAAGGAAGAATGTAAGGTGTATACAGGGTCAAAAGAAGGCCAAGGGACATTTAAGACCTCGGGGATCCTGGATAGCCCAGTTTGCCTTTAGAACCAAAGGAGGATTTTAAGCTATTCTGCTGCATGACCTTTATCTCAAGAGGCAGCTCTATGGCTAGGCTCAGCCCTGAGTTTACCCACAAGAACAGTAGGCTTGCACTGTTAGGCTTTTCTCCCCAACGTGACTGTGGAAGCAACATGGTGAGCTTTGATTTGACAGAACCTAAACGGCTCCAGAATGCTGTACCTCATGACAAACTCAGGATCCACACAGACTTTTGACAGCAGAAATCCTGCTGGTTTCTACAGATATTTTGAGTCACAGATGTGCAGGGCACTCTAAGTAATTTTAATTCTTGTATCGAGCCTTCTCGTAACTTCTTTCTTTCATCAAGAATCACTTTACTGGCTGCAACAACTGTTTAAGTTAAGAGATGCTCCACCAACCATTTTGGTGTGAGAAGTATAAAATTGTTATAAAGATGAAACGGCAGGAAGATCAAAATTTAATTAAAAATAAGTTTGAGAACCAACAGCAATAGCTCTGTCATGAAACACATCCCTACAGTTATAAATCCTCTTGTAAGCAGATACATACCAGCAAAAAGCCCAAACCTCAGGATAAGAGTCTCAAGAGCGCCTAGGCAATTCACAGATTCTGTTTGGAAAATAGTTACTCTTGGATGTGGACTTGGAAGGGGTTCACAGGCATTGGAAGAAAGCAAAATAGTCCCATTTTTGTCATACAGTTCACTCTGAAAGTGCTAGCTCTTCTCTGTTTCCTGGAGTGGGCTAGCCCAGTCACTACTGTCATCAGAGTTAGATTAGGTCTCAAGCAAATAAATGCACACATTGCGTGGGTTTCTTACATATCCTTGCTTGTTCACCTTATGCTTTAATGTCTTTATTTGGACAGTAGTACCTACTAAACACTTTCCAAACACAGAGAAAATATGCAAATCCTGGCCCCAGATATGTAAACTGAAGAGAGAAATGGTCGTGGTTTGAGAGGTGAAGTGGCTCAGTTGTTGATGGGCCCCTGATTTCTCAGTTGCAAAGTTCAACACAAGTGGGGAAAAAAAAGCCTACTTCTTACAGATTCCCCATAATGAAGTTCACACTGTCTCCGTTCACACCCTTCCCTGATAGAGACAATTAAAAAGGCTAATTGAGGGGGCAGTAAAGAGGTATCCTGCTGCCTGACACGGGGGCTAGCTTTGGGTGTTGGCATGGCCTCCTCCACCCCCTGCGCACAGAGCGAGCCCTGGGATGGAGGCTCCTGCAGGACCCCCCTTGGGGCTGCAGCAGCTGAGGTGGCTGCTGCCTCTGGGCATCCTGCCAGCCATGCCCTGCGGATTGCCATCCCCCAGAGGGACAGCAATGCCTATCTGATGCACAGCCACCTCCCTGGCCCCACATATTAACACAACCTCACAGCAGTAGCACTCACTCAAAAAATGCTGGTCTGAAACATGCAGCAACGCAGAGTGGAAATGCATTCACTGCTCCCCAGGACTCGGGGTACTGGCACTCCCCAGTGACAGCCAGCGCCCAGAGAAGGGACGCAGCACCCGCAGCCCCACCGCTGGCTTCAGGGTTGCCCGGGGTGAGCCTCACACACCTTGTGTCACCATCTAGGAGTCGGCTGGGTGAATCTCCACCAGCTGATCAGTACACTGTACAGGGAATTAAATACTGAAGCCAAACCTGAGGCCCCCTTCATGGAAAACTCCCTCTTACACTCCCAAAGGACCCTTTTATAACATTTAAGTAGAAAGAGACAGTTCTCTGCCACCCCATCCCCAGTCCAATGTGAAACTATCTGTAAACACGTCACGTTTCAGGCTCAACCTCCTCAGCAAGGCACCGTGTATGAGAAGCACATCCCATTCCAGCAGGGAAAAAAAGAATTGAAGAAATGTGCAGGTGTGGCTGAGGAAGGGCGTAAGATAGCATCACTGACAGCAGTGACACCTGGGGAGGGATCTGCAGAGTACGGACAGCCCTGGGGGTTGGTCTCCTGCAGGACTCCAAACCTGGGGGAACTCTGGAGCAGGGACAAATCCAACAACCTCAGCTCTGCGCTCTTGGCACCGTGGCAGGGCATAGCTGGGACAGACAGTGCTTCAGGCAGTTGGTGCCTCACTTCTGCACCCCTGCAACACTATCCAAGTCCCCCAATATGGCTCAATTTGCAACCCTGCCTGTCTTGTGTGGCTGCCTGGAGCCTCCCAGTGCTCATGCAACTCCTCCCTGCAGAAGCTTCATAAACATTTGCAGCCTGCACAGTTGTAAGAGACCCAGCCCATGGCCCACACCTGCACACACGCCAGTCTCACGGCCAAGACTTGGCTCCCATATCCAAGAAATACAGAGGCCCTAGGCCAGTCCTAAGCCCCAACACCGGTCTCCTGTGGGTGGAAGGAAAGCAGCACACCTGTTCTGTGGCATGCTGGAGAGAACAGGCTTTCTAAAGACCAGGCACATGGATGCAGATGTTCCCTAATCATGGAAGCAAAGACACTCTGGGGAAGCTTGGCCACCCGTGCCTAGAGCTTCGTGCTGCAGCCAGACTGAAACGGACCCTTACAGACGTTAAATGCTGGCTCCTCTGGGCAGCCGATGAGGGTGGGCTGGCATCAGCTGCTGGCCCTCCAGCCACCTTTCCTCCTCATCAGACGCTCTGCCTGGTGGATGCTGATATCTGACAGGTGGTCCAGGCTTCCTCCCACTCCCCATCCCTAGCACAGCAAGAGAGCTTCCCAAAGTGAGCAGCGGTACAAAGGTTTCAGCACTGAACAGCAGTGCTGGTCATTGGGTGGCAGAGTTTATGCTCCTCTAGAAGACTGGAGCAATTATTTCAGTGTGAATTCAAATACTAAGTTAACTTAGCTACTAGGTGGGCCAGGCTAACCAGATCTCATTCATGCCACACAAGCTGGAATAGCTACATATTTTATAGGAAAGTGTTATTTCTATAGAAGGCCCTGATGCTACCAGAGACGTGGCTTCTCCAGGCACAGGCTCAGCACCTCCTCCTCCTCCCATGGCTGGGAAGAAACACACCAGTTTTACCAGTTCCTCTGGCAGATACAGGGCACATGTCCCTGCCCACATCCTCACAGATACCACAGATACCCTTGTTTTGGGGATTCAGTTCAAAATTCCTGCCCGGGCTTGGAGCTCTCTCTGGGGCTCTTGCCAACCTCACAGCCTCTCTCTGGCCATACCTGTACCCACAGCACCATCCTCCCACTGCCCACTCACAGGGCCAAACCGGGAGACAGGCTTCCCTGCTGCTGCTCATCCCCACCCTTTCACAGATCACATCCGCAGAAACATCTCTAGCCCTTGCTGCGCTGGTGCCTGCCTAGCGTTCAGCTTCTGAACGTCCATTTGATGCAGCCGCTCTCCTCCCAGGTACATCTCACACTGCTGGAATTGCATGTATTATTTTGGGCTTGCATGACAGGCAAAAGACAGTAGAAAGTTTGTGGTGCTGTTAGTTTATACAAGACTACATACATAGTATAGAAAAATAAGTCTTTGCAATTTATTCTGTTAAGAAATTTTCCTGCATAAAAGCTCATAAAATCTTTTTTAAAAGAGACAGTAGTTCATCTTTATTGTCATGTTGATATCTTTATAAACTTACTCTAGTGATCTATAGGAAAAGCAAACCAGACAGCTCTGTATTTATGGGCATATTTAAAAAGCCTCTTATATTTAACAACTGCATTTAGCTGTGTTAACTGCAAGTTGCAGTAATAAAGGCTCTGCACACTTCGATGCTAAATTAAAAAAAGTTCTGCTGTTCAATAATACATAGATGCTGGTTTTTTCATTACTCTTTAATATCATTTCCATTTAGTTTATAAATAATTGTAGCTAGCTAATGAAACGAAATAAAACCTGCCTCCAACCCATTCCCTAGAGCAAACTAAACTCCTCTTTTTAAAGCTTCTTAATCACCGCCCAGTTCTTACAAAATTAGCATAGTAATGGGCTTTAAATTGAGCCTCTTTGTTTTTTAATTAAGCTCCCAGCAGGTAAAAATAAAACAGATTATTGAAGAATATGCCAACACTAATAGCCTGAAACTCTTTTGACAATTAAAAAGATCCCATGTTAACCCTTTTGAGGAATCCTGCATGCTAATTAGTCACTCTGAGGCCCAAATCCATCAATATTCCATCTAGACACCTTGTAAAGTTGAGATGGCGAAGCCGATCTGCGTCAATACCCACTACCATTTCCGACAGAGAGGTGAGGCACCAACTCTCTGAGGCAGCAGGACCGTGCGGGACGGCAGGTACGGACCCGCAAGCCATCGCCTCGCAGGCGCCCATACAGCGGTTTGGGCCGGACGCGTGTGGGGCAGCACCCACAGAACCCGGGCTCGGGAAGCCGTGGGACGATGCACGCTTTGATGCCATCCGCCGGATTCCCACAGCTGGCTGGGCTTGCTGACCCGCAGCAGAGCTGCGCGGCGGCGGCGGGCGAGGGGACGACGGCGTCGCCCCCCAGGTATCGCCGGAGCCGCTCCTCGCGGCGCGGGCCGCCCTGCACTGCCCGCCGAGCCCGCAACCTGCCTGGGCCGCGGCTCCGGGTCCGCCCTGTCTCCCAGCCCCGCACCGGCCGCGTCCCAGCCCCGGGGCCTCTGCTTCGAGCTCCCGGCACTCTTTCAGCTCGCTCTGGTGCTCAGACAAAGAGCCCCTCTCTTGCTCTTTTAACTCCAGCGCTCACTGTTTGGCGATGCCTCCTTGGAACCTCTGCTGCATTTTCTACAAAAAAATTAACTGGATGCCAGAGGTGGCAGCCCTGGTCGGCATTTCAGCCCCTGAGGCTTATTTGAAGTGTCTGCCTAGCAGCGCCAGTGCCCCAAACATGCCGGAGACACAACTACTCTTCTTTGCTTAGCAACATCAAACTGCCCCAGAGGCAAAGGTAAATCTTAAGCAGAACAAGGGGGTTAAGAAAGAGCAATGTCGAAGCCATGTCGGGGACAGCAGTGATTCTCTGGGAAAATTTACTAGATACTGCTGGCAGCCTAGAAATAGGAATAGCACTAAGTTTCACTGGCAGTTCTCTGTCAAATATTTGGAAACCTCTTTCCGAGTCCCACACTTTATTTTCAGTGTCTGATTCAAGCGTCAGTGTGAAGTGCTGGCTGCACTTTGCTCGCATCCAGCCAGGACTATTAATCCCTCACTTTCAGGAGTGCTGTGTCCATCCCCAGAAATGAAATCAACATCATGAAAAGCCCATTCATTTCCAAGAACGCCGATCACTCAGCATCCTTCAGAGACTCGCAATAAATGGTACCGAATGCTCTTGTGTACTCAGTAAAACCCTGTCAGGTCTTAGGCAGCTGCAGTAACTACTGTCAGTTGCTGCTTTATATTACACCTTATACCGCAAGGGTCACTGTGATGGAATTAGGGGCCGACAGAGAATGTGATCAGATTTAAGGGCAGACTCCAGCCATGAATATATGCTGCCTTCTTTCACTGAAGCATTTAGGAGCCTCTGACGTGTGTCCTAACATTTCATTTTCAAAGATAAATGATGCTTCTTGCATCTCTTAACTGATACCAGATAACTTGGAGAAAGAAGGATGCGCTTTGCTTATAATGGAATATAAATTCATTAGGCGAAGACCTTCATTTACCCTCTGTGCAGGGACAAGCATTACAAACTTCACTGGGCATCTCTGGACCGTGCCCTGTCACAAGTAAATATCACCAGCAGAATCATTCAAAACAACCTAAATCCATCACAACTGAATTAACCTCCCCTGAACTACCCTGGAGTAGATCACATATAATTTATGTAAGAACCAGAGAGGCTGGACTGCAAGACAGTGGGGATGACTTAGTGTTTCTTAGACGGGATTCTCAGTCTCACAACCCCTCTCCTCACTGTCACTGCTGGGCCTGATGGAGACACAGCTTATGTGTACAGAAATGCTAATTCCTCCTGGGACCATTTCAATGATGGGGACCTCTCCAGGAATATATTTTCTTTAAAGCAAAAAGCCACAATGTTGAGAATAAGCTCGCAACATTTTCAGCACATCTGGTTGAGAACAGCTGGAGAGGCAGTATTCAGTACGCACTTCTTTATCCTTGTGCTTGAGGTTTGTCAGCTATTGGTGGGGCTCCAGGGGGCTGGAGAAGAGAGCAGCAACTCATGAGGGAGGCGTTTCTCAAATTCCCACAGAACTGACTTTAGAGAATGCAGAATCCACTGCAGCAAACAACTGAACTCCAACCATTTCATACTGAAAACTTCCCAGCAAACTGAGGATAACAATTCCCTATGCCTACAAGATTTATACTACAGATGTCAAGCTGGAAAGCTTACATACAGACATTTTGCATTACATACCTTGTGCCATGTTACATTAAACAAGCTATTCTATGAATACTGGGCTGACATAACCATTTAAGACACGTGTTCATCCCAATGCATCTCAAGAACATAGAAATACAAGAGGACTTCAGCACAATGGTGCATTTAAAAATACTTCTGCCTTTTTTGACGGTTTTTACCAGGCCCAGAGACATTCCTTACTATATGAATAATCCCTCTCCCACCACAGAATCAGTCAAAATGGAAGAAATTTTTTTCCATGTCTAATCCTGATTGGATTTCAGCTGTGGCTGCAGATGGAACTACAATGAACCTACCAACTTTTGCTCTGTGTGCACAGGCTGTTATCTCCACCAGCGTCTGACCTTTTGCAAATGTGATCCAAGGTGACCTTTTACTATTATTGCAGCAGTAAATGCAGTTTTTCAAGGAATTCTCACTGGAGCATGTTTTACATTAGTAGTTGGTATGCATCAGAAAATCCAACTTCTCTGCTGTGTAGGGTTTATTAACACAGCTCTCTCTATAGAGATGTACAATTTTATACGAACCTTATATGAAACTAGCATTATCACCAAGCCACTATCAAGCAGCACCTTTCAATGGGCAATGCAGCTGTCCAAACAGTGCCTGTTGTACCTGGGCAGCATATAGGTACTTGTTTACTCTCTTCCAGCAGAATACACAGAGGTAATTCTGGATTTCATCACTGTCCCTTGTTTTATGCTTTATATTCAACCTTTCAGGAAATCAGAGAAAGGTATTATTTCCTAACAAAAATATCTGTCATCTGATTGCGGCTGGCAGCATCAACCTCCCCCCCGGTCCCCAAATGAGTGCTTTTGTTTAATGTCTCCTTGGTGGGAATGTGTTTTATACTGGCAAAGTGTAATATGGTTTCTTCTGGATAAAGAATATCCAACCATTGCTTGTTGAAAGCTCACACCATCCTTTGTCTCATAATGAAGCTGGACTTATTGGTTGCTCAATAGAAAAAAAAAAAATAAAAGGCAAACATGGATTTTTTTGTTAGAAAATTAGACTCTTGACAGATCAAATGTCAGTCCACAACCAATTCTGCTGACCCAGGCAAGGGGCTTTCTCATAACTTGGAAGCACATTCAGAAGTTACCAAAGCCAAACAACAACAATAACATGAAAATAACAGTGTTTGGATCCTAATGGTCTTTTAAGAGCTCAGGTATTGGGAAAAACACATCTGCAGAAGACCAAGATCAGAAATTGGACAGCAGTGCCACAGACTTCAATTTTTAACCACACCCTCTTTCCTGCACCCATCTGGTTCACTAAAAAAATTGCACAGCCTCGTTCATGCTAATCCACACATTCAAAAATGGGCATAGAATTTATTTCTTCACAGTGCACTTTTAAAATCACTTCTGGGCAGCACCTGTGAAGCCTTGTGGGACCCCAGAAGTCCTCGCACAGCTTCGCTTCACTCCTGCTCCACCCATGGCTCTGATGTGGGCTGCCAGTGACAAAAACCTGTTTCACCCACAACCTGGGGACAACTGTATTTCCCAGGGGTCTGGAGGGGCCTTGAAGAGCAGTTTCCAGGCATGTGCCTGCTGCAGCCGTCAGGCACTGCTGCATATAGCTAGCAGGTGAGAGATATCCTACACCTTCAGCAACTCCAGCTCATTTTCTTACCAAGAAATAAATGAAACTTGACAGCAGCAAGGAAACAGATAGGCCATGGCTGGCTTTGAGCTGGCTGCATTTGCTCCTGCTGGTCTCCTCCAGTGAGAGCTCTGTGTGCCGCCGCTGCTTCTCCCCTCATCTGGAGAGCAGCACCTCTAATGCCTCTGAGCAGGTGGTGATCTAGTACATCTCCTGTTCTGGCCCGTGCACCACCTGTGCTTAACAGGGGAGGGAAATAAAACTCGGAGAAAGGCTTAGAAATTTCTGGTGGGGATGGCCCCAGCATTCCCAGTATGAGAGCCATCTCTGCACAGATAGATACGGAAAGCAGTGAAGATCAGATAGGGACCTGGTAGGAGACAGTTGTCACCTCGTGAGGGACTGAGTTGGGGCTATGCAAAAAAACAGTTATTGGCAACTTGGAGATTATCTGCATGAGGACAGGCGAGGCTGATGATTCAAAGATCCCTGAGCATTGAAGTAAATGCTTGAAGACAGAACAGCTGCTGATGGCATTGCTTCCTGCTTTGAACGCCTGAACATGTTGAGGGAACCTCCCTCCAGCTCCTCATCTTGAGGACATTTCACAGTAAAACACAGGCATTTCCAAGGAACATTTGCATTTTCTGAAAAGGTGCAAATTCTTTTGGCCAGGAAGACATTGTATCACAGTTGTACACTATGAAAACCTGTGTTTGCCAATGCAAATGACTAAATTTTACCATTGACTAAATTTATGAGCTTTAAAATCCATAGCTTTCATATGAGTAAGTCGATACAATCAAAATAATTTGGCACAAAAACGCTAAGAACAAACCCCATCAGCCACTTGTCCACACTCTTTGAGACACATATCTAAGTGACATGATGCACCTGTTGAACCCCTAAAGTTGCAATCTCATTTGGAAAATACACATGCATTTTTATTACCAAATTCTGTCAGAACTGGGAGAAAGACTGTGCAGGTTTGGTAGTTAACAACACAGCAGAAATCAGCATTTTCCAAACACAAGGCTCTGGAAAGAAGTTGAAATACCAAGACTGTGTGCCATAGTCACCTGTAAGGAACTCCTGCGTTGGTCAAGAAAAGTTCACGTCCCTTTGTGAGTACAGGATGAACAGATTAACAGGGCACCTTTCCAAATGAGCCCTTATTGATAAACATTACTGAATTTAGGAGAAGAGTATCATGAAAGTTACCAACAATCCCATCAGCAATCATACATACAGAGAAGTCTTGGGATGACACTGGCAGAAAACATAAAACAAAAAGGGGAGCACCTGATTCAGATATCATGAAGATACAAGCAGCTCAATGCAAGTCTGTGCATTTGCACTCTAAAGCTGGTGCACACCAGATAACTATCCGCCTTAAGTTTCTATCACTTGTCAGTTCATTAAAAATTAGTAAAAGCTCGTCAGTAACTTTCTACAAAAGCCCTAGCCCTTCTTGATAAGGCTCTGCTCCTGATTTTGTTAAATCACCTTATAGTAAAGACTAGGATTAACCTGTAAATGCAGAAAGATGCAAAGCAATTAGAGTAGTTTCTGTAGTAACACAGGGATGCAGAAGTGAATCTTGCACAGCTGAGAGCGTTCTGCTTCCCAGCATTAAATATGTGCTCTGGAGCAGGAAGATGGCCCCAGCACTGAATTGTGCAGCCTCTACGTACAGGAAAACTGGAACGTTTCTGCCATGCCATGGGGAAATCACAAAGCAGAGGAAAAAGTGAGTGGATTGTTTTGGGGGTTTTGTTTGTTTGGAGTGTGTGTGGTTTTTTGTTTTATGCCTTTGGGAGACAGCAGACTTGATATGTTGTTGCAACACAGCAGATGTGTTGCTGTCCTGTTCGTTTGTAAAGAAATGATGCCCTTACTGTCAGTATTTGCTGAAGGGACGTAGCTAGGAGAAGGAAGGGGATCGGTTCTGGTTTTCTGTGTCAGAGAACACCAGCACAGATGAGATACTGCAGGAGAACCCTTCAGAGTGTCCTGCCAAGGGTGATGACAGCTGACATTAAAGTCAAACTGCATTGAGAGAGAGCACCTATACAGCAGTGACTTGCACTCCCACATTAGGAAGGCGCAGGGACTCAGCCTAGAAATATTAGGAGGGAATAAACAGGGAAATGAAATTTTGGTCAGTTCAGGGGAAGAAACAAGAGACATTGTATTACATAAAATATTACATTATCTATATAGGCTTCAGAGATACACATCCATAGTGTGTTTAATTGTGCACTTTTGCACACTGCACAGATCTATAAACTTTGAGGCGTTTATGTGCGTATGCATACTTAAATTGCAACACACTCCTTTCTGAGTCCTGTGACGGTAACTGTACAGAACAGCACAGAACTCCCAGGTCCGCAGCACGCAGCAAAACCTCAGGCCATTCTGCAAGGGGGCCCACGAACTCACCAGGGCAGGCTGCTCTTCAAGTCTGTTGTTAGTGAGCAGGGCTCATCCCAGTCCTGCACCTCTGTCATTAATTGCTCACAGAAGACATTTCTTTACTGCCCTTTATGTAAGGATCATCTGCCACACCCTCGGCAGGCACAAGGGTAAAGGTGTAACTTTTCAAATTTCTGCTGTTTAACTCTATTCAGAAGAAAGCTTTAACTCCTTATCGCCCCATCACACTTTCTCATCCCACCACTGTGTCCCCTCTCTAGCTGTGCTCCACCCCATAAGGCACTGTGACTCTAATGCAGTATTTACCTCTGGTTCACTGCACGCTCCTTGCCTTTGCCTGGCTTTTCCATGTATACTCTAAGTTCTTCATGACAGCAACTTTCTGCTTTCCTGTGCCGTAGGGTGCCGAGCACAGCAAGCTAGGATCGCTTTTGTAACAACCATGACTAACAGCACTGGTCTAACCCAGCAGCGAGTATGGGAAAACCAAGGCTGAGGAAGCAGGACTGCCGCCCGTGTGTTTCGGAGCAGCGCTCAGAGCTGGGGAAGGGCTGGAGGAGCAGCTGTGCCGGAGCCTGCTCGCTGGCTGCCTGGCACACAGGGGCCAGCTTCGCTTCGCCTGCTGATCCACAGTTGTCCCCCACTAACAGTTACACAGAGACCAGAGTTACAGCTCCAGTATTTTTCTTGCTTATTATATAAGCTGACTTTGGTCATCAGCTGCCAAATGGCAGAAACAGAATAGGATAAATGTACATGAAGCTAAACACCAAGTCCAGAAGCGTCATTTAGCCCTGTGGTTTCTTTTGCTCCCACGCACACTTCAGTATTTGACATTTCACAGAATGTATTGGTCAAAACTATCACCTAATTGCAGTAATGATCTCTTGGTTAAGAGCAAACTCTTGGCAAAGCTTCAAGCCCTAATCATTTCAGCTGAATCCAACTGCAAGAAAACAACTACCTTTAAAGCTGTCATTTCTTATAGCATGACTGTTACTGCCACCCCATGAAGCATACCTGCCACATCCTCTAAGTCCATCCTCTAGCTGACCCACATCAGCCCTTGGAATTCCAGTGGTTTTCTGATTCCCATTAAAGAGACCGAACTCTGGACAGTTTTGTGCATAAGGCAGACTTCTACCTGGCAGTAACTCAGCAAACAATTTTGTGAATCCGAAAAAGATAATTAAATAAAAAGTAGCAAAATATGTCTCCTGCACTCAAGACATTGTCTTCCATTTTTCTCTCATATTTTTGAAGCAATATTTTCCAATTTAATTTTTGTCTATCTTAAATTATCTGGAAGTGAGATAAGCTACCCATGAATGTTTTATTAGACTTGGCATTATGCAAATTAGAGAAGTTTGGACTTAACCGTAAATTAGCTCTGAGCCCCCCAGAAGACTGCTCACATGATTTCCTACCTACTAAACACTGACCCTCAGCATTCTGCTGCTCTGGAGGAGCTGAATGCAATTCCTGACTTGACCCTGTACAGATAGAGAGAATGAGGTAGGTTAGGGCTTTAAAAGCCAGCCTGGAAAGCAGACCTCCTTTGGTTGTTGATGGAAGCATAATTATTTTTAAAAACCTTTCAATGTAAGTGACATACAGAAAAGAGGTATGAAGACTATATGATTTCCACACGCTGAAACAGTGATTTTGATTGGGCTTATAGCACTGTAACCATTTACTTCAGCAATTCTGCCCACTCATCTCACAAAATAATAGGGAAATCCATAATTAAAGGCAGATTGAAATGCTGAACTCAAAGTCTTCTGACTTGCCTGTTCCTCCCCTGCAATGTACAAACACGAATTAGAGCACCTACGTGCAAGTACAGCCCTGCAGTAACCATCTAAACGTGCCTCCTGATCCAAAAGTGAAACAAACAAAAAGGTATTTCTTAGCAAACTCTTAAAATGATTATTACTTACAGCACACAGTTTATTTGCAACTACCAAACACTACAGGCTGGATGAATCTCCACTCTTCTTTTTGTTACCCACCAGAATTAGAAGTATGATATGCTTAATTTAAACCATATTTCTCAAACCTCTAAGTGGTTTAACAGAGCTGAAAAGCTTGTCACCCTGTAGAAAACAATTTTATGTCATTTTTCTATCAAAAATTCACAAGCTCTAATAAGCAAACTGAAGAAATAAATTACGAATGTGTTCTTCCCAACACATACATTCTTCCTTTAACACACATTTTCTAGAGCCCATGGCAGACTTTCTATACAGCACATTACAGCATAGCAAGATGCATTTGCTACAGGTATGTAACTTAAAACTGTTTGTAAGAAACATCCTAAACATGTCCCTTGCTGTAAATGTGACATCTTTACAGCATATGCTTAGTAAATGAAAGCCCTGGGAAAAGGAGGAAAGTCAGGATACCTCCCATATAACTGATTGTAAATTCTTGGGCACCAGGTTTATATTCTTAATAACCTACTAGTTAGACTTAGTGTGTCTGTTCCATCTAAGTCAATTTAAATGAGGTGTACCAGATACAGTACATAAAGTGTTTCATACTTGTGGAGATATGTTTAACTATTGTTTCTTTAGGAAAATCTAATAGCTAGCTCCATTTAATCACTGTCAGATGTTCTACATGTTGCAAGTGGTAACTTCCTTGACACAAACTGCTTTTAATCAGGAATCTCCAACATATCTTGCATACATCTCAGACTGACTTTTGTGATACATTAAAAAGTTTTTATAGTGTTTATTTTTTGGCCATGTTACACTGGTTTACTTTTTGCTTTACTGGGTACTTAGGAAAAACCCTACAAGGTAACTTTTTCTTTCTCTGGAAAAGGCCATGAATTCCATGGGGTTTCATAAAAATTAAAACACAAATGCAACACCCCATACCTCCCCCTCCCACAAGCTCTCACCACACTTACTTGGAGTCTGGGTTAATACAATCAATTCTGTCAAACTAGTGCAAAACCCAGCCTTGGGCCCAGTGCAGTGTTACTGTTCTCCCCGATCTCAACGGTTGTTTGTAAACACATCTTGGTTGACAGCACGCGGATGGAGCACTGATAATAAGAGCCTTCAAACTATGTTCTTTAACTTCTCTGACTCTAAAAAGGCAATCAAAGCCACCCCCCAATGTGTAATTAAATATACGCAGGGGATAATCTCGCCTCCGAAAAGCTGGAGAAAAGGTGGTGTCGAGACTGGTTTGAAGTGGCCTCCTTAATAGAAAAGGACGGTCCCTTTCTGTGTACATCATGATTTGCTTTGGGATTTCTGTTGTGCCCCGTAAGCCTACAGGATATTACAGCAGCTTTTGTGTCGCTGGTGACCCAGCTGTTCATTATTGAAAAATTCCACTGCTTGATGCTGAGGGCAGGAAGGCTGACCCCTCATCTTATGGACGTTACTATCTTTCAAAAGATACAGGATTAAAGGGCCGAGCAAAATCTGGAGGAAAGCTATGTCTGGTTTTCTGTGTTTTCGTTGTCTTTTGCTATATTGGCCCAGAGAGGGATGTTTGTACAGGATTTAATTAGTTGGAATCAGGCTGAGATTATTGTTGAGACTATTTACTCAGCAAATCTCCAGTCTGAGCCGGAGCTCAAAATGAGTCTGAATAAGAAAATCTAGGAGTGCTCAGCCTTACTGCTTATATTCTGTAACGAGCAGTAAGGCACGGATGTGAAGGGTCTGATCATGTGAGGTGCTGAATGCCCTTCGCTCCCACTGGGATCAATATAGCATGGGGGGAACTATCATTATATCCCATGATTGAGCCTTAATCAGCTATAAATAGCAAGTGAGAAGATCACAAAAGCCCCTGAGGTTTAAGAACTTCTACTGCATTCTCTTGGGGAGCATGGCTATAACACTACTGCATGATACAGCACAAGAAACAATAAAGGGCATGTTATCATCACTACTACAGTTGTGGGGATCCAGTCATTCCATATAGATCAACTTTTTACAATAAAATAGGTTAGGAATATATATTTTTTAAAAATATTTATTTTTTTAATTAAAGCATCAATATTTGGACATAACACTCTGGACCCATCAGCTTCAGTGGAAGAGAATACATTGCATCTTCTAGATACAAGTAAGGTAGCTGGAAGTAGAAGCTGGAGGGGCAATCAATATGGGAGAAAGCAAGGAATACAGTTCCACAGTAGGACATGAGCATCTCTGAGAACACAGCACATTCACTGTTGGGCCTCCCCTTGTTCAGGGAGGGAGGGAGGAGATTCTGGCAGGAGATTCCCTGGGATTCATATCTTAAACTCCTCAATAATTTAAGGCTCTGAACTCTCTGCATTTCAAGGGGAAGGTAGTCACTATTAGGAAAGGTTTGTAAAAGGTCGATAAGCTGCTGTTCACACTTTGTACAATAACACAGGTGCTTCAGTCACCATGTGCAAACGCAGAGATACCGATGCACTTTCTGGGGCTCTGGAGGGACCTTAAGTGGTCCCTTCATCTACCCTTCTAATAGCGCTCCTCTGTGCAAGCATTCACGTGGAAAGGCACTGCAATACACATAGTTATTGGACTACATTTCCTTGTAGGAGGACCTCTACCAAAATTATGAATAGCTGCTTGCAGGCACAAGTGGTGATTGTCTAGTGTATTAGAGGAGGCACTAAGATTGCTAGAGAGAAGAAAAACGTGTGGGGTCAGCTCCCCTTAGCCAGGCACAATCCTCATCAAAAAATTACTCCCTATGATTTATTAGGCTTGAAATCTTGATGATGAACCAGAGCTAGCTGCCAGGACCTCATGTCTTGGAACACTAAACAAGCCCAACGGTATTACTGCTGCAGCATCCCATCATTAGATGAGAGCGCACAGAAACCAAAAGATTTCTGCCACGTAGAAGGATGTTTAAGGTGAGGCGGCCGTTGCTTTGGTTGCACTGGTTACTATGGCATGAACCTGGCCCTGCCTGCAAGGGGACAGGGAGCTTTGCAGGCATGTTGGTCTGCAGATGTTACCATTCATGAAGCTGCTCTCTGCAGAGGGGAAAAGCCCTTCCCGGAGGCACAAGGCCCCTTGTTGCCTGGCTGCACTATTTCAGTCCAAATAATATTGTTTTAAAGTCACACTTGCCAGACTGAAGAGTAACAGATACAGAGAAAGCAAACACACAAACTCAAGCGGATCCTCACCAAGTCAGACACCAGTGACCACCCATTTCAAAAGACAAAAGCATTCTCTGACCCACGCCTCAAAGCAAAAGGCAGCAGGCATACTGAACATCTCAGCTCTGATTTTTTACCAGTTTTGAGCAAACTCTTGGCATTGGCTCAAAAGGCTTTTTGTGAGCAAGCATGTTGTCAGCATTTTTCCTTTAAAGACATATAACCTAAAGTAAAAGAATAAAGTCAGAGTGAGATTTATGCTGCAGCTTTCTTTCACTCCCCCCCCCCCCCGCCTCTTTTGGTAAATTACTGATGTTGATGTATTAGTCAGCTCTGCAAGCTGTGGGCATATGACTTCAAAGGCAGAGGTTTACCCTGCCAGGAAAGACGACAGGATGGACCTCTCCAGCACCGGGGGTGTGGATCCTGCAGCTGAGCAAGGCAGAAAGGCATCTTATCTGTAGCTGCTGTGTAGCACTGGGAACTTCCCCAGACCTTTGCCAACTGTTCTCAACATGCCTGACGGATCACAGGGCCTAAGGAAATTATTGCCATGTTTATATTATGTGGTTATATTATCTGCTTGTAGAAACCATAGCCCCCTTGTACACTCAGACTCTTCTCCCTAAAGAAAGGAAGAGAATTTGAATAGAGTCTGAATAGCAGTGAGATGCAGCAAACAATGAATAGAAAAACCTTTTTCAAATATTTTGCTAGTGATCCTGTATGAAACAGCAAGTACGCATTCCTCCCTGAAATGCATTATGAGCTTTCGTAAATAAAGATTTTTCTGAAAGTTAAGATTTTATAAAATTCAGAGCATGGAAGAAAAGCTGTATGGCTCAGCTCACAGACAGAAATCCCCAGGCACTGTGCAGAGCGCTCCCGGGGTGCCTGATCCAGCTCTGCAGTTAGAGGGGGTCAGTCTGCAGCTCAGGCTTTGGGAGAGAGAAGACTTGACCGAATGGCTTCCTGCACTACTCAGCAAGTACTGAACATGTAACACATCTTGTAAAAGTGGGTAAACTGTTTATCTCCTCCAAGAAGAAAATTGTATATATTCACCGAATTATTAGTTAAGAAATTAACCATGAAGGTTTCTTTTTTCTTTAAGTAGTGGAAAAAACCTGATAATTTTAAACAAGGTAAAGCTCTGTGAGGACTGGCTCATTTAAAATAACCATGCCACAGAGGTCTACCCATGTCCAAGCTGCAGTGCAACTCAAACCCTTCTGTTTTAAAGCTCTGAAGCACAAAGGAGCACCACAGTAACACAGCATAGACTGTGAGCACGTCCGCAGCTGACGCTGGACTGCCAGCACAGGCACTCACTGGACACAGTACCACTGGAAAACGAACTGAGAGCAGGTTTGGGGATGGAATACATGTGGGACACGGGGTTTTGGTGGGCTTTGGCACTTTGTCCAGATAGATCATGGACACACAGCAGTAGCCCAAAGAGCAAACCATTTGAATCCTTTACTGCTCATGTAAACAAAGCTACCACTGAGTATCCGTGAAGCACTACAGCTACATCTCCAGCTACAGGCCAATAGGGCATCAGACCTTCACATCATCTCTGACAGGCAAATCCTCCCACGGCACAGGCAGCATCAGGGCCCTTGGCAGTTTTGGGACCCCCCGCCCCAGCCGGGCGGGTTGCCTGCGCACACTCCAGTGCCAAGGAAAGGGGCTCTGCAGCGAGGGAGGAAGGGCAGTGTGGGCAGCCGCATCTCACACACCAGCACCCGACAGGCAGGGGGGATCCTGCATGCTACCAACACCCACATTTGGAGCAGCATCCACCCAAAACTGCAGCGCTGCAGCAGCGTGGATGCAGCAGCCTCAACCGCAGGGGAAAGCACATGCTGCAAATTCAGCGCTGTGGCTGCGTGGTTATTCATCAGATGACCAGAAAAGCACTGCAGCAAACGCTCATTTGTTTAGCTTTGCAGCCACACTTGCTCCTTTGTTGAGCCGACACGCACAGGAACAGGGCCTGTAAAATGACAGCTGAAGGCACCCAGGCTGCAAGCGCCACGCTCTGCCCCTCGTGAGCCCTGTCGCACTGCACAGCCGGGCAGCCACACACAGCGTGCTGTGGTCACCGGGAGCTAATGAAAGCCCTTCCCCCTCTTTTTTCCTCTCTCTCTCTCCTTTCTCCTTCTTTTCACAAAGAGTGAATGGATGGTTAAAAAGCCCTGATCTGATAGCTTCGTCCAAGCTGTGTTGCACCTTGAGAGAATCGACATCCAAGCTGTTGACAGCATGATTTCCCTATCGGCTCATCCTCCCATGAAGAGCGACCAGGGCCAACATTTTTGGTGATTTATAAAGAAAACTGTTTTCACAGACAGAACATGAAAGACACAAGCTCTAGATTACCACTTAGATTAGCATGCAAAAATGTATTTGAATTTCTGATCAGCAGGAGGCTTCAAAGGGACCAAGTGCAGATTAGCAGGTGTTACGTGAAAAAAGAGAGAGAGCTTTTGTGCTACAAAGTTGCGTGAGCAAAACAAATATGTCTTTTACTTTGAAGAGCTGGGGAGGAATTTGTGGCCATTGCCATGGAAACTCAACAGGCCTTACGCTGTAAAGCCAGATTTTGGAGACAGAACTGCTGTTATGTCTGTATGCTGCTGAATACAACGTGTCTTTATCGGAAGACTAGTGGGGAAAGTCAAATGACAATGTGACACCATTATGACACCTTTGTTTGTTTCAGCTGAACTTCCATTATCTGAAAAAGGAAAGAGCACAGCAGGCACTTGCTTTCAATAATGGACCCCAGAAATTACATTAATTTGGAGAAAAATTTAAAGGCTCCAGCAGACCTTGATTATCACTAACATCCAGCTAAATTTTCTGGGCCAATATGGTCCCACCCCAAAATTGTGTAGGGTTGGTCTTTGGCTATATGTTTTTAAATTCTCTTTCCACTTCTTTTTTCAGTCATCTCATCTCTGCATTGTAACTGAACGGCACTCACGTGAATCACTGGGCCCTAATTAGTTAGCAATGATCTTCAACCAACCAAAGCAGCCGTTTGGAGAGCACACTGCCGCCGTTTTCAATACCCTCGGTGACCACACTCGAGCTGTTACAAATCCACATCCCCAGGCCCTCCAAGCGGTGCTTTGCTCCGGTGCTGGCAGCAGACACACCACAGCCCCTTGGGGGTATCCCCACACACCCGCCCCCAGGTGCCAGCAGCAGCTGAAACATCCCCAGAAGGGACAGGAGACAAGTCCTCCTCCAGGGCAGGAGGAACAGAAAAGAAAGGCAGCACAGCAAAGGCAAGAGGTGGTGACAAAGGCCCTCTCCGAGGGGCAGCGACAGCAGGACAACAGGCTCAGGCTGCAGAGCTGCTCCTGCCTATGTGTGTCTGCCTGCCTTTGGTTGCCCAGCGTACCCGGCCCTGGTTACGGGTATTGTTTTATAAACAGAACACGTCCACAATTAACCAGCTAGTCCACCACTAACTCATCACCATCAGAACACTTAACACACACAACTAATTAACTGATGCCAAGATATTATGCTTAAAGGTCACAGTATCTCACAGCTTCCTCTACACCATTTGGCCTTTGCTTACCAAGCAGCCTGGCAGGACCGACTGCAGGTTTTATGACTGGGGGGCCAGCTTGCAAACCACTGTTCTTGGGGGCAAGACCAATTCTGAGGCCACCAACCCGCACTGCCACCATCCTCCACGTGAAGAGCCACCCCAGACAAAGGCGGTGGCTAGGCAGTCTCCTGCTCACTCCAACCGAGGCCCAGCAGGACACCGCATCCCCAGAGGGACACGCTGGCTGCAGGGCATTCAGGGCACCTCTCTGGCAAGGGCTGGGGGCAGCCGGTGCTGCCACGCATGGGGCCGTGCAGGCAGCGAGAAGGAGACGTGGGCAGGGGGTGATGGCCGGCCAGCGCCCGGGAGAAAGGTGCTGTGTCTCCTGCCAGCCACCCCCAGCCCCAGCAAGGGGCACTGCGTCAAGGCAGCCAGCGCTCTGCTGCAGATTATTTAAAAAGAAAAAAAAAAAAAAAAAAAAAGACAGACTATTTTCCCTGTGAAAATGCATCCCCCCTCAGTGTGCATGAGGTCTGTGGTGGATGGCAGCAGAGCCACCGGTGCTGGGGCCATAGGGCCTCCTTCCTCAGAGGGCATGCAGCTAAGGCCCTGCAACCACAGAGGAGGTCACTTCACACGTGTTGGGAAATGAGGCGGCAGTGAAGGCAGAGACTGTTGATTTTCCACTGGTTTGGATTCCTCCATGGGGAGGGCACGGCTGCTGACACTGCTGCCTACAACTGCCCTTATGGCCGGTGAGGAGTGAGTGCTCAGGGCGCCCGGGAGTGCCTCACATGGGGTGCAACATATAAAGGAAATAAAAATTATGGAAGACTTGGAAAGGCAGGATTCAGAAACCCCTACAGGGCCGGGGGTCAGCAGAGGACCAACGCAGCGCCCTGTCTGCTATGCTTGTGTTTCCAGAGGCAGAGGATCCTGCCTCCAGGCACCACTCTGAAGCGTGTTCAAGATTTTGTGCATTTCTCCTGGAGGACATTTTACTTCACAAGTTCCCTGGGGACTTTCTGGTTTTAGGGGGCTTGGGGGGCAGGGTGAGGGCAGTAATTATTAGTTTTGCTCCGCTTACAACTGACCTTCCTAGAAAACCATGGTCATTGAGATCCTGGCACCACATCAGACAGGAGGCCAGTTCAGAGTGCCCTGGTAACACTGAGCGAAGCTGGTTTCCTAGTTCTCAGATAGGAGTGTCAGAAGATACTTCTTAGACACACTGGGTTTTGGTTAATTTCTTCCTGTTGAAAATCTGAATTGTTATTAAAAAAATAATAATAATAATCAACCAGTGCTTGAGTGAGAGTGGGCCTTACATAAGACCTTAAAATGCCCTACTGCATTAAATTAAAAACATATTCTGTACAAGGCAGAAGCAGCAGCACTGTCCATCCAGACATTAGATATCAACTGCCTGTGAAAAGAAATGAGTGTAACAGTAGTCACTGGGAGTGCTTGAAACCCAGTATACTTGCTGGAACATGTATTCCCTGCCTTAGATCTCATTTTTAACTTCCACAACTACTTGCATAAGAATACTGACTTCCTTTCCAGCTTGACTTACCTTAGCCTACTTCATTCATATTTGCAAGTATGCATTTTGCCCCCAAGAAATCTGGCAGAAAGCAAAAAGTGCTGTCCTTTTCCACTTGTTGGCTACTTATGAAAAGACTTACAGTACTAAAAGCTAAAGAACTGGTTCCACAGAATTCCACAGAGATAAAGCATACAATTTGTTGCAGATACTGACTGAATTTCAGTATCATTTGCATTCAGCTAAGAGGGAGCAAAGACTTTTGGTTTTAATCACTAACTAGTCACATGCCTGTATACACAAAGGCAAATAACACTTGCACGTGAAAAAAGAAGCATGCTTTAAAATAATAATCCTTGAAGCATATTTCATATGGGCCAGACACTTTTACATTAATTGGTTACATCCAGATATTTTTGGAAAGCTAGGACGGGAATATTTAGATCTTTCTCCATGCCATGGGTTTCTGAAAAACTACTCCTTCAAGTGTAAGCATACAAGAAATATGCAAACACATCATTTATCTAAGTGAAATAAAAAATGTAGTCCTTGCATTTATAGCCTGTTTACATTTCTAGTAAAAAAAAAAAATTTAAATTCATATTTAAGTCTAAGAGAGATATGACACAATAAAGATAATCAATTCAAAACAAATTAATATAACTTCAAAGTATGGGTTGGAAATGCCCAAAGATTATTCTGAACAAATGAAGAAACAAAAGAAATTTTACAATACAGATCTAGAAGTTGAGGGAATAACTTACAGTCAAATGCCAAGGTTTTACACTGTCAGTTATGTAAAACAGCATAAGACAAGGCAGCTGAATTTGTAACTCACAAAACCCTGACAAGTGTGGTCAACCTCCTGAAAGCAATAATTTATTATCAGAAATGTCACGCCTACACAATAGCCTTATTGTTGATTCATTAGGTAATTTCCCTTGAAGACCAGCTGTTTCTAGTGTGGTAGGATGAATAATGAGGAAGATATTCAATGTTCAGGGTACAAATGACAGACATAAGGAGGTTCTAACACCACCAGCGTCCCACCGCCTACGGCACCAGCTCTGTGCTAGAGGGTAAAGGTCCTACACCTCCCACTTGCACAGAAAACCTCCCAGGTGTCAGATTTGCTCAGAGGGCAGGTTGCAGTGCAATACCTTCAATAGAATCAGGAGACGCATGTGATATGGCCAAGCAGGCCTTGGGCTCATTGTCACCTTCTATTTCCATTGACATGCCCGGAGGGTAGATACTTTCTCCTCCCAGCAGACTCAATTTATTCCCAGGTGCTCTAGTGAATGTCTCGCCACCAGTATAGCTTGCAAAAGACAGTCCCGATGGCTGTGCTCCAGGCAAGCTTTTATCCTATTTTCCAGAAGTGCCTCTTTTTAACCTTAAGCCAAGTACTATCTAGATAATAATTATTAAACTATAATTTACTACAGCTAGTAGTACTATCTGCTAGTAGTTTGGTTTGTTGTGTTTTTGTGGTGGTGGTTTTTTGGGGTTTTTTTGGGGTTTTTGTTGTTTTGTTTTTTTAAAATTTTACACAAATACATTATTCGTCCCTCAAATGATCCCTCTGAGGGCTACATCTCCATCACGTTAAGTAACACTGCAATTAAAGTGAGTTAAATTCACCAATAAGCAGACAAGCACCATGTGCTCTGTGGTTGGTGTTCATTATGCTCAGTACATTAATGCTAACAGTTTGTCAAGTTTTTTCATGCCACAGCCACCTAAACTGTATTAACCAGAAAAAAAAAAGGAAAACTTGTCTAAAGCCTGCCCTTTGATCAGCCCTTTAAAATGAACCTGGAATGCAAAAATCAGGTGGAACCATTTCTTTGCCTTCCAGAATGTATTTATTTGGAAACACAAATGCATGCTGAGCAGCACTACAGCCAGAAGCATGAACACAACACTGCACAGAGCAGGATCTGATTAGAATCGCCACTGCTTTTATTGTGTTCTGAAAGGCTGCAGCAGGATGGAAGTCTGGACATTGACAGTCACCTCTATAGCAGATTCAATGAATAACTAGTATGCTGATACTCATGGGCTGACAGAAGGCAAGGAATTTTCATTGAAATTTAAAAAATATGGAAAATAAACCCTCTCTACCTTGCCTAGTGATGGCTTAAGCTTTGAGATGATAGAAGAATAATTCAAGTTCTAAAGACCTGTCATTTGCAAGTGTCCCTATTCCTGCTACATTTTCCTTTAAGTTGCAGTTATATTTACACTTTCAGTTAGACATGGCTTTATGAAAACTAAAAGGAACCCCAGACAGTAAATATTCCTTAAGTATTTTTTTCTGTAGTAAGATGCACCTACTGGTACTCTGCTAATAGCACATAAAACACAATTGTTTTTCGTGAAAGCTCTGTATAAGATAAATAATTTAGTAAATATCTTAGGCTGAAATCTTACTTGTGCTGCAGCTGAGATCAAAATCAAGCCATTATCCTTACCTATCTATGGGGGGTGGGGGGAAAGGACTGCAATAAACCCCTGGATTTACAGTTAATCAGATCTGCCGACTTTGTGACTTCTGTGTACGTTTTAGTACTGCACCATAGTTGAGTAACTCTGCATCCTTAGACACCAGAATAGGTGTTCTCCTTCACCACAGCCACACTGCAGTAATTCTGTTGCTTTTAAAACTGTACCCTTTTACGTTTCAACTGAGAACAAACCACAGTATTTTTACTACCAGATGAAAAGATGTGTGAAGACTTTTTTCCCCTAACAAGGGGGAACACTAGTCCTTAATGCAAGCTCCCCACTCTTGAGCTCTCTGTCTCACCCCATGGAAACACAGCCCATCACTTTGGGTGTTCTGGCCTCACTTGGCAAGCTTGAAGAAACCTTCCTCCACATTTGAAGTCTCCAAATTTTAAGAGTGGTTTCCAATGGTCATTAAAACATTAGCATAATTAATGGCTTGATCCTGTTCTCCATAGCAGGATTTTAAATTTGAAGTCACTCCTTGTCTAAATGAAAGTAGAGCCGAGAGAGTTGCTTGGGATTTATATTGCTAGAACCTTGCCCTTATATTCCCTTCAGTCAGCCTCTTTAAAACACGAATTTAAATACTGGTTTACTGAAGTCATAGGGAAAAATCACAGCACTCAGGACAGGGTGGCACTGCAACTCCCGGTGTGCTCCTTGGGCTCGCACCCTCCACCACCTCCACTCCAGGGAGGACGGTAACGTGGTCCTCCAGAAACGTACTGCAGGGAGAGCTGCAGACATTGGTCACGCTCTGAAGCTGCTGTCACAATAAAATCTCACTGCAATTAGGATTTAATCATGTGCTTCTTTCTAGCAGAGAAAGCACAGCACTGACATTTGTGATTGCCAAAAATCCAACCTAAGGAACCTGTTTGCACTTCTGAGAAGTCTCCCACAGCATGAGCATCTCTTCTATCTTGTTGCTAGACTCCTTTCTATGAATTATGGATTATATTGCATTAAGAGCAGTACACTTCAAGAACAACCAAGAGTTGAAGAACTCCTCCCTGGTCAGTTGGCTCAGCAGTCCTACTGGGACATGAGCAGTGCCACTGACTGCTGTGAGACTGCACAGTGTTTCGGAAGGAGGAGACCCCCTTTCCTGTTTTTTGGCCTATTAGAGCTTCAAGTCCCAACATGGAGATATGCTCAGTACAATTACTCCATAAGGAAATTTATAAACTGTGCCCCACTACAGAGAGTTCTGTTGGCAGAAGTGGTTTTGCAATTAACAAAATCTTGTCCACCGTTCAGTTTTAGAATCTGATTATTGTTCTACATTTATCTTAAGCAAAGTGGCTGACGAATAACTGCAAAATAATGTGATAAAAACCATTTATAATGCCAGCTTATTCCAGGTCTTTCTCCCTAACTAGTTATGACAAGGTAATAATGCTGGTTATGCATTTGTCTGACTTTAAATTGGTTACTTATAGCCATGATGGATGAGGGGAAAGATCGCCTTATTCTGAAAAGCAGCTCTTGATTTTTTATCTCGTTTTTGCAGGTAATGAATTATATCTAATTAGTAGGTTCCAAATCTAATCAAGAGGTTGAGATGTTGACCCAGAGACAGCAAAAGAGGGTGAAGAGGCCTCCTTTTATGTTTTTTTGCTTACCTTAAATAAAGAATGCTTCACAAATACAGTCTTCAGGAGAGCAGAGACTACACTGGCTAAAGATGGAATCAATTTTATAAGTCGCTGTTTCAGTTAACAGTTTAATGAAACTCATCTCCACAGATGTATTCTTTTGATTGGGAATGTAAACTCCTTATTCACCATTACGGTCTATTTATTTTATTATTTAAGAAAAGTATGAGAAATTGTTGTCATTGTTGTAAGCAAATCAGGCTCTGAGTGAAATAAATTACTTCTGATGAAATGAAAAAATTCTGTGAGTTAAGAAAAATTTCCAATAGAATTCTTGAGAAATAAACAATTATTAAAAAATTCAAGGAGCTGGAGTGGGAAAAAGCACAAGGGATGGATGGATAGATAAAAAGTTTTAAAGTTTTACATCATAGTAGCTGCAAAACAATGAACAAAGCTACATTTCTAATCACATTTTGCTCTTATAAGTGCAATTTTCCCCACCAGAGCCGGCAAAGTGAATATATGAGTACAAAATCTACCCCAAAAGTCAGTCAATTAGCTAGTCACATTTGTTATTCTTTGGCTTTCACACTAGACCCAAACCCATTGTTTTACACCTGAAAAAATTCAAACTTATCTTTGCAACGTTAATACATGTGATACAGTTAATCATCTCCCAGTGATTAGACTGCAGGAGGTTTGACAACCACTACATTAAGTCCTGAAACGCCAGCATACCAGCATGTAGAATAACCTTGTTTCACAACTTTTCTCTTACTTTCCCTTTATGATTATTTTTAAAATCTACGTTAAGACCTTTTAAGGAGTGTTAGTTATTAAAATAAAACGGGCATTTAAAAGACAAATATCTTCTGAATTAATAATGAGCACCTATGCCACATGGTTTATGTTCATAAAAAAACCCAATATATTATACAAGTTATTGAGATGCTGTGGCTAAACCTAGAATAAATCCCCTTTTTAACTGAAGTCCTAAATAGACCTAAAGTTTTCCTAAACATTCCTAAAAAATTGATCCAGCCTGTCTACCTAAAACTTACACAACTCCTAAGTCTAGCAAACTAGCTTAGTCTAAAATGGACAAAATCCTAATCCCTTATTTATAACTTGTGAATCTATCCCTATCCACAGAAAGCTCTAGCTGAACATAATTACAGAGCACCAAGCCCTGCAAACAAGAATTCCGCCCTGACCAGCCCACACCTCGCAGCCCACCGGGCACACAGGTGAAGGCACGTTTGGCAATGAAGTCTGCAAGGGGGAAAGCTAATGAAGCCAGTGTGGAAGGTAATTTCCAGAAAGTACAATGGCATCAGGAAAACCCCACTGAGTGTTCAGATGAGCCCAATGCTTTAACATGAGCTGGTGTACCAGCATCCACGGGCCACGCAGGTCACCTGTTCTGGAGGGAAGGTGCTTCCATGTGAACCAAGCCACAACCAGCCTGAATGCAAGCGCAGCAGGCGGGGTGGGCTGCTGGTCGAGCCTTCACCCTGCTCGGCGGGCACGCCTGTACCAGCTGGCAAGGAGTAGGAGTAGCTGGGTACGTATGGGCAGCTTTGGGTGTTTCACTTGGATTCACGGCTTCTGCTATGCATCCCAGAGAAGGCTTGACTTTGCTCGGTCAAGGCTTTCTTGCTTCTCCAAGGGCCTTTTGCTGTGTGGATAAAATGATTCCCCAGAGAGGGATTTTGAGTGCAACAGCTGCACTTCCCCAAGTCTGAGCAAGGTGAGAGAGATAAAAGGGTTAAACACAAACTGCAGCTCAAACACATGACAGGGGTTGTGCTGTACCTGCAGTGAATGCTTTGGGGTAATAAACCATCAGCCGTCAAAGCCGGCAGGGACCAGAGGATGCGAGACTAGAAAGCTGAGGCAATATACTTCTGATTCATTACAGCAAAACTCTTCTGCAGCAAAACAGAGATGTACTTGGAGGCCTTAAAGCATACTGGGGTGATCTAAATTCCTGCTTTTGTGTGGTGACACTGTGGGCACGTAGAAGCTCAGAGGACACAAACTCCCTGCATGACCCGTGCAGGCTGCATGCACCAGTCTGAAAACTGCTGACTGATCTCTGCTTTCCCTGAAGCAAGCAGAATTTTATTGGATCTATTAGAAGCAAAATAATCATCAGTCTTCTGGTATTTTTACCTGCCGGAGTCACTACATAACTCTTATTTCTTGTTTTGATCATAATTTGAGAGTCTCTTCAGTGCTTGGCACACAGCACTCAGATCACCGCCCTTTCCAAGGATGTTCTGTCAAGCCACGAACCAGCTTCATGCAGTCAAACTCAATGCAACGAGACACTTAAAAACCTTAACGACTGCAGAGGAAGCGCTGGACTGAATAAACTGGAGCCATCCAGTGTCCTGCTTATGCTTAACATTGCTAAGATGACGCTACCTCTTGATTAGTATGCTACTGAATGGAACAGTACTTTATTTTTTGATATTGGAGCACCCTGAAAACTCTGGTACTTCGCTTGGATTTGCCAAGTGCAAAAAGAGAGAAGACCATGCTCTTCTACAATATATTGGTAAGATATCTGGATCAGGAGGTCCCCAGTCCACATATTTACTGAAAGAGAGACATTATTCCATGTTGTACTCACTTCATTACATGCCTGCCCTGCTCTTACGCTCTTCCTGAGTGTAGAAAGTGGGATGAAGGAACATTGTTATAACTTAAAAGCACGCATTGTACAGCAGTAGCAGGTAAGGTGCTATTTACTGTAATTCCTTAACTAAAGGAATGGCTTAACAGACCACTGCAGTGTTACGGATAAGGCAACAGCAGCTCTCCTGTTGTGAACCTTAATTTTATATGATCTATAACTGGGCTGCACAAAACTATTATTGGTTTAAATCTGTCTATACAAAGTCTCAGCATGAAAACTTTCTCAAGCATCTGACAAATACAGCAAGATAGCCATAACAAGCTTTGTTAGGTTAAACTGGACATTTTAAAAAGAAAAAAACAGCTGTAGTGAAGTCTCTGGCAGATAACGATCATTTCAGTTCCATCCTTTGCCTTTTACAGTTATTTTGGCAATGGCTAGATGAAATGAATATTCCCCCCAAAAAGAGGATTCAGACATCCTTTCAGCTCTGTTTCTAACACCAAGTTTATTCTGTTTCTAAAGAAAAATTTCTTTCTAGGCAAGCCTACTCCCTTCTCCTGTCTTAACCATGTTAAACCATACTTAATGGTCCTGTGCCAGAACAGCAGTTTGTCGCAAAGCTTTTGCAGGTTTCATCTCTATGTGCTGTAAGCAGCTGGCTACCCCAGTTCCCAGTGTCCTGCACAGGCTGCGATGGGCACACTCATCTACCTGACAAAAGTCTCCTAATGCGTAGATGTTGTGGCCTGAAGTCAGTTCTAAGAGAAGCGAGTGCATAAGCAAAGGATAATCTTAGGGGATGTACCGCTGTTTCCCAACTCGCTGCCCCACCACAGGCCATCCAGAGCCTACGGGGCTGCTTTGGTATGAGCAAAGGCACTGCCTGACCAGCAACGCTTCTGGCCTTCAATCCAGATACTGCTGCTTCAATGAAATCTCCTCATCTCTGACCACATCCACTTAAAGTGAAAAATCTGCTCTACCTACCACTGTTTTGTGATTGCCAAGGATAGGCTTGTAAACCATGAGGGTAAGAATAGTGGAGTCCTTAGGCAGGGACAAGGAGGACTCTGAACTCCTTGACGTTAAATGGATAAATGAATGTGTGTAAAAGGCATTGAGCACTGTCACTATGAAGAGTTTTAAAGGAACTGAAATGAAGAAGTGTCAGGACAAAGGAATCCCAACTACATTGTTGGGAACACTCAGGTTTTTCATTTTAAATGAAAAGAGGTATGCTTTCAAAAAATCTGTCAAGCTATTAATGCTTATTTTCTGGAAATAGTCCTAAAGACTTCCCAATATTTAACTCCTGGAACCCAACCACCATGGAAGGGCTGGTCCCGTGCTCCCAGGTGTTAAGTTTGCACAGCTCACTTTGTTACAGGGCACTGCAAACATGTACTGAGCAATACCTGTTTAGGAAGAGTAGCATTTGCTTGCCAGGTAGACTAGTAAAATGATGGATTCATAGAACTATGTCTTTCATCTAAAGAGGTTAAGTGACCAGTTCCAACTATGCCTGTTTCTCAGGCAATACCAGTTTAAAGAGCTCATTTTTAAAGCCAGACAACTCTATTTTGTGTATTTATCTATTTATTTATGCATTTCCAAAGATCACCACAATATTTACTCTGTTATTAAACTCCATGTGTCAGGCACTAATGCCCTGTAATTATCTTTGCAACTGGATTTGATGTTGCAAAGTTACATAGTGTAGACAAGTGTCTTAATGATGAATGTCAGTGTCAGGGCTGCTGTTAGAGTTTCATCATGAGAAACACTGTTCTGCTTCTGCAATTTACTTAGAAAACACACCTGCCATGCAGAGCATATGAAAACAGTTCAACAACAAGCCTTACTTAAAAATCAAACCAAACCAAATCCCAAATACCCCAAACCTGTATGTCAATCAATTTCAAAATGCCCTAGAAGAGTAACATAGAAAAGAAAAACTACAGTTACCAATGCTCATATTCTGCAGCTCATACTCAACTGCACAGGCCTACGTGGACACATTACTAACATAATTCCACAAAATTAGCATAAAATCAAATGTTTGTGACTGGTATTTCCTTTGTTCCCCTCGAGTTTGGCCAAACCAGCACATTCTGTGTCATTCTTTTTGTGAACAAATGGCTGAGAGCTATCGCTGCCAATTCCCCATTATGTCCCTTTGCCCTCACTCATTCTGTCTTCATAGAGAACAGAAACCCCCCAGCAGCAGGAACACACTGCCATTAATTCAGTTACCCAGGGAATTTCACACCTTTGCCAGGCCCTTTACGGTTCTCATTTTAGTGCAACCTAATCTCAAATGGATGCAGAAAGCTGTGAAGAAGGGCAGCTCAAGCTGAAGGCAGCAATTAAATGATAATTAGAGCTTTACTTCATCTTGTGATTGATAGAGGCTTACTGGGCCCAAACTGCATCTTGTCGTCTACTAATAGGCTACGCAAGACACTCCACTCGAGTCTGAAGGATTTTGTCTTATCTCAAGAGAGATAATCTACTCAACAAGTAATCTCCTGCCTGTGGTAAAGTGCCACTGTATATTTACCAGGCCAGTATTCTTCATCGTTCAGCTCTGAACAAGCCCCAGGACTTCCTTAGGAGCAAGGAAGCTGGGGCTTTTCTTTCCCATTTTCAGGCTTTTGGGTGTCTCCCTGTTCAACTGCCAAAGAGGAATCGGCTGCTTCGCCTCCCCTAAGCATGGTTCCTCCCAGCACAGACCCTTGCAAGAGCCACCACCTTGGAATCGCAGCAATGGAAAACTTTTGAACTGTTTTTAATCTTTACTATTCCTGAGAAAGTTAACTGCATTACAAAGATCAGCCCCAGCATCAGATCCAAGCCAAACACAATCTGGGCAGAAGCATGGCAGTTGGGAAGCAGGAGCTAATGCACACATGATCCGCGGCTGCAGCTCCTGTGCCTCTAAGCTTGTGTACTCGTCTGTGTCATTTGGGCCTTTGTAGACCCAATTACTTATTATAAACAATTCAGTTTATCTTTATCAGAATCATTATCTAAATTGGCTACATGACACATACTGTTTTCCTAACTGCACTCTTGGGAAAATCGGCTATAAAATCTGTGATTTTGTACTTTGTAATTATCCCTCTATGGGCTATAAAACATTACACTTGTGTTTAAAATAGGTATAGCTAGCATTTTCCACTGCTCAAAATGGAACATTTATTCTACCTCAGAAAATAAAATGCAGCAAAATATTTGGTGCAATCAACGCAAAGAGTTTTTGCAGCAGCCATGTTGTGGCTGCTGATCCGATTCCAAACGCAAAGGAGTTGCTCGTGATGCGCTCCATTTTTATTACAGAGTTTCAGCCTCTTGCTTGATGTTTCTTTTTCTCTGGGCAAGGCACAGATGACCTAAGTTAGTGTCAAGTGAAACATGGCCTTAGCTGGCATTTTAGTCTGGAAATGATGAGGTGTCAACAATAACAGCTAACAGGATCATACTCCCAGTGTCATTAATTTTCTCTTTTCAGTATCCTCCACATTTCCTGTTGTAAAAATGCTGGCCAATTCTTCCTCGTTGCTGACTTTTGTTTTCCTTACTGTTTTGAGAAATTCCTCCTTCCTCAGGATTTCTAAATCTATTTCACACAGTGCCAAGCCAGCAGCTCTCCCCATGATTAAAACAAAACACTTTAGTTCTAAAGAGCAAAGACCTAACCTCCCATCTCGCACAACATGAGGTGTCCCTGGCCTCCCTTTTTAGCTGATTCTGCTTGCTTGACGTACTTTCAGAAGTTCAGTAACTAGCAGTGGAGGGGTCATGTTTGCCCTCAAGTTGCTGCTTTTCATGCTTGACATGTTTTTCTACTGTCCGGTCCCTTAGCTGCAGCAGGGTCACGAGGATGGAGAAAAGGGTGGGGGTTACAGAAAGGGTATTGTATTACACAAACCCCAAAAGGTTTCGGTTACAGAATGTATATTGTCCATGCCTATTGGGCTTGTGGAGAAGTATCAAGTTCACCACATTCTCATTTGGGGACTTTGATCCTTTCAGTTAAAAAGAAGCTGCTTAGAATTACTCTGCAGAGCAAAGAAATGAATCAGTTGTACTCACTCACCCAGCACTGAGGAATGCCAATATTTCTGTTAGCCAGCCCAATCCTAGGGAGATTTACCCAGCTGCAGAGAGGCTGGAAAGGGCTTAAGTCTATCAACACAACCACAGGCTCCCCCCTTCCTTTCAGAAAGGCCCAAGCACCTTTTATGTTGCCTGACTTTCAATGATGTGGAGCCCCTTTACACTGCTCTAGAAATGCATGTAATGTCATGCTGGGTTTGAGTATTTTTATGCTCCTTTCAAACTTGAGTATTTTTGTGCTGCTATTCTGTAGCTAAAGCAGCAACAGGAACTGCAACCATGCACCTTATCTCCTCTCCCTCATCTCTATTTCTCTAGGTTATCCCTGATCACCCAGGTATTCCTGCTTAGGTATTTTATCAGACAGATAAAAACATACAAGGAATACAACCATAGCAGTTGATTCTGCTGCTCTAAATTTCCTGTGCCCCTGAGAAAGGCTGACATGTCTCAGTGAACTTTTATTCTCCCCAAAAGTATGAAATTCTGTAATTGTCTTTTCCTATAGGACTCCCTATATTTTTTTGCCTGGAACATATTTATGCACATACTATTATTTTTTTTTTTTTGCATTTACATATATAGTTCCTTTACTCAGTAATCTTTGTTAACCTAATTTTTATGGCCTGATGAGCTATGTGATGCACATACTACCATATTCTTTCTCATTGCTAAATCAGGGATACCTTATATATGGGGGTTTTGTCTGTATTTTACTAAAAGTAGAGAGACTCTGAGCCATCAGGTGTTTAAGGGTCCATGCCTAAGCTTTTATCATCAGGACAGCACCTAACTGCTACATTGCTACGTAACATGTACTTCACCACCTAATGACTGGGAGCCTGGCTCCCAGTTAGTGTGATACTGCAGGTCAACCCCTAATCCAAAGGGCAGTGTTTTTGCCAGCCCAACATAAAACTACATCATCTAGCATCAGAGTCTTCTCTTACTGCTGTAGCTCAGGTGACTCCTTAGCACCGACTAAATAGCCAAATAATGCCTGCACAGAGAACATGTGGATGCAGCATCTGTTGATGACCCTCTCTCAACCCCCCGCGCATTTCTCCTTCAGTAGCACCAGCCCCTGCAGAAGAACAGGCAAGGGGAACAAAAGGAACATTGGACAACCCTCTGTCTTTTTCCTTTGGGTTCCCCCTGACCAGGGCACTAGACTGAGCTTTGCTGGAGAGTTGCAATCCCTGATGCAGCACTTTGTTGAGTGACTGCAAGAGCAGCTTTTTAGCATTCCTTCCTGCTGCAGAAGCACACAATATCAGGGAGGGCCTGGGGAGGCAGTCACAGCAGACATCCAAGCACCACCTCTGAGCTGCAACTGTTCTGTGGGAAGCGATGCTCTTGTGAATGCGGTCAAAAGGGACCCAGGAAGGCATATAATGAAGAGTTATCTGATTTTTCAAGGGGCTTTGTTTTGTTGCATTAGCAATTTTCTACAGCATTAAGCAGTTTCATGGTACGTTGTAGTCTGTTGCCCGAAATGGCATACAGACTATTTTCAATCCAGAAAGCTGAAGGATTTGAGACTTTAAACGTCGTGCTAGGCAGGGAGACTAGTAACAGAACAGCAGTGACCCACCATAAGCTTTCCAGTGCAAGAAAACTGATCCTCCTTCCCAGGACTGCAGTCCCATCAGGAGTCCTGCTCCAGCCTTTCAGTGAGCTGCTGCATCAGTGCCCAAGAAAGAGTCTACATCTTTATTAATCACTACCTATGCCTAACCTGTACTCTCTCCTTACTCCAGCCCTCCATCCTTTCCCTTCTTTCTTCCTTCTTGCCTTTTCTCTTTAAATAGTCTCCCTTCCTATTCCTTCTCAGTGAAATTGTCCAGAGATAATAATAATAATAATAATAATAAATAGAACTGCTTAATGAACTATGGGGTCAAGAACGGTCTTTTTATATAACAAATGCAATATATGTATTTCAATCACTATTTTCAGTTAAATTTAGATCTCTACTTGTCCCTTCCAGTTACACAAGGAAAACAGCAAGTTATTGGCATCTCCACAGCGAGAGGGGCTGTACATCAGGTGTCTTAGGATGGTCACACTAATTTTCAGAAAAAAGTTAGGACACAGGGAAGAAGTTATAAAAGGGTTAAGATGATATATTACCTGTATGCCATAAGCAGCACTCTTGGCTTTCAAGAAGCAAACTGGACCACATCAGCCATGGCATTTTAAAAACACAACACTCAAGAGCAACAAGTGACATGATACAATATGCACAACACATCTGGACTCCACTAAATGGTATATCATGAAGGGTCAATGCATAGGAACTGTACTGCACCTGGCTGAGATTCTTCATATAGGACATGGAGAATTTGGGAGCATCTGCAGGTTGAAGGGAGATGAGGAATACTGCGTGGCTATTGGGGTCTTTATTCTTTAAGATCTTGCCTTTTAGAATCACTAACATTTCTAATAGTAACAACAGTAATAATATTTTTTATTGCTGCTTTGTGTTTGAAGCAGCTTGAAATCAATGTCTTTGGCAAGGAAGAATTCCATAAAATGTTCTGCAATCTATCCTTTTTATTTATGACTATAATCCTAAAATCACAGTCAGCTCACACTGGGAGAGTAAAGCAGCAAAATGCTGTAAAGACAGCTTGAAAAAATGAGAGCTCTCATCTATTACAGGGAGTTCTGTCCCACTTAATTTCATGAATATTATTAGAATTATGGCCACTGGAATATTTCTCAACTATTATATTAAACTTCACAGATCAAACTACATGTAGTTTTTCAAAGCAAATCCCCAAAATAAAGACCAACCAAGGTGCTCAGCACCTTCCGCACATGCTGCTGGGGGATCTGCCCTGTGCCCTCCATGGTAGCTGAACTCAGACTGACTTCAGCTATGGGGGGAGCTGCCTAGTAACCACAGGATACATCCCTTTGGATTTACAGCAAGAGAGAGGACCTCTTTGCTGAGCACGCAATGGTGACAGCCAATGGGGCTGTGGTGTGGGCAGTCACTTCACAAACCTCACAAACATGCAAACACCACTGGGGTCTCCAGGACCCTACCCTGCCTGACACTTGTGCTGAGATGCTCCTTAGCACAAAAGTATCTCTAATTTTGTGGGTAATGTGTATTCTGTTGCTGCCCCTGCCACTGACAGGGAACCATGGAAACAGGAATGACCTGGAGGTTTGGATGCATTTCCAAGACTCCTCACTGACCTTGTGCCAGCCATTCACTGGCTCCTCCCAGAGCCATGACTCCTTGCTCCCAGAGGCTCCCAGTGCTCATGTGGAGCAATGTTTGTGGGAGAAGGTCAAAGCTTGGGTCCGACAGCACAGAACACAGACCAAGGGGAGGCTGGGAGGGGAGCAGAACAGGACTTCTGTGACTCCTGCCTGTTTTCCCCAGACATACACTCTGAACAAAAGAAAGTATCCACTTGAAGAATGAGATTGTCCATCCCAGAGAACCAGAGTAACATCCATGCTCCAGGGTAGTGGACGAGGGGGAAAGGAACCATGTCACAGTGCAAGTGAACTGCTGATCTGTGTAAAATGCCAGGCATGGTATCCAGCACTGTGCCAAGAGCACAAAGGAGAGCACTGCTCATGGAAACCGTGCCTACGCAGTGGGATGGTAAGCTCCACTGGGCCTCCATGGGGCTGTGCCTTGACTGTCTCCCAGCTGCTTTCTGGGATAAGACCTGGAAATAAAGCACCCTTCTCTGCACCCTGATCTCCTTTGGAAAGGAGCCCAGACACAAAAGAGGAGATACAGCCTGGCTGCTCCAGGTGGGGCACCACCAATCCTAGCCACGCAGTAAGGACCCAGCAGTACTCCACACCCGGGGACACACTCCTGCACATGTGGAGGGCTTCCCCTCCATGGTGTCCCATGAAGTCTGCACAGGAGTAACCAAGCATGGAAGCTGGTCTGGCACCATCAAGTCATCAGGGGTATGTTCTGGTCAGGGCTGAGCTGTATGAACATTTCTACTCAAGTGTTTTCTGCTGAAGCATTGAGTTAATCCTCTAGATGCACTTTCTCCAGCCTCAACATCCATCCTGCAAACCTCTATTATAATGCTAAGGAAGTCAAGGTGCTTACACAGCTGATTGCCTTCTCACAGCAAACTGCTGTGCATTCAATTGCATCTGCTAATATCCTCTGTAATCCAAACTATGTCGGTAAAAGCAATCAGGAAGGCTCAGATTAAATAGCAACAAAGCTTGATGTTGTTTCTGGGCTGTCCTGTCCTAAATATTTACGGAAAACCGCACTTAACATTCATGTTGCGTTTTTTTCTCCCTAAGTGGTAGAACTTTTCTGCACCTAAAGACAGCAAATTCTCCATTTCTTGTCACCTGGAAAACAACTTGACTAAATGGAATTAGCTGAAACCAAACTTCCATTGCAGAGAACTAGAAGGCTGCCTTTTATGCTAGTCTACATCAATTCTTACTGAAGGGATATTTTTAACAGGCAGCATACCCTTCTCAGTGAGATAAAGTTTGAATAAAAGAACACATTAAATGGAATATAAAAGTACATGTATGAATGAAGAGCTGTTCGCTGGAAACAGCCACAGATAAAAATCCCTGGAAATGTCATCATGCACTGTTTGTAGATACAGCTGTACCCATATCTCTAAATTACAAATGATAATGAGGTGTAAAGATTTTTATCAGATACCTAGCCTGCTTGAAAGGCCTTTGTGTGTTGGCTGGTGTAGTCTCATATTAGGTGGTAGGAATTTTGTTTTCTTTTCTAAGTGGAACATCAGATTACACAGGTCTTATTTCACTGCTGATTGCAGTCGTCCACTTAACATCTTGACAGATATTCAAGAATGGAGCAAGGCTGGTGGCGCTGCCGAGTGAGGTACACATTCATCCATCATCTGCTAACAGATCACTTGGAGGGCCAGGCCTTATGTCATTAGCTTGCCACACTCCACAACTTGGTGGCTTGCCTTTTTTTTAAATTCCTGCTAACTAGGTTTCTCAACAATTTTGTGACAGCCTGTTAGCTTTCGTTCCTACAAACAAAAACATCAACTGAAAACATCATAGGCCAAAGCTTGAGTAATACAGTAGTTTTTTTGATATATTTGCTGGAGATAACACAGTTGTGTGATGTTTTGGCCTATTTCCAGCAAGCATTACCACTGCACAGTCTGTGTATTGCCGAGTATTCTTCAAATGCTTTGTTTATTTTTTCACAGCAGCGGGACTGTGATCGCCTGCTGCTCCATCTCCCGCGCTCCCGTCCCAGTCCACTCCGGCCCCTGCTGTGGAAGAAGATGGGCTCCCAGTTGTGCCCATGATTCTGCTGTCTGAGGGTCAGGCTGGCAGATCTTAAAGTAAGAAGGGTCACTTTGGGGTCCAAACGGACGATGGGCACCGGCTCAGACATAGGAATAACTAACCAGGACCCAAACACACCACCAAGCCCCAGGCACTGCATCGCGGGAGGCTTGCAGCAGAGCATGCCCTGGACAGGACAGCATGCTCAGCAGTCCCGATCCCCAACACCCCGCTGAGGTCCTGCGGCTGCTCTCACCTGTGCTTCGGCTTGGCCGAAGGCGAAGATGCCCGAAGAGTAATCACTGCCTGTGATCCAACCCTGTCCGATACCTGACTGGTCTTCCTGAAAAGCAGTTTTCCAGAAGGGTCAGGCAGAGGATTTCCCAGACTCCAGGTGACCTCCATACCACCTCTGCTGGCACAGGCAAACCAAGTGCCCAACCTTGCTGTGACCCAACAGTGCTGTGTACCAGTATGGGACAAAACAAGGACCCCGAGAAAGACTTTCACCCCATGGAAGGAAATGTGGCAGTTAACAGTTTCTCCTCTACATGATCGCTATTGCTCTTGCTATCTAATAAGTTCAGAGAAAAATCTTTTTTTTTAAGGAAAATTTATCTGGGGGAAAGAATTGAGATGAGTTATAAATGTAATCAATGTTTGCTGCTGTTTCCAGGTACAGTGCAAGTGGCAGGAGCATCCATACCACCACGTTGTGGAGAGGCACTGAGAATCTGGGGGTTGATCTCATCCAGAAAGCAAACTTGTCCATTGGTCCAACACAACTGCTGAAATGTTTTGTGAAACACAAAGCTGATTGTTCTATATCCATTCATTAGTGCTTTTGGCACCTCATTCAGACTCCTTTGTGACTTCTTATTTTTGTCAGCTTTTCTACTTGGTTACATTAAAAGAGGAACTCTCTTGAACCTCTTTAATGTTCTTAAACTCATAAACCACAAAGCATGTTCTATTTGTGGCAGCCTGTAAGATTTATTACACTAAATGGCTTTGTGTTCACACCTCTGTTGAAAGAGAGAAACAAACTCTTCAGTATTGGAGAAAGAATTGTTGCTTGTCAACATGCCACTGCATAGTTTGACTTCACTGGACATACGAGGAGAGTAAGCTTCTCTCTAGCACTGTTGTCTGTGAAATAGTCCTTAACAAGAAGCAATGAATACAGAAACTTGAAGCTACCTGTATACGTGAAATAGTTATCATCCTGCCTGCTTTCATGTAACACGCAGTGGAAAAATGCATTTGCTTCTATTTGGGAAACACTCAGTAAAATCATTAAAAGCCATGGATGAAACCATATAAAACAGATTTGTGTTTCCTTGTCCCAGTATACTCAACATAACAAAGGGCATAAACTTCTTAATGTAAATAGATCACACTTGCACAACAGTATTCTAAATAAATCTGGGGCTAATGTAGTTTATGAGATACACTGAGGAGGTTAAATTGTTTCTGACTAGGTGGTTAATTAAAGGATTTATTTTGCAATTGCAGAGGACCCATAACTCATGAGTTACTGCACAATAAAAGTGTTGTAGATGTGTAAAACAACACCACGATTAACTCCCCCAAGCCACCTAGCCCCATGCAGTTCTGTGTGCCCCTTCTTTGTGCCACCAGCCCCAATCCAGAATTCAAGAACTTCTACCAAACTGTGGCTTGGGGTTGAGGGGTTTTTTTGTTGTTGTTGTTGGTGGTGGTGGTTTTGGGTTTGGGTTTTTGTTTTGGTTTGGTTTTTTTTAGTGAAATAGATGCATCTGATGAAGTGTTTGGCTCAGGGCTTCTGCCAGCTACATCAGAGGAGGAAAAAAAAAAAAATATGGAGGATTAATTATCAAGCAAAAGGGGTCTGGAACAGAAGAGAGAAACAGCCCGATAAGACTTTTTAATAGATGGTTCTCATTCTGTTTCTCTCTCAAAAGACTCCTGAGGATCTTTGAGCTCTACAGCAAAGCCTCCATCAGAAGACATATTGCATTTGTATTTCGTTTGGCAAGGTCTAGCATTTGTTTTACCATTTCCTCAAAGTAATCTTAATGCTTAATGAAAAGTGACAAAGAGGAAGTGTGAAAAAAAAAAAAATAGAACATGGTTTTCCTTTTAGTTAAAAGTCTGATTGTTTTGGTTCATATTAAAAAAATGATTTTCCTATATATTTAGCCCTCTAAAATCTATGCCATTCGGCTACCAGCATTAATGATGTTAGGGTGAATTATAAAGAGAAATCAAATTTTCCATAGCATTTGAACGCCATTAAAATGCCAAACAATAAACTACCAGACTGCAAATTAGATCAGTGGAAATATCAAACACATTGCGGTATAAAATCCATAATTGCATTTAGCGCTTTGGCTCCCAGGGGACAGGCTGCTAAAGATCATCACCGCGCCACATATGAGAAGCTATTGACAGAACGATAAAAATCGACAGGCTAACCAAATAAACACTGCAGGCTTCATTAAATATTCAGCAACTGAAATTTGACTATCATGCGCCTTTTTTCCCACTAGATGTGTCCTGCTGCAGCGCTCAGAATTTTTACTGTGACAGCAATATGGGATGCTGTGCCCTGCAGGCCTGCGCAGCACTGAGCAGCGGCAGGACACGGTCAGCACCGTCAGGTACCGGTGCCATCAATAAACATGCTGCAGCTCAGACAGGGTTATTATTCTTCTGAATACATTATTAGCCTTGGCCCCAGGAATATCTGGCTCCAAAGACTTTAATTAGAGGAAGTGTAATATCTACAAAAGTTTAACACTTCTCCTATGGGGATAGGGACCTCTCGTCCCTAACAAGGTGCTCTTTTAAGGAGCTGAGCACTAAATTACCTCCTCCCTCTCCCTCCTTCTACTGGGTGGGGTGATGCAGTGACTGCATGATCCTGCATAACCTGAGAAGGCAGAGGGTCAAGCTGTTCCAGGTTAGCCAATGCTCAAATGGCCACCTGTACTTAAAGAGCCACAGAGCATGCTGTTCAATTAAAGAGCTCTACACCCAGACCAGAACGCGCCTGCTGGCTCAGGCTCTGGGATGCTCACCTCTGCATGGCTCTGACCTGGGGGAAAGGGTGGTTTGCTTGATGTAGCTCTGGCTTTTACACTGTAAAAGGGACATAGACGGAATGAGTGACCCTGGCAGAAGACAAGATGGTGCTAATTTTGAATTTTATTAACCGCTTATTTCTTGTTACTCTCTTGAATTACCTGCTGCCAGGAAGAGCGTGTCTGTGGCTTACGCAACCATTTTTTCCGATCACGGTGAGATAAATGGAGCTACAGGAGAGCCTGGTACAGGCAGAGGGCACAGACCCATGCCATGTGTTTGCGGAAGAAATCTAAGAAGCCAGTACGTCCCAAGGAGTTCTGCAAGCAGAACAATACTTGCTGCTCATGGACCTGGCCTGACCAAAAGGGTGAGAGGCAGAGATTTTGGACAGACTTTGGGTACCAAACTGTTTAAAATATTTAAAATATACTGCCATATTTCTTAAAATTACATTGAACATTTCAAATCCTGGAAATGGTTCCCAGTATCCTGTCAAGATACATTTTAGCCTGCCTGCACGATTGGGCGTGCAGAGTGGCACACTTACTGCTGCAATAGCAAAAACGACAACAACGAAAAGACTGCACGTTTCCTCTTTCTGTTCCTACAGGCCTTGAGTCTGAAATTAGAACAAATAAAATGTATAATGCATGCTCTGGAAGCACCCAATAGGGTTATAAGCAGCCATTCCCTCTTCATGGAGAAAAAGTTTATGTAAATGACTGATGACAGTGTTATTGTGTGAGGAATATCAATGGAGTAATTACAGTTACATAGCTTGCTGCTGCACTGCTGCTCTAAGCCTGTGTTAATTTTTCACACCACTCCCTTGGGAAAGATCGCAGTGTGCTCCTAAGAGCAGAGCTAATAATCGGAGCTCTGAGCCACTGCCGCTGAAACTAGCCCCAAGGTCTTTCTGAGCAGACTGCTAAACACTGACTGTCTCCCCAGAGAGAAGAGAACAGAGATAAAATGATTAAAAACTGCCAAATTGGACTGGCAATCACTTGGCTATACTGTCAGCCCAAGACAAGACAAATCTCAGTTATTTTTTCTTTTGTGAGCTGGAGAACTAGGATAGCACAAAGCAGCGTGGCTGCAAACAGAGCAGCATACTACCCACATTTTAGGTCTTCACAAGTACTGTGTCAACATCTGCAGACACAAATGACGTGTCAATGATTGTATTTAACACTAAGAGAAAGCAAGAATCGAGAAAACCAATTTCTATTTAGGCCTACTGGGACCCTTATTATTACGAGTCAACTCCACTTGTTTGATCCCAAGAATAATTTCAGGACTGAGCAGATCACAGACTCAATAACTACATCTTACTCTATATGAGCAGTTCCCTGAGGTTAGATACTGCTGATACTGTTTGTCCTAAAATTTTAGACAAATTACATACTCTGGTCAGTTCTGTATAGTGAAAGGCAGCACAAGGATTAAGTGACAGAACACATCTTAAACTTTGTCCAATAAATGTGCTTTAAAAAGTCAGCCAAGGTATCTCTGCACCTCAGCAGTGTGAACACTGTGAGAGGATCCCAAGCCACATCTGATGATCAGTAAAATAAGGTACCACTTCCCACTGGGTTGGAAGAAATACCCCATATCAAAAGAGAAAAGTGTACCACAATTAGCCTACCAGCTAGAAAACAACAGCCCACAGCAAAGCAAGCGTGCAGTACTGCCATCAACCACTTCAAAAAGGTATATCAACCTTTCCTGGTGAGGCGACGCAGAAGAACAACAGCCTGAAATGGCTGTGGACAATCCCACTGACCTAACGCATCACTGGTCCACAGCCCCTGTGTGAGTTGCATCTCCTGTGCGCATCCTGCCAAAATTGGTTGATGTAGCTCCATCCCTGTCAAGGGGCAAAAGGGTGACAGCCATAGACCTCTTCTACCTTCCAATCACAGTATTTTTAGCTTGATTTAATTGCATGAAGTCATAAGTGCAGGTGTCAGCAATCATGTAACCACCTATCCAGGCCCTTTACAGGAGTCTAATTGTCAAGTGGTTCATGCATAATAATGGAAAAAAGTTATCCCAGTCTGGAACTGGGGCTCAGACTCTCTCCTATCTATCCACAGAAAGGGAGATGACACAGGAGCTTTTCTCCCAAACCCCGTAAATTTCTCAAACATTTATTTGTGATTAAAAATACTTCTAGCCCATTCCCTTCTGAAACAAGAGGAAGAAATCTGTCAAGATATAACACTGGCAGCTGGCTGGGATAAAGTTGGGCTACAGGAGGCAACTTGCTTTGATAAATCCTCCAATGTTTCCAGTTTTCACCAAAACATCCATAGACACATCTGCTCCCCAAATATCTCATTTACAGGACAACTACTGGAAGCCTCTGATAGAGTTTCACAGGGATTAAGATGATATCTCAGCTCTGACTTTTTCTTTATAGGACTGTGCCAGTCTTCCCTACATAGGGCTGCCTGGGCACTGATGTCTGCCTGGGGACTGCAGTCTCCTGCCACCTACGCAGCATCTACGTCTTCTGCAATAACAGAGCGTACCCTGCACGTAGTACTCTGCCAGCCCTGAAAACCCTGCCTGGAACCATGCACAAAACCAGCTTCTTGTACGAGCAACGGGCGAGAGAGAACAGGTTTGGTCCTCCTGATCCTAACAGAGACCTGCATTTTGGAAACAAGATGCTTTGGAAAACCTGCACACAAAGGAGGGAGGTAAGCAAAGCAACCCCAACACAGAAATTATTTTACTGTTTCTGTCTCAGAACAGCCTTGTTTTAATATTTTTGCCCTCAGCTCTGCATCGCGTATGGGGTGAAGGGGGATTCGCAGCAAGCCAAGGGATTCGCAAGGGGAAGGTCTGCAATAAGTCCCTCTCTCTCCATCCCAGAAAAGGAAGTGGAAAGAAGTCCAGTAAAAGCCATGCCCCGAGGGCTGCCCCAAGGTGAGGGGCACGCAGGGACACTTGGGGGCCTCAGGTTGAAACACCTCCCCACAGGACATCAGTGGGCGCTGCTGAACTCCCGAGTGCAGTGTCTTCTACAGGAAAGCTGCGTGCTGGGGCTGGACTCTGGATTGCTGAACTAAAACCACATCTAAGGCAGAGTATACTGCAGTTATTTAATAAGTTTTAATTTATTTCATTGATAGCTAATTTTTAGCTGATTCTTTTTAATCTGTCTCAGTGCCTTGTGTGACATGTCCTGCAGGTCCACCCTGGCTCGTTCCAGCTGTGTTGAAAAGCTCCATCCCTCCCTTTAAACCCTATGGCTTTTGCTTTTCATCAGAGTAAGACAAGCAGAATCCTTTCCACCTATTCCAAACCTGATCTCTCACAGAGAAACAGCAGAACCATGACACAGAGCTCTGCAAAGTCCCATTTATTGCCTCCCAGTTATCTAGCAGTTAAAGCTAACGTTTCCTGCCTGTAAAAGAAGTCATTATGGTGAGTCTCTAAAATAAATTGAGGAATATCTACATATCTACACACCACATCTACAACCCCTTTCCACTCGGCTACACACAGATATATTCACACACAAACTACTCAATTGAGAGAGTCTGAATAGGCATATACGTGCAGCCTGGGAAAGTTTAAGTTACTGAGCCCTCTCTGTAGGGCATTTGTGGAGTGGAAACATTTCAGGCTGCTGAAGCTCAGATTCAGCAAGTCCTGTCTGCGTGGATGTGACAGCCCTGTCGGACAGCCCTCATCCCGTCTTCAACATAACACAGTCATCTTGCCAGCTGACAGACCTTTTCCAGTGGAAACAACATGGGTTTGCTTACTGTGTGTGTTTTCGGATTTCCAATCTTAAAAAAATCCACTAGAATCTTAACTTTCATACACAAAAATATACCTTTTTCTCACACTAAATATATAGTCTATATGCACACAAGACGCGCACTTACCACACACTTAAAGAACATTATTATGAGCAGAGGGTCATATTGTAAACAGAAAAACAACTTTCTACTTCAGCTGCTATAGATCCAGATGCTTTCTCTGTTCTGCAACACTCCAGACACATATGATTAAAAAGAACATACCAGGTATTACAACTATTAAACTGTTAGATACAATTTACAATGGCAATAACCCCCTTGTCGTTGGTCTTTGCTAAAGTTAACCAGAAGTTTGTCAGATATTTAACAGCCTGTGGAGTGAACCGAGTTTGTGACTTGTTTCACAGAAGTTTGTTCAGTTACTTCTTACAATCACTAGCTTTTGTTTTAACTCAGTTTGCTGAAGTTAAGAAAAATGTGAGGCTAACTGGTACAGGGCGCTTTATTTTTGGACTATTTATACGAAGTGTTGCATTTCATTTGCATTCAGAGCAGCTCGGACCCGATTCCTGCTCTGTACTTGCAGAGAGTTGGGGACTGAACACCTCCCAGTGCAGGCTGGCAAACCACACTGGAGCGGCACTAGAGCCAGGCAAATGCCTCAAGGACTCGGCTCTGGACAAAACTACCCCCGAGCCTTAAGGGCAGAGGCTGCTGACACAGGTCTGGGCACCAGGGTGCCCGAGGCAGGGCCAGCAGCCTGACCCCTCTGGGCCACCCAGCCCCACACACGGACAGGGTGCAGCCTGGCCACACGTCCCTGTGCAAATATAGCTGGGGAAGGTCAGCCTCGGTGGCGCTCCTGCCAGTGCTTTGGAAGTGTCCCAAGGGACGTCTGGTGGACCACTCTCTGGAGCGAAGGCAGGAGCAGGCACCAGGCTGGCCTGCCTGATGCGCTTTCCTGGCCCTCCAACAGCACCAGGAGATGCAGCGTACCAGCTCTGGCACTGACTTCGGCAGACAAGAGTGGTATGGCTGGCCAAAAGACAGGAGGGGAATGAGCATCCAGCAGTGTCCTCATTTTATGGAAAAATTTATTAACTTTGGTAGAGATGTTTGAACCAGGAAAGCTGCTGGTGCTTACTCACCGAGAGTAATGAGGTTTGACAGATTTTTCTCAAGAATTATGGAACATAGGCTCCCCTACTCATCAGAAGCAAGATGTTGTCTGGGTGGATGTCTATCCCACAAAATCTGAACAATTTAAACAGGTGACAGCATGTACAGGTCACTATAAAGTTACTCTGTTATTTGTGTCCTCCTGTCCGGGTTGAGCACTGCAAACGCAAACCAGCCCAGCCTCAGAGTACCCACCAGCAAGATGCAGCATTGGAAAGAGAAGTAAGAGCTGAAGATGAGACAATGCCCAAACAAACATTTTCTCACTACAAGTCCCTAAGCTCAACTTGCTGCCTGCCACCTCTGGCTAAATTCCCACAGAATTTAGCCCCAGACTTCCCTTGATTTTTAGCTTAACAAAGGATCCCTGGGGTTTAGCAATTCCACCAGATGATGAGAAGACCAGTTTACAGAATGTCTTAACTTTCTAAATTTATTTCTGGAGAGCTGATAATTTAGGGCCTGACACCACGTGCAAGTCTTGCCTGAGCAGGAACCCTGCGTGGTGTAATCGTTTCCTGCTGCGAGGGCACGGTGTCTGGATCAAGGCTCGCAGCCGACACGCTTCTGCCTGACATCAGGCTGGATCAGCTGCTTCTCCATGCCATCAGCACAATCCTTCAACCATTCCTCATCAGCCAACTTTCCCTTTCAGTGGCACAAGTGTTGTCAGTGTATGAGCTGCTTTTTTTTTTTTTCTTTTGCTTCAGTTCTCAAGGGAATGAACTGGGAGGTGCGGATTTTATTATGCTAATGAAATAAGAACACAACAGCCCTCTGAAGCATGCAACCCAGGGTCTAGGGGCAGTGCTAAAAACCTCTCCCACAGGAAAAACAGATACAAGGCTGGCTTTGAAAGTGGGCGTCTTCTACACTAACCACTGCATTGTCAGAAAACCACAGCTGTCCACCACATGAGCAAGCTCAAATGTAATTGTGTTGGGGCGTGCTGACAGTACAGTGCCCACAATGCAGCGCGCCCAGGGTGCTCCCCTGCAACAAGGGGCAGCTCCTCCGGCTTCTCATTGCTCCGTGCTGATGGCCTCACAGACCAACACTCACGAGGAGAAATAACAGGGCACGGCATGTACTGAGCGCCAAGTCAAGCTGTGCCAAAGTGAGCTTTCCTCTTTGTTTTCCTAAAGGTGAGATGCAGAAGGGCCTGCCTGGGTGTTTCTAACATAGGAACTTCCCCCCCGCCACTTCTTTTTGACTCTTCTATATGCGACAATTTTTATTGGTGCATATCTTGCAGCACAGCATCAATGTTAGCCTGCAGTGTAAATCTTCAGCTAAGAACATGCACAATTCCTGCTGGATGTCCGATCTTTTGAGATGCTGTGCATAACCCCTCTCTAGATCAGCTGTCTGCCCTGTCATGCTCTTACAGTATATGCAGAACAGCCTGGGTCTTCCAGAAGAAAAAAACCCGAAAGCCAGGCCATTATTAAAATGAGTTTAGTAAACAATAATCACAGGAATAGTTAATAAGCACAGCCTTTCTGTGTTAAGTAGGAAATTAGATCCACTGCCCCATTACTATTTTGAGTGAGAAAGCAATGATGCCTTTAATTATGCATAGTCTGCTTTATTTGAACTGTGTTGGCTGTTGTGAGGGAAATAATCAATGTAAACGCCTCCTGAGGTCGCTCCTGAGGCAGACGTGAAATGAACTAAGTGAGCAGAGCAGTGCGTATAATCATATCAAGCAAATCCCCAGGTACTAGCCCGAGAATCACACATACATATGATTTATACACTCTCAACAACTCAACACTGACACCCCGAGCCATTTGAACAGCAGAGCTTGCATATTGCTTTGAATTCTTATCTACACATGACAAGTCAAATTTTTGAAGTTGGAATTAATTCTGTGCATTTTCAAATGAATATACCCTACACTGAGTTCAGTGGAAATCCTGCTTAATTACAGATCATGGAACTCAACTCCTTTTTAAAAACAGTTTGTATTCTAGGGTTTTTAAGCAGAACCCCCCAGAGAATTTCTTCAGACTAAAGACAATCTTCAGTAGAAGTTCAACATGAAAGAAGTTTAGAACCAAACCCTACTTTAGTGAGAGATGCAAGAATCAGTCTGCAGGTATTATCTTTTAACTTCTGTATTGCTACAGTATTTATCCAGTAACAATTTGTTTACAAAGCTACCCAGCTTTTTTGTTATTTTTCAAGTTTCAGAGTTCAAGCAAGTAATATGAGTATCTATTTTCAGTGTGAATTGGCAGCACGTGTGTTAAAGCTGTGACAGAGAGAATGCAACACATGAAACGAGACTTTCTGGGTCAGATTCCCTTACCAATCATCGTTTAGTAACTCAGATACCGTGGCATTGCCACGGCTCACCTTTATCTGCCCGTTTTCCTGCGGTAGGAAGACTTCACCAAGAAGCCTACTTGGGGAGAGAAAAAAAAAAAAAAGGAATTGCGCTGGGATTCAAAGAATCGATTTGGCTGCCGCAGCTCGTAGGAAAATGTGCGAGACCCAGGCCTGGAATGGCCACCGAAGGTCCTTCCAGCTCCACTGGGAAGGAATTTGCTCCAGAATTCCTCAAACACCGGCCTGCGCTCTCCGGCGGCGATGGCTCCGTCCCCGTCCCCTTGCGGGCCTGCTCGGCCAGCCCGCCCGCCGCGGCCGAACCTCCCGGCGGGCTGCGGGGCCTCCCGCCACTCCCGGCCCGCCTCGGAGCTCCAGGCCCGGCCCGGCGCAGGCCCAGGCCGCCGCTCAGGGCTGCCGGGCCTCGGGCCGCGCACCCCCCGCCGGCGGCGGGGCCCGGGCCCGCGGCTCTCGCAGGGCCGCCGGCGCAAATTCGCTCGCTAGCAGCCGTACCCGCTGAGGAGAGTCAGTGATGGATCGGGGAAGGACAAATCCTGGCTGATTTACATCCACGTGAGCCTAATTGCTTCACTTCGCACCCTGTAAATCACACCTGCCAGTGAAGTAATCCTGCCACTCCCTTGCACGCAGCCCAAGTCTGTGATGGATTTGGCAACGAGACTCAGGTATCACAAGTCCCAGGTCAACACATCTATCATTTATTGGGGATGGCACCGAAGTCCTGCACGAAACCATTTTTTACAGCTGCTTGCTGCAAGAACGCTTTTCAGTTAACCCTGACGAGCTGCTTTTCTCCCACCCCATCCACTGCAGCCCTGAAAACATGATGTTCCACCTGTGACATCACCTTCGTTGCCATGGCGACAGACCATGTCCTCAGCTACACAGAGGGCCTTCTTGAAATGCAAATTTCTGTAAAGCAGAAAGCACACACACGCATGCACAGAGGTTGGACATGTCTGACCAGGAACAGAGCTGGGTCCCATGGCCCCAGACACGTTCTCCTGAATGGAAAAAGGCCGGTTTGGAGAAAGTCGGGCCAGTCCAACCCGCTACAGGATGCCAGGCTGTGGCATACCCGAGAGGTCTGTACCATCACCTGTGAATGGCACCAGATGCTCGCTGCTCACCGTGGGTTATCCGCTGATTGCACTGCCTGCCTCAGAGAAGGCTATGCTCAACTGACCAGCAGGTGTGCAAAGCAAGAAGTTTTCTGCTCTCTTAAATGTCTTCCTTCTGTGACCACTGCATCCTCACACAGTTCTGAGACTGGGCTGAACTGTGAAATTTGTATAATCTTCCCCCCTCCAGAATAAAGTTTCTAAGCTGCCTCATGCAAGGCCTTCTGCTCCAAAAAGCATAGTGGATTGATTTTTTTTGCTTGCAATTGAACTACCATAGCGTTTGCTCAGCACAGTTTTCTGAAATCTCATCACTGCTGGTGAGGGAACCGTATCATAGTTATAAAGAAGTTTCTCAGTGCATGCCTGAATGTTTGTGCATGGACATCTGCTCTCCACTCTAAATGCAAGATTTCTGCAGGTCCCTCATCCATGTGTTAAAGGGAGTTTGATCTTTCACAGAGACGTGCACTGGCGTGAACTTCACCCTAAGGAGTTAAATCAGCTTTTGCTATGGAAACTCTCATGATAAAAATAGATCCTCCTGCTCTAAAGGATTTATACCATGCATGATTTAAGGGGGCTTATGGAACTATCCTGTGCAGTTTGTTTTGTTGCACAGAAATCATATTTGTCAAAAATTTCTTTCTTTCACCAGGATTCATTTGAATAGGTTCTGCTGTACTGGCCATATTATGGGAAAATACTAGCATCTCCGTTTCGAATGGAAAAGGCAAGCTTATGCTTCTTAGTTAGCATTTTGGCTAGAAATAAAAGTTTTACGGAGTAAGAGCTTATGGTGGTCTATAATTATTATACATAATCCTCCAACCTATCTCTAAGCATGTTACCATAAATCTTTAAGAGTAAATAAGTCTGAATAGAAGTATCCAGGGTCATGAAGTAGTAGTATTTCGTGACTTCAGACTTTTCAAGTCTACAAGCAAAACAGCTATCTCCAAAACATGCTAAAAAAAAAAAAAAAATCCAACAAGAGACTACGGGCTAATTGTGTTCTCTGCTGGATTTGCCTATTTAAATGCTCTTAAAATTGAAATGCTGTAGTGGTGATTCTAGAAAAATATATTCAGCCCCACGTTTTCTGAGAGTTGGGTAGACACAGAGTTGGATATTGGGAGCTTATTTTAAGATTATTTGAATGCAGAAATATTGTTGATTGATTTTAGTTTTATGTTTTAAGAGGGCTGTTCTGGTCACCTGAAAATAAATGGCAAGCGCAAAGGCACATCCAGTCACCATAGGCTTGGCAGGCCTGAAAAAAAGTGACTGGCATGAGTTCCAAGTGAGGCTCAAGGCAATGATCAGATGAACTATCACCTTACTACCTGCCTCGGTAGCACCGCACACTGAGGATATGAACTTTTTGAATAAGAGAGATAGTATTTCTAATCCCAGCTTCTCACTTTACCCCTATATAACACATACAAGATGTAAAAGTATTTTCTCAACAGTTTATGAACTGTGAGCACCAGTGAAACGACGCATCTCGGCACTGCAATGCCCTAGCACGTCTGCCAGAAGAACTGTAACAATGGGCTTTGTCAGTGCGCGCAACCACAAAATGTGGAGATGCTCCAGGAGCACTGAATAGGCTCCTATGCCACACACACAGCTGGAATGACCTGAAATTCCTGTCCCCTCTCTTGAAATAATATGGGCAGAAGCAAACAAGGTTTCCAGCCCAGGGTACGATCAAGAGGCCAGCCTGCCTGTGGGACCGTGTGTCACAGGCAGCAGCAGCCCTCCTCCACCTGTGGGTCTGCATTGCCCAACTGCAGAGCAGGCATTCCCATGGGCTTATCCTTCAGGCAGAACTTGGGGGATCACACAGCCGTACACACATGTGCACACAAACACATCTGCACACACTCACATTTTCCAGCCCCTTAAAGAAAATAAATTGCATGAACGTCATGCATATTTTAAGCTGATACCCTGGGGGATTTTCAGACCAAAAATGCCTCAACCAGAAAACTTTGTATTTTCCTTGCTCTCAAAAACTCAGAAGAATTCATATACAAACGATGACAAATACTTCATGCAAAGAGACAGTTACTCCCAGAGCAGAGGGGAATAGGGCCAGCTCAAGTAGTTAGAATGGCTGCATGCAGCTAGCCCCTTTGCTTCAAGACCACAGGAATTGTTTATCACTGAGACTCTCCCAGGCTAATTGAAACCAGCCCTGACTTTTGAACCTGCCAGCACTAAAGAAACTTTAAGTGTTTTCTCCTACTGAGATTTGGCCTATGGGGACTGCTCATTGCTCACCCCTCAGTCATTTTCAGTTCATTTTATTTCCACCTTGAATGAATCCTTAGTCTAAAAGATGCTTAAGCAATTCTCTGGTAAAACACTTCGTTTATAGGACAATGAAATTTTGACACTGTTGCATCCTTCTAAGGACACTGATACTAATTAAGTTTGAATCCATACATTAAGGACCACTATTATAAGACAGTTTCAACATATCTTTCTGGTTTATATTTTACAAGTGTAACTTACTGACATTTGCAGTGTACAGCATGCTCTCACTTAGAATTTTCACAAGCTCTTGTGCAGGGAATTGGAAAGAGAGTCCAGTCAATCTGAAGCTGGTTTAACATTTGCTAAAACCAACCTGAAAAACATTACCATCTAAAGACAGACTTCCCTAGTGGTATGTGCTGTACTAGACAGGTATGCTGGCCTGCCCTACACAAAAGTGGGGATTGATTTTTTTTTTCCAGTACGTATCTTCATTTGGATGCTGCAATAACAGGACACCAATGTATAATGCCTCCCTATGAAAAGACATGTTGGAAAACATTGCAACCATGATGCTCTACGGCTAACATGCAATCCACAGCCTTATCATCGATGGAGAAACCGATACAGGTCACAGCACCAGGTCCTGGCAGCCTGACATCCCAAGCTCTCTTCCAGCTCTCCTAATCCCCCCAGGACACTGCTCAGTGCATCACAGATTAAGTCAGGACAAGCAGGCAGGCAGCAGCACATTTATCTTCTCTGCAAACATCAGTTCCAAGAGAGATTCCACAGATAAGACAAGTTCATTCAAATTCATTCATCTGAGAATAGAAACCTGAGCCAAAACTAACATGCATTTTATGCTTATTTACAGACCACCAGAGACTAAAGGATTCACCAAGAAATTCACAGGTACCTTCTCTGCAATAGTAGTGAAATGCCACAGGCTCATTCTCCTGGGAGGCTTCACTGCACACCAGCCCGAAGTTCAGCTCCTTCCCAGGGCTCTTCTCCTTCTCCGGTCCTGCTTGCATTCTCAGTCGTGCTGTCAACCGACCTTTGCCCACGCAGCAGTAAGGAGGACACTCTATGCCTGTTGCTGTCTGGATAGACAATCCGCCTCGTTACCACAGTAGCCAAACAACTACAAGCCCACAGGCCCTAAGAAATGCTTGCAACTCAATCACAAAAATAACTTCTCTGCACTCTTAGAGTAGAGCCCATTCATCTGCCCAGAAGCTTGGGGCACCCTGAAGAGCAGCCCTACTCTTGTGCCTACATCCACTCCAGTCCCCCAGCCCAGCACCTCAACCAGAAAACACCCCCAAGGGCAAGCTGCCGTTTTGAAGCTTCTGGAGAGCTCAGCAGCATGTGAAGCTAATAACAAGGAGCTACAGACCTCACCTGTGCCTCTTGGGAGAAAAGGAGCAGAGGCTCATGGAAGAGTAATAAAATGGTTTAGATCTTTGTCTCCAGGATGATTCCAAGATGCAGTGATAATACACTGCTGGACCCCTTGCTTAAAGACCCTGCAAAGATCAGCTCCTTCTCTGATACCCTCTGTTCGTGGTACATGCAGCTATTAGTTGCCTTAGTATACGGAATGCAATTGATGGCTTGAAAAAAAGAGGCCAGTCAAGTTAAAAACTTTGTGCGTGTTGTGTCCAGAGGAACCCAGTGCTCAGATGTTGTCAGTTTATAGACAGTCAGCAGCCAGGTCATGTCATATGTGAATAAGATAGTGGTGATGTCAGAGAGGGAAGAAATACCTTTCTCAGTGAATCTATGTCATGATCTCCTGTAGAAAAAAGGACCAACCCAAACCTCTTTTTCTTGTTACACACCTTTTCCCAACCTTGCCTCTTTTGAATGTGTAGCTGGTAGTCCAAGAACCTCATCAGAAGAGGACAGAGACCAGCCATACCTCTCCTTGTGGGATAGACATGGGAGAGCAAACAGCATGTGACAGATGTTAGTCACAGTGCTTACACATAGCCAGATGATGTTTGGGTCTGGAGACTCTAAATGCTGAGACATTTAACTAAGAAAATCAGGAGGGTGAGAGGACTATGTGCCTTAGAGCTCCATGTGCCCTGAGCCTCAGCCACTGCAGCAGTGAGTGCTGGAGCAGCAGCTGGAGTGAGAAAACTGTCCAGGGATGTAACGGGGCTCCTGTGACAAGGGGTGAACCAGCTGGACTGTGTGGATGCACGGCTGAACTGATACAGCTCCTGCGTCCACAGCCAGGGTCCTGCTCTCTGCTCTCACGGACACCAGCACACACGTTCAAACAATGAGCCTGATGGCTGTCCTCTGGTCACCTCGCCAGGACCCCTCCTAACAGGCTGCTGGCGATGCTGACATGCATCAGCAGGAGTAACAAGTTCCAGGAGCTCTGCAGGCCACAGCACCAGCATTTTCTACACATGCCAATACTTTCAAACTGTGGGTACTCCCTCTTGACAGGATGCAGGAATGCTTGGGGGCTTTGGATTAGCTCCTGGAGCTGGAACAGCCGTGTCAGCACGGCACTGTGCCCCAGGCTGAGAAAAGTGGGGGCGTAACAGTCAAGTTCACCTGGAAGTGGGACAGGGGGTAAAACAGCTTGGGAAATGCTGACAGAGACTGGTTGACACTCAACCTGTCCTGAGGAAGCCTCAGGAATGCCTTCATGCTCAGTATCATGCAGGGATCAGCCTGGCAGGCTCACACGTGCACACTGGTTGTTTCCCCTGGGACTGACACAGCAGCAGCAACATCCCGTCACCCCACGTGCGGGAGCGGTCCCAGTGCAAGCATTGATACAAGTAGAGAGTCATGCCAGCTTGCACAAGGCCAGCCTGCCTAATCCCCTCCTCACAGCCTCATGTCCTCAGCCCTCAGGAAGGGAAGAGCTTTGTACTGTGCTACTGTTCCTTTGCCACTGTGGGCATCCATGCCCAAGCATGTGGGCACACGCATATGCCATCTCACAATATGCAGCAAATTAATGCTTCCTCTACCAGGATGATGTTGCCTTCGTACCGAGTGCTGATGGTTCCACCACAGACCTGAGAAGAGAACAGTGAAAATGGACTGCTTGTGCTCTCTCTGTGCTCTCAGTTGCCACGGACAGCCGAGACACTCAGAATAAAACATGCAGAGCAACTTTGCGGCTGGAGCACGAAGATGTCCTTGCAGGTGCTGAGGCTGTACAGGACATCGCTGCTTCCTCTGTGGGACACACATTGACATGTGCTACCCTACAACAATGCAAAAAGTAATTAGGACTCAACTGTACAGTACTATGGAGAGGCCTTCACCTGCAGGCTGCAAAAAGGAGACTGTGGGCTGCAAGTCGGTGGGTTAAGGAGGTGGGAGATGTCAGTTCACGTCTCCCCTCCCCTCGAGGGGGTTCACACCTTTCACCGTCCTGGAGAACACGCTCACCTGCAGGCGACAAGGTGTCTGGGGCAGGTTCCATCCCCACCCTCCTGCAGATCGCTCCACCATGCAGAGAAGGAGTCGCCGGCTGAGCGTCCGGGGGGCCGGCATGACCTGCGCGGAGAAGCAGCGAGGGCACTCGCCCGGCCGAGGCCAGCAGGCGCCAGTCCCCGGGGGCTCAGGGCTGCCCACCGCTGCTTCCAGGGTGCTGTGGAGAGGAGCAGGGCGCAGGCTCCCCTGGGCACTCCAGGCTGCTGCAGGGAGGGGGAGAGGGAGAAGCACCGCCAGCTCCTCCTCCGGCAGTGCTTTAAGAGGAGGTTTTGGCTGCCGCTGCATTTTGTGCGAAACCTGATCTTGTCAGTGTGCGCGGTGTGCTCTCAGCATGCCTACCGCGTCGAGGCCCGCGGGGCCGGGGCGGAGGAGCACCTCCTTTCTGGAGCGCAGTCAGCTGGGTGTGAGCCAGAGCCTCGGCAGAGGACGGGCAGCCCAGCGCCCGCGTGGCCTACGCTGGCGGGCAGTGGGTCCGGCACGAGGGGAGGCAGCCCCTCGCCGAGCACGCGTACGCCGCCGAGCACGCTGCCTGCCAGAGCCGCCTTACACCTTCGGCTTGGTGTTGAGTTGGGCCGAAGTGTCCTCCTCCACCAGAGGCTCGGTTGCGGCTGGGTTCTCCCCTGCCGTCAGCAGCAGACAGGCTGACCGTGACCAGCCTTGTTGCCCCGACCTCCCCGCCTCCTCCGGAATAAACTGTGTTCTTGGTGTCTGCGGAAAAAGGATGGGGGAACCGCATCCTGCCCCAGGGCTGGTAAACGCAGTGCCATGCAGCACGCAGCTCACACCGCCCCGTGGTATCGCTGCCACCGAAACCGCCCCGGCCCCTCAGTCCTGTGCTAGAGCAACAGAACGACACCCAGGGACGCTATTTCTATCAGCAATAGATGGACCCTGACTATTGCCTGCATGTTCTTCACAAGAATGAGATGGAAAAAGGGATTTGAATCCAACCTTTAGAACAAATATTTAAATATTGAAACTGTACAGTCCAAAGCTTCTAAAGACTTGCTCCCCCACCCTGGAAGTCTCCGAGTCACAAATCCCCTCAGGCTGGGGGAGGTTGTGGGGCGGCATCCCCCCATGTGCCCTGTCTCACCATCTTCTCCTCAGCACCGTGCCTTGCTGCTGTCAGAGCACCTGCCCTGCTCTGACCCTCACTTTTTATGTTCTTTCAGTGGATCAAATAAATCCCCCGCCTTCAAAATGGAAACACAAAACCAGTTTCTATTCATTTAAAACAACCACACACGTTAATTATAGCTCTTAAAAACTACTCTGTATTTATACTTAATAGCAGCATCTTTATTGGGGGCTTGAGAGTTCACACTCATCTGACAGCCCTTTTCTGGAAGGTCTGAGCTAGATAAAGTTGCATAAACTTCACACTGGCTTTGCCCTGCTTCAGTGAAAGTATTGTAGATTTACACTGCTGAGAGACAAAAACTTGGCTGTAAAAATGTGAAATTACAAATCTAACCTCTACAAAATCCCAGCATAACACAAACTGAATTCAAATACCAGGCACAAAATATTTTCTTTTAAAAATTCTTGCATTTTTAAGCACAGATTCATTCCAGCCCATGTGACTCTAGCTGGCAGCCAGCTTAGTACTGCTCCCTACTGTCAGTACTAAAACAAACAGAAATTTACAGCCTTTCCTCCATTCAAAATTGTCACAGAGCAAATTACTAAAACCAACTAGTATATCTGTTGATTACACCCTTTCTGCAGGCCAGAGGGTTCTCTGTTTATTCATAATGGGTGAGCAGAGTTAACATCCCTCTTTTCAGCCTCTCTTCCTTATCAGAATTACTCTGTATCTCTTTTTGCACATTTTCCATATTCTAACCCCAGCATTTGTACTCTTTTTATTATCCACCATAAGACACAGCATACTGCATCCACGCATTGCTTTGGACAACTTCTGTTCCCAACCATCATGGCATTACTAAATGCATATTGTGAGATTCATTTTGAAGAATAAACAAGAGTTTATTTGTTTTGTTTTTCACAAACACGTGTACAAATAAGTAAAGCTCAATTGCCAGGCCATTTCAGAAAGGATATGCAAAAGCATATTGAAAACAACATCTTTAAAATAAAAACCTAAGGGGAATGTTTCTCACCCTTCCCTGCTCACAAGACACAGCAAGTGCTGCCCTAACATCCCTCGGGGAGGGAGCCAGGATAACGTCCCTGCCTCCAGTTGCTTGCTTTCTTAAGCTACAACTCTTTGACTTGTCTGGAAGAATGGAGACGGTGAGGAAAAAGAGAGAGAAAACTGCCACAAAGGTGATGCAGAATGGCTGGAGAAGTATGCTCACATCTGCCTGCTGAGTCTCAATAATACAGAATATGCACACAGTTTCGCTCCGAGAGGAAGATTCAATCATTTCCCACTTCGTGGTACAGCAACTGGCTAAATGTGGCATTGTCCTGTACCTACGTAACTTCTGCATATCAGCTAATAGGAATGATGCACCCTTTAGGCAGGAAATGTAGGATCAAGATTTACTTCCCCCCACCCAACACTATAATTTGGGTGTTTTAGCACAATCCCAGCCCCTGCTCCCCTATCCAGTCATCTTGGCAGGAATGCTAGCATAGCTGAAACACAAGATGGCACTGATCCTGAGCCGTGACTGACCCCTACTTGATAGTCCCGTTTTTTTTCATGGGGTATTAGTTCATAAAAGATTCTGCAGATCCACCTAAAGCTCCTTCCTCTCTGAATTTCCTCATGATGCAATCCATTGAAGTTTCAGGATGGCCTTTATTACAGCATATGCTGAGGCTTCAAATGTAAAGCAACATTCTGAAAAGGCAGCATCTGTCTCTGCAGGCAGGAAAACCCTTTTGTTACCATATTGAACTGTTACACATAGCAAGAGACGCAGTTCAAGCAGTAAACTCTTGATCTTCACTCAAAAGTCTCTACTTTCACTTATCAGCCTGACATCTCACAGTGGGGCCACCTGACCAGACTATGGGGCTGGCTCCAGGGCTCGCAGACTGGAACCAGACCTCTGAGGGAACAGGGGCGGACGGAGGTGGCCAGCTCCCTGGGACCCTCCAACACAGTTCAAAGTGACATGTTTCAAACAGTCCTTTCCTCCGTACCCCATTGCCTTCAAAGCACAAACAGCTTTATAGCCTGGAGCATGTAAAGTATTCATTCAGGGATGCACGGCAGTTGCTCTTAGCTGAGGAAGGACTGCAGCTCTGCAGAGACGTTCGCATCCTGCACACTTCCAGGACTTTTTCTAAAGGAGTTTAAAGCTGATTCCATTCTTTGATTTCTGCCATCCCATTTCTGCCAGATCCTTGCAGTTGTCTGTCAGAGCTCACACACAAAGAATTTTAAGCAGAAATACAGTAACCCAAAAAAAAAAAAAAATAAATAAATAAAAGCTCCCCAGCAATTGGACTCCGAAGTTCAAGACAAAACTCCTCTGAAGTAGAAAATGAGTTAACACATAATTAGGGGTTTTCCCAAAGAGACTGAATAATTTATGGAAAGTTACTGACATGTTCCTGACATGTTTAGTCCAGTTACGCCTTTGTACAATATTAGGCTGTGACATCACAGCACTAAAAGACAATGTTTTCAAAAGAAAAATCAGTTATTGTGAAGCCAACAGAGTAGAAGCTCCAGAAACTGCTAAACTTAGACCATTTTCCTAAATCACTATTTTATAAAAGGAAAAGGAAAACATTCCTGGCTGTGTGCAATGTGTGCTGAAGTCACAGGATCCCACTTGTAACAACTTTCCTTCCCCTTGTCACAGCTTAAATTAACTGCGCTCACGAGGCAAATGAACAGAACCAGCGCGCTCTGCCTAAGTCGTTTAGCAATTTGTTACCAAAATTGTTCCTGGAGCAAAGACCTACTCACCAGTGGTCAAAAAGAGTCAGTCTAAATCTGAATGGACAAGTTTTCCATAGTGATAAATGGATTAATGGAGTACATATTTTGCAGAGAGCTGCAGGAAAACAACTGTCCTTAAACAAAGAGAGGGTGCTTCTTTTTATGTGAAGATACAGACACTGTTTATCTAATGGTTGGAAAGTTTACAAGAAAACAGCAAACTCCGTGCTGTGGTTGTTGAACTGAAGTAGTACTTTACTAGAACCAGGTTTTTTCGGTAATTTTGCGGTTGTAACAACTATTTTCTTTACATACTGCTATAGAAAAGGGACTCTTTTTAACTTAATTGAAGACACTATCAAGAGTAAATATACTGGGGCTTTTAATAAAAACAGTATGAGGAGAACATTCAAAGCTAAATAATCAGAAGCAATTTGTGTTCATGAGCAGAATGATGTGTCATTTTTTTCCCTTGCAACGCTCTGTACTGGATCAGTTTTGAGACTGTGGCAAACTTTAAACCTATCTTAAAATAATGAACAGCAGTGAGGGTTGAAGATAGTTTGAAAAATACGCTGGAAAGAGAAAACATATGCCACAGAGTGTGGTGCAAAAGTCATATTTCATGCATGACTTTAGAGAATGTTAATAAGGATTAGAACCATACTTCAGTAGAATAACAATCAGTCAAAGAAGTGTAATTAATTTTTCTTTAGATCTCTGTTAGACAAAAATACAGGAGAGATAGCATTGTTGCCTATAGATTTTGCTCCAGCTAAGAAATATAGCCCTTAAATACATGTCATAATTGTACACTATAACTGGAGTGTAGTACATGACTCATTTGCTTTATAGTTGTTGGTTTTATAATATTATGAATCCAAAAATATTTTAAACTTCAATTTTTTTTGCTTTGGCCAATAAATATGATTAAGATAATACATCCAAAAACATATGTAAGCTGTGTATGTGGGACATATGGAAAGCAGATGTGTTCTTAATTTACATATGACCTAAAAAAATCAGCTGATTACCAGAGATGGTACTTTGTGAAGCTGTTTTGGACTCAGAAGCATTGTTGCTAGCTCAGCACCATTTTAAAGTAGGCAGTTTGCTTCTCTTGTGTCTGAAACCCCAAACTCAATGCTGCAGAAAGACGGTATCCCTGGAACAGCGATCATTTGGCTTCACACAGAACAGCCCAGAAATGAAAAACCAAGATCATTTGTTTCTAAACACAATTGTTATTGAAAACTTCTCTTTAATATTTTAAGTGTACGTTCCAGCACAAGCTTACAAAACTTCAGTTGTGCCCTTAATAATGCTCTGTCAACCATAATGATAATAAAGGCCATGCTCAGTTTCCATTAATAAGCCCAACTCTGAATGCCAAAATCAAAAGGCAAAGCTGTGTCCATCTCACTGGTGAGAAATCATGCCGAGGTGGTAGTCACTTTTTTCAAAATCACAACAGATCAGGGAAGCAGTTTCTTAATTATAACCCCTCATGACAGAGGTTCTCTGGGGACCGTGTTCTGGTTTTCACTTTTTAGCTACACCCGATAAGAAAACAGAAACTTACCATCAGATATAAAAGGCAATGAAAAGCTTCACTTCTGAGGCACTCTTGGTAGCATATACAGCCAAGAAGGAAAGTTCCTGTGTCAGTGTCAGAAGAAGTCAAAGCTGGGCTGCAAAGTGAGGCACCAGAAATACAGGGTTCCTAAATCTTGTCAAAGCAAAACATTTTCTAGCCTTTTTCTGAGAAGAGGTGGATCAAATCACAGGGGAGACTGTCAGGGGGACGAGATAGCTTTTCCAAAACACAGGCTAATTGAACGCACCGCTGGTAAATAAAGACACATTTTTTCAGGCAGGCATTTGTCACAGTTAGGAAATTCTCACTCTTCCGCCAGGCTCCATCTTGGCAGCGTCCACGGGAATTGCTCCAGCCAGAGTCCCCCTCGCAGAGGTGCCAAGATGCAAACCCGCCACTGCTGCCTCTCCCTGGTGCTCGCAGCGCTCCGCAGCCGTGCCCAGAGCCGCGGTGAGGGGCTGGGCAGGATCGGGCACCCGGGCCTCGTGCCGAGGGCAGCAGCTCCGGCCGACTGGGCTGCAGCCCCTTCTTCACCCCCTCCTGCAGCGGACGTGGGGAGCTGTCCTCCTCCCAGAGAGACAGATGCCGGGAAGACCTTGCACGGCCTCTGCACTCCCTCAAGCCAACAGACAATATTTTTTTTTAAGCAAACAATATTTTAAAATCTGTCTCCTCTCTCCTCCCTGCTGACATGTAATTCAGGACTTGCTGGTGCAGCAGTGGCTGCAGTGGACCCAGTGAAGTGAGCCCACGGCCAGCCCCACTCCTCACCCCGCTCCGGCGGCAGCACGGGACGGGGCTTTCCTCCATGACTTTGGGGAGTGCCTCCGAGGAAAGTGTGCCCACTGCCACTTCCAGTCGCGGTGGGGACTGCCCGGTGAGGGAGCGAGGGGCTTGCGCCAGCGCCCACCTCTGTGCCTCTGTCCCATCTCCTGGGCATCTTCCCGCTGCGCTTCCCGCCTGGGGCTGAGGCCACGGCCCCGTGGGACAATGGCCAGGAGCCGTCCTGGAGCCCCGCACGGCCCTGGGGGCCAGAGCCCTGCACTGGGGCCTGGGTACGGACAGGGTGTCTGTCCAGCACAGACCCCAGCAAGCACCCAAGCACAGCAGGACTGCTATCTGCTGTTTCTCATGTATTAAGTTTTAAACCAGATACAATTGGGGGTTGTTTCCCCAACTTGGGCTCCGCAGCCTACGCCGTTCTCCTGTTGCTCATATATATGTTATGTATCTACAATTCTGGTACACTTTCTCACAGCAGAGCCGAGGTGTAAAATTCATATGACTCTGGCCTGGCGGCTCTGATGCTGAGAGGTGCTTTGCCCTGGCTGCAACATGGGTTCAAATCCACGTGCCGGGGCTGGATCTCGAGAGCTCCCATCCGCAGGGTTTAGTTCTGCCCCACGGCTTCTCTCCACTCCTCCTGAGTGCAGGAACGCCGAGATCGACAGGCAGGCACCAGGCAGAGAGAGCCGGTGTGGCAAGCAGTCGGTGTCACAGGCACTCGTCAGACCTACTGCTGAATTAGGATCCTGAACGATTTCTCCTCCTTCTCCCCTCTGCCAGTATTTTTCTTTCCTTGTCCCAGAATCTGTCCTCCTTCCAGGAAATCTCTGTTTATATCAGACAAGGCAATGGGACATGCAGTTATTGTTGGACTCTCGTCCAGAAACCATTGCTCCTCTGGCTCTGCTTCTCTGCAGACAGCCCTCCTCCTCCACGGGCCACTGCCAGGGCTTGCAGCACACACAGCCCAGCCCTGCCACTGCCAATTTGTGTGCCCCCTGCCACCACCGACACCCATGGGGCAGAGCTTGTAATAGACTCCCCGGTGAGAAATTAAAATCCCACTCTACTTGTCAGAGCTACCTAATACAATATGCACAGAGATTCTTCCATGATAAATCCTAAAAACTTAATCCTGTGAGATGTGGCATCACTACACCAAGGAAAAGAAAAAAGGGCTGTAGAGAAGAACCCAGCCTGTAGGCTGTTGGGGGCATTTTCTCATCATCATCAGAGACCTCATGATCTGAAACATCTGCATTGTCTTACGCTGGTCATCAAGACCCACTGTCCCTCTGAACTCCAAATGTTTCCCTTCGCCGCCATTCAATGCCTCCCTGGGTCACAGGCCCTCACACACAAATCATTTCAGCCTTCGGAGGGGGCTGAGAGGAAAGCAGGGAGGCTCTGAAATTCAATCCCCAAAGGTTTTTTCTTTTTTTTTTTTTTTTTGGTCCAAACAAAAGTTATTTTTCTTTCAATGAGAATGCTTTAGCATCAAGTGCTGCTAACACAGAAACACCACCCTGGCCTTGCTGTGAGCGGATGGTTGTTTCCCCTGTTTACTGACCCTCTTGCTCAGAGAAGGGCAGGACGTGTCAAGAGGAGCTGCTGTGTAAAGCTTCAGGGCACACTGAAAGGACAGGGTTTGGTTCCCTCTGGAAGATGCAGAACATGCTGCCTTGCCCACGTCCTTCTGAAACAGACCTGTTCGTTGTTACAGCAGGACACCCCACACCAGCACCACGGCTGACGGAGCTACTGCCTCGCGCACACCAGCTGCAGCGGTGAAGAGCCCCAAAGTTTAAGCCCATGAGATTAATGGGATCCCAGATTGCTTTCTGAAGTCACCCTTTCTGAAATACAAGCAGCCTTGTATCGCATCGCTTTGGTTTGCCTTTAACATTTCCAATGTGTTAAAATACTCCTGTTCTTGCATTTCAGGGAGGCTTGCTTTGAAAGTCTGATGTTTTGACGGCCGTTTACGGTTTTACTGAACCTTGTCCCCAAGCACACCCTGACATCACACTGTCTGCTGCAATTCACCTATTAGTTAACTGACCTTAAAAGTTTACAGACGTTTTATGGACTCCACCAGCCTCACCGATTAGCTGGGTATTTAACACTGTTTTCAGCTCACTACCTCCAGCCCTGTCCTTGCTGCAGAGACTGCTGCCAAACTGATACCTGATAACTGATTCTGAGATTCTAGCAGAGCTGTGTGTTTAAAGCAAACATGCTCTGCTAAAGGAAAGCCGCTACCTTGTATGTTCCTTCTCTTGCTGTTTTTTTTAAAACAAGGCAGTGTGTATGTTCCCTTGTTTGCACTGTATGATGGCAACTGCTGGTGCTTAAGGTGGAAAGACAAATCCAGGCGAAGCAGCAGCAAACTGCTCTGCACACCCCAGACATGAGAACTTTCCCATCCCGAATCCTGGTGCAGCCCGGTCCTTAGAAGCCATGGGAAGAAATGGTGTGTCCCGGGGATGAGCGCGCCTGGGACAGGCCCCAGCCTGCAGGAACCCTGGGCAGGTCGTTTTGCAAAGGACTTTGATATCTGCTGGAGGAAAGTGCCACGAGAGATGCAAGCATCTCCCGAAGATGAGATGTGTGCTCCAACCGGGGAGGCATGAGGTCGCCAGGAGACTGGGTGGGGGGACAGGGCGGAGAAAGGGGAATTCCTGAAAGATAATTTCTTAAGACATTTAATTAGCACTGACTTTTAACATCTAAAATTACTTTAAAAATGTGCATAGAGATGAAAAATACAGAGGAGCTGGACACACCTTCTAAAACTAGGACTGGTGAGTAGTGCCGACTGAACCAGCTTGTCGCAGATTAGCTGAAGGAAGTTTTACTCAGTATCTCTACCAGTAGTGCCAGGATGAAAGGAAAAACATCTTAAAATTTTCCCATTCCCTTGCTTTTGATTACAGCTTGAAAAAATACTTAACACAAGAAAAAAATAATTAGTCTATACCCCAGAATGCAGCATTCTTAAAATTTCCCAGACTTCTGTTTCAAAAATTACAGCAAGCAGTATAAACTTCACAAATCCACGGAGGAGGCAACTCTTCAAATACCTGTGGTTTCCCACATTTTCCAAGGAAAACAAAAAGATTTATAGTTTCTCATGTTAAATCTGAGAGGCTAAACTTTGAGAGACATACTTGCCCACCTGCTGCATGTGTATTAGTTCTAGCTGAAGAGAAGTCAATAAAAATGAAGAAAGAAGAATTTGCAGAGCTGGTTAAAGTAATAAGATTTGTTTCAGAGCATCTGATCTTTAGACTAACAGACTTCCAAACAGTTGGACAAGTAAATAAAGCACCACAGGGAACCACTAGTTGGAATAGGTTACCGCAGGGATACGCACAAAGGAATTCCTACAACTAAGAAAGGGCTGGAGCTATGAAACTTATAATACCAGCGATTGGGATGAATTGCTGACTTCTACGACACTTAGGAGTGAATTCTATAGGTACCCACACTTTGAGGAGGACATAAAACTCTGTTCCGAGCTTTAGGAAGTATTACACCCAATAAAAATTACCACTGAGCAACAACAATATTTTGCACTTCATGTTCATCCTATGCTTCTGAAATGATGGGTTTTTTTAGTTCCACTTACTCCTTTTTCTGGATGGAAGGTTTGAAGAAGCTTAGTGATACATTTCCCTACATGGTCTTACACGACGCAAAAGGAAATATTTCCTTTAAAGGCCTTACTTTCTTTAGAGAAACAGAAAGAAAATCCAAACAAAAAAAGTTAGCCTGTGAATCCTCCTACCATCTCCCTGGGATTTTTCTGCACCGCATACACAGCTTCCCCTGGATGGAAGCAGGACAGCAAATGCACATCATGCAGGGTAGTTCAAGACAGGATATGTGAAACCCGTGCAACAGTCCCAGCTCCCAGGAATTGGGAGTGGGGCTGTGTAATACAGCAGGCTGCAGCTCTGCTCCGGCAGAGCAAAGCGCAGACAGCAAACAAAGCAGGAGATGTCCCATGTCCATCCAGTGACGAGGGGGTGGAGGTGACACTGTTGTAAGGTGCCATCTGATCAGGACTTCTTTTCTGTGCTTGACATGAATAAGGGGATTAGGATGGCAAGTTTCCGTGAGCTCACTCTATCGGACAAAAGGCCCTGAGGTTTAGTGTCACACTGCCTGATAAAAGTACAGGAGGCTGTCAATCAAGGGCTCCTAGGTACTTGTGTCGGTGACATAATCTTATTAGAAGATAAACCAGTGAAATCCTTTTCATGATGAAAAGTTACATTTAATTGCTCCTTTGCTTTTCTTCTCTTTCTCTTGTTCATTTGTCTATTTAACTTTGTTAATGTTAGCTATTACAAGAATATAACGGCACAAAGATGCGAGCCATCTACACTATAGCCATGCTCATAATAAACTAACAGCTAAGAATCCTGAAGGATGGTAGTGTCTGTGCAGAAACAGCACCAGTTGTGATCTTTGAAACAGAAGGTCAAAAGAGTTACTGAATTAATTAGCAGGAGTGCTCATGCACAAGGATAAAGTTAAATGTTATGTCAGTTGCTTTACCAAAGAAGCTGACAAAAAGACTAAAAAATGGTTAAAGCTCAGTCTCTGTGCAACAAACAAAGGCAGACTTTTAATATCCTCTCACAGGAGTGAATCCAAATTAGCCTTAGTAATGTGACTGTTTTAGCCAATTTCAGGTTGTTTCTTTCAGTTTCACAAACAGGCAGCTGATGCTGATAGCATGAATCACCGCACACTGCCAGGAATGAATCAGGAGAAACTTCACCAGAGCCCGGAGGGGCGAGTTGGGAACGTCAGCATCTGCATGCCCACCGCGACGGCCGGCACCTGCCGTGCTACGCCTTGGGCTCGGCTGGGAGCAGGTCAGGATCCAGCCCGTGTCACACAGGCCAGGGTGTCCGGAGGAGCCCTGGCAGCACAGAAGCTGTCCCATGCCTGAGAGGAAGGCTTGAGAGGGCACACACGAGGTCTGCACAGTACTCTCTTCTGGGGAGAAAGGAGAGGAGAAGGACAGGATACTCTGTCTGACCAGAAGACCCCGAACCCTGGTGCAGAGGAGGTGGCTCTGACGCCACTGTCCCTGGACACCCTACAGCTGGCCACCCGTATGGCTGTGCAGCTGCGGCACGAGCAGCCCACACGCATATCACCTGCCCCAGACACACTGAGCACAGCCCCCAGGCAAACACAGGACTCAGGTCCTCATCCGTAGTCCCCCAACCTTCCCAAGACACCCCAGCCATCACTCTCAGCCGAAGGAGGCCGTTGTGCCTGCAGCTGGGAGATGGAGTACGAAGGGCGAGCTGTCATCCACATAGGTGGTACGGCATCGCACGCTGCGCGTGCCTCCCGCTGTCGTGTTACACCTGTTTGCCGTGTGGCACGGGCGGTCCCCTGCGTGTGCACGTCTGTGCACCGCACTGCTCTGTGTGTGTGTCGCAGTCCGGCACTCACAAACGTCAAGGCCAGGAGAGAGAGGATGAGCTGCCCGGGCTGCCGTTACCGCTGGGCAGTCGCTGCTCTCTGCCCACGCGGGCAGCTGCAGGCAGCTCTGCCCGCAGCCGGGGGCCCGGAGGGGATCAGCCACCGTCGCCGTCGAGCGGCAGCGGGACTATTTGGTCTGGCTCGAACTCCTCAGCAGTGCCAGAAGCAGCAGAATAGCAGGAAGCCATGCAAAGTTTTACAGCTATTTTCCAAGTATTTCCAGTTTGGGAAAGAGAGCTTGGATGTGATCTTGCTTTAACAGGACTAATCCGACAAAGGCTAAATCGAAGGTCAAGAAGCCTGTCCTGCAAAAATCAAAATGGACACAAAGATTAGCCAAGCCTTTGCAGGTACAGAAGAGGAGAGTTGCTCAGGTCACTGTGGCCCAGATTGCATCAGTAAATGCCTCTGGGAAGTAAATGAGCATTCACCACGCAGTTTAGTCACCCCAAGGCCCCCAGTTCTTCAACTAGTTGTGTGTGTAACTTTACCTTGTAAATAGCTACTGAAGAGACTGAGTAATATTAACCACCTTATTAATGCTGGATCACAGCGCAAGCTAGAAGCTATGCTTCTCAAAATATATATTTTTAAAGCATCATACAATTGTCACGATTAATAAACTACAAACATATTCTGTGTAAATGACTAGTGCCATTTAGTGCCACAGAGTACCACTAAAATGTTTTACACAAAGCACCTGAGTGTGCATATTATCCAAATAATTTAGCTCTGCAAATGTGAAATGTTTAAAGAAGAAATGAATTCCATTCATTTTACACATACTGTTCCTTATTTTATCCAAGTGCCTGTCTGACTGAGAACAAACTAGCACTTTAAGTTGAAATGCTTTGAGAAATTAAAAGTGTAATTCTCTCCCATAACTCAGATGATCTTAAAGAAAATAAGTCCTCCAGTGTTCTTCAAGAAAACCACATTTTCATTTAAGGACTAACAAAAGAAATCTGACAAATGTCTTAATTCTTTGCTTTTTTAGTAAAAGTACGCATGAAAAATCATAAGAAAGAAGGATCAGAGTGGTTGATGGCAGAACAAAAGCAGCTGAAAAATGTGATTTAACATTGGTTAAATCAGTGGTAGTTGGTGATTTAGTGAAAAGACAATTGTTACATTGCTGGCCTGCTGATCACATGTCACTGGCATTCCACAAACGCTTTGCCAGTGGAAATCTAACTCCAGCTTTTGGGAAGGCAATTTCAAAACAGTGCAACATATTATAAATTAATTACCTGACTTACTATTTTCTCTCAAAACAACAGTTTCTATATTATGTGTATTTACAAAATCCTTTATTACGTTTTCAAATATTTAATCACACATATTTCATACCTGCCAGTTCTGTGTTAGACTCTAGAGACTCCGATTACTAAATTGAGAAAACCTGTCAAAAATATTTGCATACAGGTTATTTGCTATGCACCCAAATTCCTCTTACATTTTTCCTGAAATCAACACGAGATGTGGAACAAGATCAGCCCCCCACTCAGCTCTGTCAGGGAGTTGTCCTGGTCATCCCCATCTGAAACATTGCAGGGTGTAGGCTAATCTATGAAAGCAAATGCCTACAAATGAATGTTTAAAAGCTTACAAAGCAGCAATGAGGAAAGAACAATGGGTGAGCTAAGTGCAGAAATTTATTTTTACTGATCGAACTTAAGCAAATCCAAGGAACCATTAGGAAGTGCTGTCAACTAAAGCTTGAAATCTAAGAAAGTAGCCATTCAAAGCACAGTAGGTCCTTATAAACAGTTAATCCACGCAGCTGCAGTAGTTAAAGCAAACACACTACCCTTCACTGCGCCATCAATTACACCTTCCCAGAAAAAATTACACAAACTTTGTAGGATTTTTCAGAGAGAAGATGGATTCTTTTGGAGACTTGAGGTCAAGACTGGGCTGTTTAAAGTATATTATTAACAAATAAACATTTATTGCAAAAAAACCCTATAGGCCTTTGGGGAGGAAAATTGTGTTATTTTTGGCATCAAATGACACAAGCCATTTATGACATGAATGGCTATCACCAACAGACTGATGAAATGGCAAATGTCTCCCACTTAACTTCCCCTGGCTTCCTGAATAAAGTTTTTCAAACACTTTTTTCCTTCTGAAATGGCAATAAACTCCATGTAATTTTGGTTTTCTCTCTGTTCTAGCTATTTCAAGATCCGTAGCTGGAAAGGGTTGAAGGTACTTCCAGATGGAAGCTGAAGACTCCCCAAAGACTGGTAAGGCGATGAAAATCACATTGTTAGGATCCGGGGCTATGTACTGCCCTTGTTTGTATGTATTCTTGCTTGACTGACAACTCGCAATTGGCTTTCAGATGGCTGGGTGAAAAAGCTGAGGTTTAATTGTGGCATCCAACAAATTGAATGTTATAGCTCTTGTCATTGAATGTATCCGCTCTGTGCTCAGACAAACCCCTGCCAAAATATGAGCTGAATTTTTAAGTAAGAAAAAAGCCACAAATGGAACAAGCTTCAATTATGCTAGACAACCAATATTCATAGGACATATATGAAACGAAGACAGCTTGTTTGCCTTGGGCTTGTTTTCCAACCTTTCTGTAAGACACGGATCAGCACAGCAAGCTCCGCTACTGCCCAGTGCTCAGTCCCATTGCCCTGGGCCAGCTGTGGAGCACGGTCGCTTGCGGGACCATGGACTGCCCTGCTCTGGCCTCTGCCGTGAGGCACGCTGCGGGCAGGCGGGTGTCCGCAGGGAGCGGGCACCACCGGAGTGCCGGCGCTGCTTCGCCGAGTCCTCCCATCTCGTCCGTGGGGAGCAGCGGCTGGATGGGGAGGACGCTGTGCTGGGCAAGGCTGCTCTCCCTGTAATTGCCCTGGAATCTCTGGGGATTCTCCCACATAAAATTAATGCAGGCGCCATCAAGGCTAATTTATTCCACACCCACAAAACCATGCTGGGGAACTGGCCCGGGCATGGGTAGCGAGGCTGAGGCAGCGCGACTCTAAGGACCAAGCTAGCAGGAGCTGTGTGCCCCCGGAGCACTGCCTGCTCCCTCTGGCGTGGGACACCCACCCAGGAGTTCAGGGACCCCACAAAGGCCATGAGTGCCCCCGCAGCCCCCAGCACAGGACACGATGGAAAGCTGCCACTGAAATACAAACTGCCTCCTCCATGCAACGTTCTCCCACGGCAGCTCCTGCCAGGGCTGCGACAGCCAGGAGCAACCAGGGTGCAGCGGCTGCAGCGGGGGATGCCCCCAGCAGTGGGATTCTGCCGGCTCCTCCATTAACAAAGTAGCTGTCGGTTGTAACGCTTTCTGCTCCCATCAGCTGAATCACTTGTTTGTTGCAGCTCCAACCACCAAGCCTGGCAGGTTCAAACCGATGATACCAAGTAGAGATAGTATCGCTGCAACATTTCACATGCCATTTATTCCCTCAAATAGTTTTACTCCATTTGTACTTTTGCAACATTTCATAAATTGCTCTTAACAATAACCTGTCTTTTGTACTACAAGTACTCCCATCGCTGTGTCTCATCTGTAAAAAACCTGTTGCTTTTCTTTTTACACATACACAAACCAAAAGGCACACAGAGGACATTGTAGTATCTGCTGTAAGCATCAGTGCTCACGCAAATGCTGCCATAAGCACAAACAGTACACGGCTACAACACTGTTACTGTCACCTGTTCATAACTTTCACGGGAAAAGGCACGAACAGCTTCCTTGCAGCTTGGCTGGTAAATGAAGTAATGAAGTAAACAATTTCTCATATGTGTGTGTAAATAAATAAAAGTGAGAAAGTATCCAGATATTGCAAAGCTTCGGCATGTTTGGCTGACAAGAAAGGGAATCCTTAGAAGAGCAGCATCGCCCCTGGGGCAAAGCGATGCCCAGAACATGGGAGCTCTTCCTCCCTAGACCTCAGGGAGAAACGGGCTATGAAAATCCAGGCAGCTGAGGCTGTCGGTACTGCCTCCCCCAGCCCCGGGCAGGCAGAGGCACCGGCACGGCAGCAGGACTTCCCAGCCAGCTCTTGGCACCGGTGGGTGACGGCACCGGAGTCCACGCTTGTCGTGCCTCCGACCGCAGGGCAGAGCCTTGCCAAGCCGGAGCCTGCGGGCATGGGGCAGGATCTGCCTGACGCCGGGCAGCACAGCGTGAGCCTCCAGCAGATGCACACACCTGCCTGCAGTGACGGCAGAGCGGGTGCTGCCACCCATGCTCCCACCCTCTCCTTTCCGCAAGGGGAGAGCTGGAAAGGGGCACTACGGCAGTGGCAGAGCCTAAAGCTGCCGCTGAGCTGCGTGGGGCTGGGGCAGTGTCAGCTGGACGGGCTGCACAGGCTGTTGAACCTGAGCTCCACAGGGGCACGCAGGGTCACTCCAGTCCTCTCATGACAGCATGCGCTGGGGACGTCCAACAGCAGCCACTGCTGAGCCCCAGCAGTGCGAGATGGTACTGGGTCCCCTGCTGCCCACCACCGCAGGGTCCGCACCCTCACCTGCAGGGCTGACAGCAATCCTGGAGCCTCTGGACTTCTCCCCTCCCAGGTGCAAATGCAAATTCTACTGGCAGGACAGCCTGGGGGGCTTTCTCTGTATGGCTTCGGTCACCTAAATTTCACTGAGCCTTCCTTAGTCACCCCTGTCGCTGTTACAAAGTAGAGATGCTGTGTCTGTGTGATTGCATGTAATAAAAACCAGACCAACATGTAATAAAATTAGTATCAACGGAATCCCTTCAGAAAAAAGTTTTCTCTTAAGATGTCAAGAGAGCGGCACACAATATGCAAAACTTGTTCACTGGGACTCAGGGCAGCCTGGCTTTGCGTTGACCTCTGCAGAGGGGTAGGTCTTGCTCATTGTTCCTTTCTTGCTCTCTCTTCCCTCTTCCTTTCTCACTCCGGACTCTAATTATTAATGACCAGAAGGTGACTGGAAAGCACTCGAAATACAGTATTTGCATTTCCCCAGTGCAGTCACAAGCACAGAGAAGCCAAGTGGCTTGCAGAGGACCACAGAGCCACCAGCAGATCAAGGAGCACATGCTTGGCTTTGTCAGAATGCTTGATGAAGGAAAGGGATTTCTAAAGCCTCGCTGCTGGTACTAACATTCATATAGGGCCCCACCACGCTTTCCTCATCAACTCTAGTGTGAGTGGGAGCTGACCCAGAGGGTCATGCTCCACATGCGAAACTTTTCTTGCCATCAGATGAAGCCCATGCCAAGATCCAATGGCGAAGACAACTCACATTAAACTGCGACTTCTCTTTAGGGTGGGCTTTGCCTATGAAGAGCCCCATCCCCAGAAACATCAGCGAGCACCTCCACCGAGCCCTCTCTAGACACTTGCTGTCAGGTAAGTAAACTGACCTTGCATGACACTGCAAGCCACTGCACGCCGGGGCAATTGGCTTCAATGGCATTACTCACAGGAGCCCTGGGAGTGGGGATTTGCTGGCTGAGGCCCCCGCTGGGGCCCACAAACTGGCAGCGTCAGCCCCTCTGCGCAGGGAGTGTTCCCGGTGCTGGTGACTGCTGCAGGAGGAATGTGCTGCCAACATCCACGAGCACTTGCAGCCCGCTGTGCGCACCGGTAATCTGAAGATAGCTCTCAAATTATAACAGATAGGTACTGACTCAAGCCTGCATGTACATACAAACCTTCATGGAAAGGATATTCAGCCTGCAAACCACAATTATTAATAGCAGGGGGCGGGGGGTAGAAGGAGGGAGGATCATCTCTTTCTCGCCTGGCAAGTCAGAAATGCCAACCTCCCGATGCCCAGGCAGACCCACCTGAATGGGTAACCCACGTGACCCCATCCCACACATGCAGGGAACCCCCACTCACCGGCCCCCCCCCCAGCTCCCGCTCACCCACCACAGCCAGGAAGAGCCAGCCTGTGGCTTTTGACCCGCGTGAGCTCACGAGCAACACCAGCACAACTCCAATATCCTGAACACGTCACTCGACTGGTAGGGGGGATGGACCAGGTCACCTAGAACCCCAGCTGCTGGAAGAAGTGGCCGAGGCAGAAATGGGGCTGTGTGCCCAGCCAGCTCCAGCCTTTGCGGCCGTGGTGGGACCCTGGGAGCCAGGTCAACCCTCGCTCCCTGCTGCTCACCACCTTCCCACAACTTGCTGCAGCACCTGGCACCTCTCCTGTGGCTCCCAACCATCTATCTGACAAGCTCAGGGCGAGGCTCACGAGCTGGGAGGGTTGGCCTGCTCCTGGACAAGGTCAACCACAGAACCAAGGGCACAGCACCCTGCCTGAAGTAAATAGCTGAGGTGCTGCTGCACTGGAGATGGCTTAGCCCAGATCATCAACTACACAGAGATGTCTGCAGAAGACACTGAGCATTTATGAATAGTGCTGGGGCTACCAGACTATCACGTACAGCTGGAACTTACTGCACCAAAGTATCCCCCTAACCGAAGGTAGCTCACCTCTTCTGCGGTCATTTCAGTGTTTTGGTTTGCATTTTTTTGTCTGTTTCATTATTTCCTACAGTGCTTTATTGTGATTTGTTAATAAACCTCCTTGTACGATATAGAATTAAACACTTGTCTCATTTCACAGGCATTATCAAAAGAAACCTCAGCAAGAACACACACACACACACCCCCAACCCCCGTCAAAACTGGATTAAAGTTGTGACATAAGAGAAAAAATCAGAAACCAGAGAAGCTGCTTCGTTGGGAAGCTGCAGAAATAGCTCTATTGGGTGATAGAAAAATGCTGGCTGTAGGCAAGCTGATTATGCCAAAGGATAGGATCCCACAGGTTGAAAACAACTGTTCTGTGGAGTGGATGTTAATGAGAACTGTAACCTTTCTCACTAATGAGTTTTGGCAGGTATCATGCTGCAGCTCAAGGGTCCAGTCCCGCGGAGCTCCCAGTGACCCCAGCTCCAGCTGTGGCAGGCAGTGGTGCCCAGCGCGCTGCCGAGCCCCACCTCCAGAGAACAAACGCTATCCCCAGTCACACCGTCCACGTCCACATTCTATGAGAAACGTAAGGAATGCACCAGTGCTCAATTTGTAAGGAGAAACTACTGTAAGAAGCAATGATGTTTCTATCAGTCTGAGAGAACGACGAGTAACCACTGGCTGTAATTAGAAATGCTTTCAAACAATATTAGTCATTTCTTCTGCAAATTCAAATTTGCTTGCTTCCTATCATAATAATAACCTCTAATAAATGTAACAACTGCAAAAAAAAAAAAAATTACTGATGTAGACTGTTATCCTTTTTTTGGTTTTGTTTGTGTTTGGTTTTGTAATCAGTGAATGGTCATTCAGGTTACTCAAAGGAACAAACACATGAAAGTAAACTTCCTAACAGCTACCAGGAGGATTTGGTCCTCAGCATGTGCACATAAATTCCATTAGCTCTTACTGGGAGAGTGCACGTGCACTCTTGTACATTATAAATAATACACTGATTGCAGTAAAATCAAGAGCCAAATTCTGTCCTTTGATGAGCAAGGATGGCTCTCATTGAAGTCAATAGGAATTGCATGTTCACAAGTTCACGTCAACATTTGCAAAGGAAAATTTTGTGCATATTAAAAAAATATTATGTTACAGAGGCAAAGCAAATGACCTCCACGACAAGTATTCTCTGTAAATGTACTGGCTTCCTACAGGAGCATCAGGGTATAAACCCTTATAAAGTTCCCAAGAAATATGTTATTCCTTGTTTATGTTGCTATTGAGGGCATTTAATCAATTTGTGCCATAGCAGTTCTGCTGTATCTGTAAAGAAGATCACTGTAAAATTTCAAAAACAACAAAATAACAAACTGGAATTAATCATATTAACAATTCCTTTACTGTAATACAATCTTGCAAATGTCTACTTGTTCAGTTGCCCACGGGCAAACAGTTTTTGAGAGGTGAGTACAATACCCAGTTCTGTATGAGCATTGCAATGAGAAGCATGCAGGTGGGTTTAGCTGGGCTGCTGGATTTCCATCTCAGCCTGGAAAAGTTGGTGTAACAGATCCTGGGTTCCTCTGGCAATACTGATTGAATGTTTTACCTTCTCGAGACAGCGGATACTTAATGTTGTGTACAAGATAACTTCATTTTAAGGGTTTTGCTTCTACATAATCTGCATTAAAATTGCATAATATGCCACACATGGTGCTTTCTACTTGTAAGGTATATTTAGCATCCCATAAAGGGCAATGGCAATACATATATTCTGTCTATGTCTTGGTCATCTAAAAGGAGAAAAGGTTTGTGGTCCGTAATTTGTTCGGGAACAACCAGAGCCTATTTTGCAAAATGGCTGTTTTGAGAACAGCCTGGTCAGGTCCAGGGAACAGAAGTCCCTGTCCACTCCTCACATCCCTCTCACAGCAGTAACTTGCCCTTACTTTTCTTAGTGCCCACTGACGCCAGGGGCTGGCTCGAGTCTCAGTGACTGCATTAGTCATAGCGATTGGACATGTTTGTCAAGATATGTTCAAAACAATTGCAGGCATACCAAAAAGTAAAAGAAAAGTAAGACAATATTTCATTTGGGGAATATCAGTCTAGCCAAAGCAAGTCCAGGAACTTAAAGTAAACCTAAGGTTAGTATGTTTAAAAAAAAAAAAAAAAAAAAAAAAGTCAAAGATCTGCCTCAATTTTATGTTGACTTAAGAGGCATCTAGAAACAGTGAATAATTTGCCTGAACAAAGTATGCAAGATTCAGATCTGTATTTGCATGCATGTTATAAACACCAAAGAGCATCACGTTTAAAACTGAAAGTCAGCTCATTTTACCTTACAAGTATTGTCATTTTTTTTCTCCCTTACGGTCTCTGTTCTCGAACTCAGAACTCTAGCTTTACTTTCAACATTTATTTTAAATTAGATACAAAGTTGTTCACATTTTTTTTTTACTTAGTTACCAATAGAGAAAAGTGGTGTCTCCTTCCCTAAATGTTACCAATGCTGTTAAAGCTCCCACTGTTGCAAAATAATCTTATCTCCCTGTTACATTTTTTAAAGTATCTTAACTCAGAAAACACCTCTGCTTTCTTAAAAAAAAAAAAAAAATTCCAATATGTTTTTATCAAACAAAAATCAGTTTTAATTCATAGCTTTAGACATAGCATACCACAATTACATAGTCCGCATGGTGTATATTCGAGAATAATTCCCTGCCCACTTGATATATCTATTCCAATTGACTTAAAGAAAGGAAATTTCTGTTCCTAATTGCACCCATCTAAGCCCAAAGTAACTCCTCTAATTTCATTATTTAGCTGTTAGAGACTCAGCTGTCAAGGTTCACGTCACACTGTTACTTACAACTAACCTTATTCTTTGTTTCAGAACAAATGTGGAGATTTTATATTTTGTAATGAACAAGAAACTGTCATTTCATTATGAGTCAATCTTTGCCTCGTGAGTAATGCAATCATCCCCAAATCATGCCAAAAAAACCTTTCTACCACACTAAACCATCCAAGAGCAATACCCAGTTTGTTTACCTTTACTGGAGATTACTGTACAATTCACTTTGCAGTTTTATTTATTTACGTGCTTCCTTTCTTACCTCACTTGAGCAATAACATGACATATCATGCAGGCAAAAAAAAATGTAGGCAAAAAGAAGCATTTATCCCTGTTTTTTCTGCAAGTATGTCGTTTGACCTAGTGCACCCCTTATAGAGGACAGTGTAATGGTCTTTCTCTGTCTCGCTGGCGTTTAAAATTCACAGCCTTTTTGTGAATCTGCATTTTATGCAACTCGCGGCATGGTCCAAGCCAGCCCAAGCAGTAGAAAATCCCTTTCTAATATTACCACGAAATATTGCTGTTATATTTACACACCACATTCTTCCAAAACTGCCACAAGAACTGAACAGCACAAGGAGTATTGTGCAAACCAGAGAACGTACTTGCCTGCCCTTAGCCTAGCAATGACAAGAAAAATGAAGCGTTTTACTAAGCCCTCTCTTTCCCCCCCCCCCCCAGATTACCCCTCTGAGCACATCAGCAGGCGTCCGAGGGCTTCTCTGCGTACGTGTGCCAGGGTGGGGAGTGCACGCGCGTGTGTCTGTGTGCCCAAACACGCTCCCCCCTCGCTCCCCAGCGCAGGGCAGCCAGCGCGGTGGCTTTCAGCGTGTGTTTCGTTACAGCCAGGGAGGGCCCCGGCCGCTTGCTCGTGTGCTGAAACCTCCCACTGACTTGCACACCGAGTATGCAGGGAACTCAAGCTCTCCTCTCGTAATTTACCGTATCTGCTGTACTCTTCATTCCAGGAGAAGGAGATATTAAATAAAATGAAATCAATTCCTGTCACAACAAGAAATGGCAGATTTAGTCTAAATTTGAATTTTGTCTGGAATGAAAAATCAGAATCACAGCTGCATTACGAAAAGCATACTCCTCTTCCTCCTGAATATTTCTTCCCTGCTGACTAAATTAAGCAGCCTCTAGTTGTTGCTAAATATGCGCCCACCTTTCAAGTTCACCAGAGTAGTAAGCATTTTAAGAGGTACCCTGCCTTATTGGTTGCTTCACAACGGAGGCAAGCAAGAGGGATATGTATATATTTACAATTGAAATACACTAGTAACATAATTTGTCTAAGAAGACACATTATAATCCAGCTATTTTATCATGATATATTATCGATAGTTGAAAAGGTGTGACATATGCCTTTGAACTAGTTCAAAAGTTTAGGCCAAAACATAATAGACGTGATTTCTAAACAGAAAACAAAATGTTCCCGTTATGTATTTCAGTGAAGAAATTTTTGCAGTGTAGTTCATATTTATTGGTTATTTTTTGTCAGGTTAGTAGTTAAGAATTATAAATTATCCTCTTATTAAGCTAATTGCCTATTGCCTACATTGCAAAAAGATCCTCCCTATCATTTTCTACCATGGATTAGTGCAAATTACGTATTACCGTTGCAATTATTTTGTCCAATAAGGTTACCATGATTGTAGCAGAAAACCAAAATGTCTCCCCAAATTCCTAAAACACGTTCCATTCCAGATCCCTGCTAGTATTTACTCAGCCTAACTCCGAACCAGCTCCAGGCTCATGGCTGGCCCTGCCGGGCCGGTGCCTTCCCAGCGCCCATGCCGTTATCTGCCCCGCAGCCTCCCTACGTGCTGCAGAGATGAATTCCTGCTGACACAGGGGGGACCTGCGGGGGCTCTGCCCGATCGCGGCTACTCTGCTGACGTCATCGGCAGAAATAACAGCTACATTTCCTCAACGTTCCCGCTTTTGGAATTGTTTCGAGGTGCTATGAAAGCCTGATTGTACAGAGATTTTTTAATCGGGCTGATGTGTCCGATAGCGCAGGGCTGGCTGGATTTTCAGCAAAAATGCCAGAGTGTTTCAATGACTTTTAAAAGCATTTTTAGTGGATGACATAACTTTAATCGTTACTCCATGTCCTGGGCATGTGCTTAGGCTACTCCTCATCTGTAAGATTCAGTCAGGTTTTATGCTATTCCCTAACGACACACACTCAAGGACCTGTCAGTGCCAGTCTGACACGAGAGACAAACGAAGCGGAGGGGGACACCGCTGGTCTACACAACTCTGCCGAGTTCTCATGATGAACGATTGCACTGATGAGTGTAATGACACGTCTGGTGCTCCTCAGTTAAAAAAAAAAAAAAAAAAAAAAAAAAAAAAAAAAGTAAAACTGAAAACAAATAAAATCTTCCTGTTAGCAAACAGTTATTACCCATTCTGCATGTAGCAGAATCTGGGAGCTCAAGTCACCTCTTGTACCACGGATCCTGCCTACATTCCACAGCCTGCGCTCATGACAGACACGCGTGCTCGCTCCCTCTGGAAGAAAAATAACATTCACAAAAATAAGAGACATTTACTAATAGGAAGCTTTTGTCTTTTTTCGAATAGAAAACGCAACTGAACTCGGAAACATCAGCCTCAGTATTATACTCATGTGAAGGAATTTCCAAAATCTGGAGAGGGTAACATTTCCCTACAGCAACAAGGCTTCGCAGCATTTTCTTTCCTTCCTGCGAGGTACGTGCTGCTCCGTGCTGATTGTACACAAAAAATAAACCCAGTCACTGACAAAAAAGGACTCAAAGATGAAGAATAGTATAAAGACATACCAGAAATATACACTAAGTCTTTTTTAACAGCACCCAAAAACGATGCTAAAACAATGTCTGACATATCTTGAAGAATCTAACAAAAATCTAAATATTTCTCTTTCCCACCCTAAGCAAAACTTAGAATGCATTAGTGAAAAATTATGAAATAGCAGCTGATTGTTTGTTATCCTATCCCTCGAATAAATGACCTCTTTTACAGCCTTTATTTCCAAAGCTAGAATAGGAATATGGATCTTTCTAGAAATTTCATGGATTGCTTACATATGAAATATGTAACCTGAAACAGTTATTTTTCATAGCATATCTTTTCTTTACTATCAGCAATAACTAGGGCAAATTTTTACATAACACTGAGTAGTGAGATAAAAACAAACCAGAAAATCACAAAAATTCAAAAAAAAAAAAGAAAATATACAAATGGGAAAGAAATGTAATATTTATAATTATTAATGTTTTATAGCAGGAAGCACTGTTATGAGTGGTACAATAAATAAATTCATTTAAGCAAAGAACCGGAATATAACTACCGCAAACCCCCTATTTTTGATAAACATTCATTCTGAAGGTTTCAGTTTGTCAAAAAGAAAACTTCTTTTAGAGAAAAGAAGTGCAAGTGTATGGTTCCAAATGTGCAACAACCTTGCAATTTGGCAAAGCTCTCATTAAAATCAAAGTGAATCTGTTTGACTTGGGCTTGCGAGAGTGAGCCTCCCTGGTGCCACTGTACTGCTCCGGGTTTTTTTTCCCCTTAAAAACCTTGCAATCAAATGTACCTGTGACCCTCAAAATCTTAAATTTTAGCAAAATAAGTACTTTGCATTAAATCAAAAGATCAGGATGTACTCCTGCAAAAATTTGTTGAATCTCTTGTATGAAAGGAGTCTAAAATACACGCATAGCTTGTCCCACTGATGCACCGATGATATTTTTGTGACAAATTACACTTATCAGGCACCTCTGCCTACTTCAAACTCTGCTTGGGCCACTAATCCATCCCCCCCAGGATTTATTCTAACATTGCAAGCATAGGGGTAGCTTCAAACAGCCAACGTTTTTATTTAAGGGGGGGGGGGGGGGGAAGGCAAAAATGTTTTCACCCTTCCCCCTAATGTGAAATGCCCTCATCCAAGGATGGGCAGTAATCATTCCTGACCCAGTGAAAGGTTTAAGGTCTGATATCTGACCCATCAGAAGCTTGCTTTCATTAGAAAGACGAGACACCAGTTTTCCAAAGATATACACACAGCACTTGATTACAGTCCTGGGAGTTCTGGAGAAATCTGACCTTTAAATTACATTACTATGTACAGAAAAATCTATTTAAAGCAAATTTCAGTAACTAAGATATTTAAGTAATCTTTATTCTCCCTCTTTTTTTTTTTTTTTTTCTCCACCCCCCCAGAGATCTGTAAATAGGACTCGGGATAACAAAAAGCATCTGATTTTACTGATACCGGTCTTCCTCCGATACTGACACTGTTCCACCTCACTACTCCAAAGCACGCTTACTTGGCATATAGGCATTTCACATCCCTGTATGTTACAGCACAGGATGATGGCTGTACCAGCACGCTGGAGGTGACTTGCACAACTTGCTCATGGCTTCACTCCTCCCTCCACACTCTCACTGATAAAACTGATCATCTGCATCGCACAGCCCATGAGAACTGCTCGCATGTATGAATAGCTATTTTTATCCTTCAGCTATCTATCATAAGAGAGTATTTCTCTGAGTCCAAAAGGCAGCAGACAGGGAAAGCACACAAACAATGTCAGCGTAGTTTCACATGTTTGCTCTTTGGGGCTAATAAAATTTCAGAGAAAACAAATTTTGATTTACCGTGTCTCCCCTCCCCTTTCCATGAGCTGCTGCTGCTGTCAGTCCTTAGGGGCACACACAGCAGGTCACCATGTAATGTCACACTAGGTGCTGGGATTCAACAAAGGCTAACATGTTGATATCTTTTTATTGCTCGTCAGCCTGGTTACCCCATTTCCCCCCTATACAATCGGACACCTTTGATAATACGGAAAGTTCTGAAGCGGTGACATTTCTATTTTCAGTCCGAAAAGTATTTCTGTTTTTACAAAGCAATAGTCTACAATCTTGCTTTTTAAGGTGCAAAGCGTGATCCTTTATTTTACAGAAACTAAAGATGGGACTTAGAGGGTACATTTGCTCGCAAATAATGTAAATATTTACATTGCCAAATAATGCTTTTTTAGGTAGCCTAAAGACTATTATAAATTCTTTCCTAACTAACAAAAACAGCTAAGGTAGTACTACCTACAGAGACACAAGTTTCATTGATCTACAGCTATAGCTACCACGGGGTGTTCCATTCTGTGTGGAAGTAAAAGACAAAGTCCGCGGATACGCTCCCTACACCGGGGTACGAGAAAACACAAATAACGCTGAAGGCCTGGCCCCGCGAGGGCAGGATCGCAGCGGCCCAGTGGAGGCAAGCCCCGGGTGATTTTCACGTGAAGCGCCCGGGCCCGTGGCAGACTCTCTGGCAGCGTGCTGGTGAGGGCTGCAGCACAAAATAGCACGTTTTGTTGTAATTCCTAAACAGGGGGACATTTATCTGGGCCATTTATACAAGAGTTATAACCCTAACAATATTTATACTCAGCATGTCATGTTAGCATTTACTACCAGTTTCCATGGAGATGGATTTTCATGCTGTAGCTATGAAATGCACATTGTTGCCACTAAGCCACTTCAGGCCTTTCTGGAAGCCTGCTGAATGCCTGACAAAAGTTGATGCAAACCAATAGTTGTTGTTCTTTGTTTGTTGCCAGACTTCTAGCAGAGCCATATTATGTCCTAGTGATTGAAGTGCCCATGTTCGCCCCCCTCCCGGCACAAAAAGGATCCTCAATTTCGGTGACAAGCATGAAGTGGGCTTCTGCAGGGGAGGACAAACACGGCGCGGGGCAGGGGCTCTGTCTCCGCGCAGGGACGCGGCGCGGCGGGGGGCCGCCTCCCGACAAAGCCTGACATTTGGGGATAAAGCCGAAATAAAATAAAGCGCAGGCAGCGCCCGGCCCGGGAGGGACGGGGCCAGCGCCGGGCTCCTCCCGCCGCGGCCGGCCGCGGAGGCGCGGCCGGCGCCAGTCCCCGCGGCCGGGCCCCGCGGGCATCGCCGCGGCCGCCCGCGAAACCCTCCGCGCCCGACGGCGGCTCGGCGGGACAGGCGGCGGCCCCGCGCCCGCCTCGCTCCCGCCGGGCCGGCCCGCGGCAGCCGCACCGACGGCCGCGCTCCGAGCCCGGCTCGGGCGCTCCGGCCGCGCCGCCGCGGGCAGGCCGCTCCGCGGGCAGGTCAGCCCGGGGCCGGCTGCTCCCCGCGGCTGCCGGCGCGGCTCCGGGGCCGCGGCCGCCGGCGGGCCGGGGCGAGCCGGGGCAGAAGGGCCCCGCGGGCCGGCTTCGAGCGCGGCGCTGCCCGGGCGGCGACAGCCGCGGCGGGCCGGGCCGGGCCGGGCCGAAACGGGCCCCGCCGCCTCCCCCCCCCCCCCCCCCGACGGCGCCGCGGGGGTCCCGGACCGCGGCGGGTCCGAGCGCTGCGGGGCAGGGGGGCGGCGCGGGAGGGAGCAGCTCCCCGCTCAGGACGGGCGCTGCGGCTCAAAGTTTCTCCGGTCCCGCCCGCTGCCGCCCGCCTGCAGCCCGCCGCGCCGCCCGGCGCCGGGGTCCCCGCTGGCCGGGGCCGCCACCCGCGCACCGCCACGGGCCCCGGCGCGGCGCTTCCCGGCTCCGCCGGGCTCGGGGCGGCGGCCCGCTGAGAAACGCGCCCCGAGCCCGCAGCGCGCCGCCGGGCCGGGCCGGAGAGGGCCGGGCCGGGCGGCCCCGCCAGGACTCCCCCGCCGGCGGCGGCACCGCGCCGGGCCCCGCCGCGCTCTTACTGTTGGTAGTCCTGCTTGCAGTAGAGCTTTCGGTCCCGGAAGTAGCAGCTGGTGGTGAGGGCTTGCTGACACGCCGCGCACTGCAGGCACTCCTCGTGCCAGGAGGACTCGTTCACCCGCATCAGAAACCGGTCCGAGATGGGCCGCTGGCAGCCCTCGCAGACGGCCTGGTGCTGGCAGTCCGACCCTGCGAACGGCAGACAGCGGCGTGAAGCGCCTGCCCCGGCCCCGCTCCCCCGGCCCCGCTCCCCCGACCCGGCCCCGGCCCCTGCCCCGCTCCCCCCCGGCCCCGGGGGCAACCGGCGGGCGGAGCAGCCCGGCCGGCCCCGCAGCTCGGCGACACCGAGCTCGACGGCCGCCGCCGAGCCCTCGCCCCACGGACGTCGGTGAGAAAGCTCCGCGCCCGGCGGCAGCCCCGGGGCGAGGCGGCCGCAGCCCGGCCGGGCCCCGCCGGCGCGCAGCCCCGGGCACCGAGCGGAGCGCGGGGGTCGCTTTCGGCGCAGCCGAGAAGCGAGCGGCAACTCACCCAGCAGCACTCCTAACGTGGCCGGACCCGAGCGCAGAGGGTGGTCTTCCATTTTAATACCGTCCAGCATCTTTGAGCAGTCCGACTGGCCCCGCGTAAAGCACCTTTCCAAGGACTCGGGACCTGTTGCGATATCCATGGGGCGGGCGGCGGCGCGGCCCGGCGCTCCGGGGCGGCGGGGGAGAGGCGCTGCCGGGCGGCGGGGCCGGCTCAGCCCCGCGTCTGGCCGAGCTCGGGGACACTCTGCGGCCGGGAGGAGGGAGTCGCTTTTATTTTTATCTGGGAGACATGAGGAGCGTTTCCTGCCCGGGCTTCCAGAGACGGGGGGCAGAGGAGAGAGCCGGCGCCGCTGCCCATGGGGGCAGCCCGCGCTACACGGGCGCGCACATGCCGCGCACAGGGCGCAGGGCAGCCCGCGGTGTCACCTGCTCGCCGGCAGCGCCGGAGCCCCACGCCCTCCGCAGAGGGCCCTCCCGGGGCCGGGCCGGGCCGGGCGGAGCGGCGCGGCGGGGCCGGGCGGGGCGGCGGGGCTTCCCCGGCGCTCCGCAGCCCATGTGCCATGCGGCGTCCCGAGGAGCCGCGCCGTTTAGAGCAGGGGCCGCGGCGGAGGAACACACCCCCCGGCGCCTCACCCCTCCTCAAACTTGCTGACATTTGAACTCCATTGGTGCGCGCCGTATCGCTGCGCCGCGGTGATCCGTCTCCTCGACGTCAAATAGTGCCCTGGCCCCGCCGGGCCCCCGCGGCCCCCGAAGCGCGGCGGCGCCCGGGGCGCGGGGCGGGCGGGCTCCGCGCACCACGGGGCGGCCGGCGCGGCCGGGCAGCGATGCGGGCCGGGGGCGCGCCCTCGCGGGCCGGGGGCCGGGGCGGGGGGGTGGGGGGCGAGCGAGCGAGCGCGGCCGCCGAGGATGGCGGCGGAGCGGGGCCCCGGCCGCTCCGCTCCCCGCTCCGGGCCCGACGGCGGCTCCTGGCTCCTGCCCTGCCCGGGGTAGGTAGCAGCGCGCGTCCCCCGCCGGGCCGCGGGCAGGTGGCGGCGGGACCGTCCCTCGGGGCGGCCGGCGCCGGCGGGGGACGCGGGCCTCGTCCCGCGGGCGGTGGCGGCGCGACCGGCCCCCGGCGGGGACGCGGGACGGGGCGCGGGGGTCGCTCCGCGCCCGCCCTTCGCCGCCGGGCGGCTCCGCGCCGTCGCGGCGGGGCTGCCCGCGGGAGGGCCCGGCCGCGGGGGTAGGCGGGCGGCGGCGGGCGCGGGGCCCCGGGGGAGCGCCCGACGGCCCCGCGCCCTCCCGCCCGCCGCCCGGGCCGAGCGGCGGCCGAGGGCTGCGGGAGCCTCCCGCGGCGGCGGCGGCCCGGGAGCGATCGGCCGCGGCCCCGCGCCCGCTCCCGCTGCCTACACGGCGCTTGCCGCGGGTGCGCGGGGCTTCCGCGCGCTTCAGCGCGACCGCGGCCGGGCGCGTCGGGGCCGCGGTGGGCGTGCGGGGCGCGGGTTTGCCCGGGCTGTGCGTGGGCAGCAGCCGCAGCAGCAGCAGCAGCCGCAGTTGAAGAGGCCGCGCTCCTTCGTTCCGTCGGAGGGAGCGCGACAGCCGGGAAGAGCGATCCCCCACCCCGTGCTGGAGGGAGCGCGGCCGAGCCCCCGCGTCTCGGGCTTTCCTTTCGGTTTTGCTTTTTTTTTTTTTTTTTTTTTTTTTTTTTTTCCCCGAGACCGTTAAAAATCTAAATCCGAGGAAATAAAAATCCGGAAAGGATTCCGTGCGGAGTTTCTTAATGTGACCCATGATATGCTCTGACCCTGCCGCAGGAAGGGAGTTTATTTTGTAATGCTCCCAAAATATTGGTATTTAATAAGCGGGACAAGTGTTAACGTGAATTACTTAATGCTTCTTTTTCTGGGTCTTAAGATAAAGCCGCCTTTTTATGCTGTTTTCGTACAGAAACCTCGCTGAAAGAAATTCGTGATTATGTTTTCGTTAAATATTTTGGAAAGGGTTTTCAGTAACAGAGCCTGTTTGGGTTTTGTTCCGGACAGTACAAATCTGAAAACCTTTGTAGCTAATGCTGAGAAAATAATATATGATTATTTAATTCTGAGATCAAGATAAAAGGTGCTTAGATTTCAGAGTTCAATCCGTGGAGGAAAAGCTTCTCGTTTACATTAATTTTTTATGTCCCCTTCCTATTTCACGGAAGGATTCAGTGTTCTCCACCACACAGGGCTTCCGTCAAATTATCTTCTACAATTGCGAGGAAAATTAGAGCCCCTCTTTCCGCAGTAGTTTTCGTAACTTCTCATTAAAAAAGAAGGAGAGAAAAACAAGGAAAAAAAAAAAGCAACGCTGTGCGGCGGGACAGTTGAGAGCGGAGCGGGAACCCTCCCAAACTCGCACCCGCAGGAATAATTCAATCTTTGTTCGTGGGCTTTTACTCACAAATATCACACCAAAGATTTGTTGCTTCTTGCCATGTGTGTACGAACGCTGCACCAGATAATTATTATCCCTGCCTCCTACCCCGAGAACAATTCGATGAGGTGTTATATTCGGTTTATATAGCGCTTTTAACGAAAAACAAAATACAATTAAAACACCCACGCGCAAAACCATCACAGAAATAAAACCAAACCAAGACTAGCGCAACCCCACCTTCCCGTGGCTTGGTTCTAATTCCCTGTTTATTTGCAAGGCAAATCTTTTTGTTTTGAGGTGTTTTGGTTTAATTTTGAGTCGAGCGCGAAACGCAGCCGGTCTCGGTTCTGCATTTCCTCACCGAGGCGGTGAAGAACGAAGCGCGGGGATCAGCAGCCGAGGCTGAGCTCGGCCGGGGGAGCCCCCGGGCCGCTGCCGGGGGCCGGTGTGCTGCTGCTGGCACACCGCCCCCCCGCAGCAGCCGGCACCGCCGCTCCGGCGGGACGAGGCGCCCCGGTCCCGTCTCCCCGTCCGCCAGTGCTGCCCGCTGCGCACGCAGGCGCGTGCCGGGCGCTCCGGGGAGCGCGGCGGGGGCTCGGCTGGGGGGGGGGGCGGCGGCGGCCCCCCCTCCTCCGCGGAGGTGCGCCTGACGGAGCGGCCTGGCTGGGTGCTGGCGCGGGACAGCGAGGGGCCCCGGGCCGCTCGACGGCGAGAATAGAGGAGCCCCCCCCCCCCCCCGCTTTCTCCGCGTAAGCATGCCGTCCCCGGCCGGGATGCGTCCTGGCTGCCTGCCTGCGTGCGCGACCCCTCCGGGCGCAGCGCGGGCTCCCCGCGGAACCGAAGTGCGGGGAGCGGGGAGTAGGAGGGGGTGGGAGGGGGGGGGGGCGCGTCCCCGCGGGGTGCCGGGGGTGCTGCCCCGGGTGCCGTGCCCGCCCGCCCCCCCCCCCGCGGGCCGCCGGGGCTCTCCGCAGCCTGCGGGGTTTGCTGCGCTGGTGCGGGGCGTGCGGTCCCGCCGAGCAGCCCCGCGGAGTGCGCTGCCGGATCCGCGGGTGCGGGGGTGCACCCCGGCCGGGGGCGGCGGTGACCGCGCGGGGCCCGGCCCGGCTGCCCGGTGCGGCGGGGCCTCGGGCGCAGCCTGCCCCCTGCCGGCGCGCGGCGGCACAGCCGGAGCTCCCGCGGGCGCGGCGGGGCCGGGAAGCGGGGCCGGGGTCAGCCGGGGCGAGCAAGCGCCCGCGGGGCCGGGCGGCCCGGGGCCGGCGCCGGGGCTCGGGAGCGGGACCGGTCGTCCCGCGTGCTGCTCCGCAGGGCAACCGGCGGCGCTACCCGCCCCTAGACGGGGCGGACCGGCCTCCCGCCTCGCCGTTGCGCGGCCGCCGGCCCCGGCTCCGGCGGCGGGAGCCCCGCGGGGCAGCACGCGGGGGCACCAGCTCACTTTGTCCTTGTTTTTCTCTACCCACAGCGGGACCCTGCGCCTCGCCGCCCCGCGGAGCCCCGGCCTTCCCCGCCCGCCGGCGGCCGATGCCGACGCACCGCTGCCCGGGAACGCTCCCGCAGCGGGCGGCGCTCGGGGAGCGCGGGGGCTGCGGCCCGGGTGCACGGCGGGCAGGGGCCGAGCCTGGCGCGGGTCCGGCCGCCGGGACCGAGACCTGCGGGCGCCCCTCGGGCGGCCTCACGGCCGGCGACCTGCGGCGCGTACCGGGCGCTCCCCTGAACGGCTCTGCAGCCCGCGGCTCCGACCGAGCCTCCGGCGGCGGCGCCCGCCGCGCGTTGCCTCCCCGCCGACGGCCCTCTGCCCCGGGCCACCGCCGCAGCGCCCAGCGGGCCGGGCCGGGCCGGGCCGGGCCAGGCCGTCGTGCGGGGCAGTCGGTCCGCCCGGCCCCGCCGGCCCGGGAGCCTCGGCGGAGCGGCCCCCTGCCCGGGAAGAGCCGCCGCCGGGTGTGCTCGGCGATGACTGATTCAACCCGCTCACCCTCCCTCGGAAGGATAAATGTAAGCGAGCTGCAAAGTGTAGTTACTAATAACAATAACAATAAATTATTGGGCTGTTGCTCAGTAGCGCAAACAAACGCTTGCCGTGAACAACGCGCAGCCTCCCCGCGCCTCGCAGCCGCCCCCCCGGGGACCGGCCTGTCCGTCGCTCCGGTCCGGCTGCGCCCCGGCCCCGGCGAGGCTTCCCACCCGACCGGCAGCCCCATGGTAGCAGGTGACCGGGCGGCGCCGGGCTCGGTGCCACGCCGGGGGCCGGGGCCAGGCCGCCGAGGTGCCCGGCGGGGCGCGGCCGGTGGGTGGGTGGGCTGGAGCCGGAGGGGTCCGCGCTCCGGGCCCGCCGCGCTCGGTGCCGGCGCGGCCCTTCAAAGGGCCCGACCCCCGCCCGGGGAAGCCCCGCGCCCTCCTGGGGGGTGGTGGGAGCGGGGCCGGTAGATCGCGGTTCGGAGGCCGCGCCGCGCGGAAGGCGGCGAACACCGAGCCGGTATTTTAATTAAGCAGAGTCTCTTTGATATAGGCAGCCTGATGCTATCTCTGCGCGCTGTTCCCTGCACGGCAGCTTTTGGGTAGGAAAACTGCTGAGGAAGCGGGATGGCGCGGAGCAGAGCCGAGCAGCGCCAGAAAGCCCCGGGGAAGGCGGAGGGTGCGTGTGAGCGCGGCGCGCTGGGAGTTCCAGCTCCGCCGTGGTGCGGGGCGCGCTGTGTGCATTTTCGGGGGGCCTGGAGGAACTCGAGTCAATTTACCATGATTAAAGGCACAAGCAAGGAGGCGCCACACATTTGCATGCGCCTTCATCTTTCTTAAGTGGATTTTTGAGGGCAGCGCGGCAGACAGACTGGGGCTGCGCGTCCTCCTCCGCCGGCGGAGCGCCTCGCCGTGCGGCGTCGGGGACTGGGGGTCTCGGAGCCCTCGCCCGCCCGAGGGAGCGGCGGGACGGGCCTCGGCACCGGAGCCCCGTCGGGGCCGCTCCGTCGCCCGGTCCCTCCAGCGGCAACAGGCGCGACTCCGCGCCGCCCTCTCTCTCCCCGCGGGCCAGCGGCTCGCCCGGCGCCGGGCACGACGCGCAAGGGCCGCGCCCGCGGAGCGGGCTGCGCTGGCGGCGCTGCACCGGGCGCCCCGTCTCCCGCTGTCTGCTCGCCCGGCGCGGCCATAGCCCACCCGGCCCCGCGTCCGGGCACGGCCCGTGGTACCTCGCCCGGGCCGAGAGCAGCCGCGGCTGCCCGCGGCCCGGCGCCCTGCTCCGAGCCGCCCGGCCCGGCCCGGCTGCCCCCGCACTGCAGTGCGGCCGTCGCGCCCGGCCCCGCGGCCCCGGGCAGGCGGCTGAGGCCCAAGGGCGGCAGAGGCGGAAGCCGGGCCGGGGTGTCCCGGCTCCGGGTCCCTTTCGGACCAAACCGAAGCGCCCTCGCCCTCCCCATCGAGCCGGCTCGCCCAGGCGCAGGCAGGGACCCGACGGGGCGACCGGGCCGGCCGAGCCCCGGCTGGCAGCGGCGTGGTGCGCACATGTGTCCCCGCGGCGGGCGGTGCCAGGTGCAGGGCTGGGGGCAGAGTTTACCGCCAGGCTCTGACGGCTCCGCGGGTTTCCCAGCCCGGGGGGCCGGGGGGGGGTCTTTTCCCAGTTCAGGGCAAATACCTTCGTTTCACTGGGAAATTTAACCTCTCCTTGGAGTTGGATCCATTATACGGGTTTAATATCCGCTCTTTTACAGCTCAGCGTTGTAAAGGCAGCAGCCAGGTCTGTGAACTCTGACATGTGCACCCGCGGGGGGGGGACGGGGGACGGGACCTGCCGGCGCGGGGCGCGCCTGCCAGCGCAGCCTTTCATCTGCGGGGCCGCCGCACCGGCCCCGCCGGCCGGCAGCGGGAGGCGGCGCTCCCCACCCGCGCAGCCCGGCCTGTCCCTCGGGGCCCCCGCCGCGGCCCCGGGGCTCCGAGGCGCCCCCGGGCGTGCCGGCGGAGCCCCACGGCTCCGCCGGTCCTGGGGAGCGGGCTGGGCCGGCGCGGCCGAGGACGTGCCCGACTCGGTGGCCTCCCCCGCGCCGCGACACGGCAGGTGCCCCGGGGGTGCGGGCGGAGGCCGGGAGCCCCGACTAGCCGAGCCGAGCCGGGCCGGGCGCTGCCTGTCCACAGGGCTGGCCGGGCCGGCGGGACGCGCTCCCGCAGAGACCCCCTCTCCGGAGAGCCGCCTCTCCCGCACGGGCGTGAACGGGGCGGCGCGTCGGAGGGACGGGAAGGGGACGAGGCGACCCCGAACCTTCCGCTTTTTCTCCCGCGAACTGGCAGGTGCGTGGGGTGGCCCGGGCGAGGGCACAGGGCCAGCGCTGACCGCGGGGCTGGGCCGGGCCCTCGGACCTCGTCAGCCGGGCAGAAGGGACCGGCGGTAGCGGCGCGGCCCGGCCCGGCCCGGCGGGCACGGCGAGCGCTCGGCGCCGGCGCTGCCGCCGGGCGGGCGGTGCTGCGGAGAGGCGCCGGGAACCGCGCCGGGAGCCCGCTCCGCCGGTGCGGACGGCCGCGCCGGCCTCCCCCGGCAGGATCCCGGCGCCCGCGGGTCCCGCCGCCCCCCAGGCAGCAGCCCCGGCTCTCGGCGCGGGCGGGCCGCCCGTGCCGAGCGGCGCCGGGGCCCGTCGGGCCGGGGCGGCGGCGGCGGGAGCGCCCGCCTGTGCGGCTGCTGAGGGCGGCGGGGCCGCCCGCCGGGCGGGGAGCGGGTTCCCATCGGAGGGGGCCCGCTCCCCGGCGGGGAGGGAGCGGGCCGCTCCTCTGCTTTTCTGACGCGCCGCGGGAGCGTTTCTATACGTTTAAGCCAGGAATCTAAATGAAACTCGATTTTCAGGAACAAAGAAACCCCAAAATTCCAACAACGAGAAATCCTTTCCTCCTGGGGCTGGGCAGCCTCTCCGTTACGACTAACGTTTTCCTCCGCCGTGGCGACGGGAGCGCGGCCGCTCCGGGCCGCTCTGCTTCCTCCCCCGCAGCGCCGGGGCCGGCGGAGCGCGGGCAAGGCGGCGCCGGGCCCCATCGAAACCGGCTCCACCGGCCGCCCGCGGCTCCGCGCAGCCCGCGCTCCCAGGGCCGCCTCGGCCGGCAGCGCAGGGCCCGCTGCGCGGAGGGAGCCCCTCCTGCGCCCGCAGCCCTTCCGCGCCTCTCGCAGCCGAGCCCGCTCCGCGCCCAGCTCTCCGCCGGCAGGACGGGGACAGCGCGGCGGCCGGGGCCCGACCCGCCGCAGGATGCTTCTCCCCTCCCGGGCCGTTCCCCGATGGCCCAGGGCCCCGCGGGGCTCCGGTGCGGGTGCGTGGGACAGGTAGGGCCGGGGCCCGGCCCGTGGGAAGCAGCCGGCCCTGCCCCGGGACCGCGCAGACACCGCTCCGCCGGCGCGCCCTTTGCGCAGCGCCGCGCTACGCGCGGGCAGGCTTCGGCCGGGAGCCTCCGCCGGGGCAGCGGCCTCCGGATCGGCCCTGCCCGCGGCTCCCTCGTCCTGCCCTCGACGTGCCGGGGAGATCGGCCCGGTCTCTTCGCCACCCCCCGCCCCGGGGCATCGCCTCCCGCGGGAGCCCGGGCCCCGGCCGGTCCCGTCCTGGCGAGAGGCGGGGGCAAGCGCCCACTCCCGAGGGGTCCGGCGGGCGGCGTGACGCCGGCGCGGAGCCCTCTCCACGGTCAGAGCTGCCCTGCAGCCCCCGGAGCCCCGAGCCCAGCGGGCCGCCGGTAGCTGGAGTCCGTCCCCGGCGAGGTGCCGGGATGGACCGAGCCCCGCTGCCCCCGGCGCTGCTGCTCTGGCCGGTGCTCCTTGAAGGGAGAAAAGAAAAACGAAGAGTTTGGAGAGAACCGGGAGAGGGCTTTGCCTGCAAGGCGGCATCGCTCTTCACGTAAAGACGTTAATAGTTAGCAGAAAATGCAGGCCGTAGGTAATTGTGTTACATTATCTGATTGGGCTTCGCTGCTGCGGCTCTCCTGAACTGCCTTTGTAAACAGAAAACGGTCACGTAAAATGGGGAAATATCAGAAGCCGTGCAAATAAATAGTGCTGGTAACCTCGCCGGTCTGAGCACTCCCTTGAAGAGCGGAGCGGAGAGCTCCTTTCTGGTTTGTATTAGTGATTATTGCACTGTCATTAAGGAATGCAGGGGTGGAAGTATTTGCTTCGGGACTCGAAGCACACGCGGTACAACAAGAGGGAAGCAAAACGCTGACGCGTGCGTGCCGCAGAGAAAGCAGAATAACGCTCGGCAAGCCCTGAGAATATCCAAGGGCAGGAGAGCCTGGTCGGGGAGGAGCCGGCGCTCCCTGCCCCGCCGAGAGCCCCCAGCCCCGCGGAGCTGCTGCTCCTGCCTCTCCGCTTCGGATCCGTCGTGCGTACAGGCTTCTGCTTCCCAGCTCCCTAACACACATGCCTGGCAGCTTGTCATGCAGACTGGATGCGTGATGTAATTCCCCAGCATGACATGTTCTCACCTGATGCCAACTGATCACTCTCAAGATGCACACGAAGCTGCAGGCTTTCTGGCAGCACCTTCTTGTCCTCTCTGTCTCTCTTGCATGTCTGCGTTTTTCACTGACGCGTTGGGTGCTGGCAAGGCGAGCCCTGGAGCAGCTCCCGGGATCTCCCAGAGGTGCGGGCTCCCACCGCCCCGCACCGGGGCTGCGCTTTGCTGCCACCGGCTGCCCCCGCCGTGTCCCCCTCAGGTGCCCGCTCTGCCTGCGGTCCTGCCCCGTCCTGGGACACCGGCAGGCGCGGAAGAACACCGTTATTTTTTCTCCCATTATCAATAAGCCCACAGCTTACTATTTCTAGCTATCTCGGAACGTAATTTATACGAAGTCAGCTGTGGCATCGGACTGAAGAGGAATCCCTTCTAAAGGTGTTTTCCTAAAAGAAATCCTCTGATCCCGGGGCTCAAAGGTTATCACGAACAATAAACACTTTCACCCTCAGCCTCATTTAGACAATGACCGATGAGCCAACCTGACACTCCTCCCTGCACTACGGATTTGCTTCTCTAATTATTTTTGTATTTTTGGTTTTGGTCAGAATGGCGGATCTCTATAATTTTCGCTGGAGTTGCGGTGCCCGATTTTGCCCCGATGGCACGTTTTGTAGCTCCGCATGTGGAAAACGGGGGGGGGGACGACACAGTCAGAGGGCGATGGAGCTGGTTCTCCCGCTTTTAGCCCAAGCCTCGGTTTTGCTCTTCCCGTAGAGATTCCCTGGGTATTTCTGAAGTTCAATATTTGCATAATACACGGGGAAAGGTGTTCCCCAAGAACAGTCGGGTTATCCGATAAACGTGTACCGAAACAGTCACATTTACCACAGACTTAGAGCACCCTTTCAACCTGGGTGAAAAGGGACTATAAAGCAGATAACTGGAACAGTGGATGGAGAACTTAGAAGTCTGATTTTCGGTGGGAACCCTGCAGACATGAATGCATTCGGTTGCAGTCTCCGTCACCTGAAAGCTTGGGGGATAGCATGCCCCCCCCCCCCCCGCCGATGATCTTATGCTTTTGAAGCAGCGAATTTCATAGCACAAATTCTGATTTGTTCAGTCACTTGTTCACACGGAGCGAGAGTTACATTCTTGTTCAACGCGTAGCATTGTTTAAGCCCGATTTAAAAAACAAAACAAACCAAAACGAACCCCACACGCAACGCCAAGAAGCCCGTCATATAAACCAAAAGACAAACGCATTTACATTTCTGATTTTGGCTGCAACAGTACGATTAGAGCAGCCGGGTTGTTACACTCGGGCAGACGCTCAGCTCCACAGCCGTAGGCAAGCGCTGCACCTTTAAAAGCCCCCGCTCAGGACCCCCACGACCCGCTCGGCGTTCCAGGGCTGCGCTCAACACGGCAGGCTCGAAAGGGGAAAAAAACCAGGCAGAAAGGCCGGAGAAAGCCGGCCGCCCGCTCCCTCTCCGGCCGGCTCTGCGCCTCTTCCCAGCGGAGGCTCCCGACCCGTGGCAGCCCCGAGCCGGCGGTGCGGGACCCCCGCGGCGGCCCCGGCGGGCTGCCCCTGCCTGCGGCACCGGGCTCAGCCCCTCACCGGCTGCGGAGGCAGAATCTGCTGGGACGGACACCTCGACTTAGATTCTTAAATACCAACAGCACCCGAGCGCCTGGGTCTTAATTTTTACTAGTGTCAAGGAATAAACCCATTGCTCATAAAAGTGGGGGAAGACTGAGCATGTTGATGTGTTGTTATACCGGTTTTTTATATGACAGGTTGTAAGATGACTCAAGAGGCCAATACAGCACGTTAAAGGGGCTCTCACGTCCTGTTTTCCTCAGCTGTGAAAGTTGGTGAAGTGATAGGATTAGGGGTCATACACATTTAGACTCCCTTTATCACATGGAGGAATTTCACAGCAGAACACAAGGAAAGCATGAAACCTCAATTACTTGACTTCAAGCTATCATCATACACTGGACAGCGTGCGGTATTTTTAAATTTTTGTTTCTGACACCTTTTATGCTAGAGATTCTTTTCCCTGCCTTTGGGTGGGAAGGAGTTGCAAAGATGCTAAGAAAAGTGTGGTTAATTAGTAAAATACAATATTAAATTAAAATATTGGTAAGATATATTAATACAAGTTATCGATAAGTTATTAAAATGCCGCTGTTAAAATGGGAAAAGACAGTTATGAAGCCTGTAAGACTTTGAATTTTCAAGCTCAATTCGCCAAAGCCCCCCCTTCTTTTTTAAGACGGAGAAATGTTGCACAACGTTAACATTTTGTTGTGAAATCCTAAAGCATCCCTGTTGCCAGAGCAGCCGCTGCTGACTGAAGCAACTGCTGTTAGTTTCAGCTATCTCTGGCTCGGTCCCCTGAGGACACATATGATGACCCTGGGACCCCATTGCTCCTGGAAGGGAAGATGTCCCTGTCTGCCATGGGCACGGGTGGGCCAGCCCCTGCCGAAGACCAGGCTCGGTGTGAAGAGGCAGAGCAGGGCAGGACAAAGACGGGCTGAAACTGCCTGAATTTAAACGCTGAGAAGGCTGGGAAGGGGCAGCTAACAGGATGTATGAAGGGCAAAACATGGTAAAGGCAGAGAGGATTTTTCAGGGTAACATTTTGTTTCCTTTTGGCAGGTGAAAGACATACAAAGTGGTTGTTATTGGCAGCTAAACAGAGTTTTCAGTGCTCTGAGATACACAGCTGAAAACATCATATGTCCACCAGCAAGAATATATGCTTCTAAAATATAATTACCTTGGAAAAAAGAGCATTTTAATTTCAATTACAATTATTCTATGAGAGACAGATGTGAACTGCTAAAATGTTTATAACGTGGCTTAACAGTGAAAAAACAAATATTAATGAAATGTGTTTCACTGATGGGATTTGATTGGCATGCTGTATTAATTACAGGCCTTTCACCTCTGAAACTGCTGTTCTAATCCTGTCAGTGCCCAGGGAAAACAGTTTAAAGCTTGTTTATATATTCTAAAATGATATAGAATCATATAGGCATCTTAAAAAAAAAAAAAAAGGCTGAATTTCAGCCTTGGTTTCACTACAGTGAAATACTTAAAAAGGAGCATTTGCCAAAATATACATTCTGGTCGCCATCCTACAACCCCAATACACCTAGGATATTTACAGAGACTACTACATGCAAATAATATCTGTTGGATCCGTAATTTGGAATGAAAATTAAAATGGTAACCGAATTTCTCTGGCATGACACAGCCGAGACCTGTAGGTCTCCAGCAGGTGGAGACAAGCACACTGGCGTCCTTTATCTAAACAATAATAATAAAATAATCAACGAAGGGCAGCTGATTTCAGTATCACTAAGCCAAGGAGTTCAAAATCCATCATTTAGCTTTAAAAATATCATAAGAGCAGTTCAAAAGCATGGGATCTTAAACCACCCTTTTAGTGGCTAAAGCAGAGGGTACCTTCTGGTCACATATGTAAGTTTTTCTTTGCAGCCAGAGGAAGAACAAACTTTCTTAACTTCAGAGGTAAAGCATTGCTTGGGATGTGCCTGTACCCGAGGGAAAGCCCAACTTCCCTCCACCGAGTATCCCATGCGGATTCAGTACAGACTGAGAGGAAACAGACGCCCCTGACCAGGGAGCCAGAACCAACGTGAACACCTGCATTCACGGGGCAGTCTCTGCCTGCACACACCAGAGCACTCCTGGCTTTAGCAGGGACACGCTGTCCCCTTCCAGCCTTGGGCACCTCATGTCCCTGCGCACCCATGAGCAGGCAGACACCAGGGGCCCCCTCCTTTCTGTACTGGGTAAGAGCACACGCTGCTCTGCCGGGCTCTGTATGGCACCCGCATCTGGCAGACCACAGGAGAGGACAGCTGAAGGAGACTCTACTAAGGGGAGAGTCTTTTAATGCTTACCATAAGTAGGAAATGGAAATAAAGAGAGAATAAGCCATTTATTTAGAGCCCAGAGTCCTTAAGTGCAAAGAAGCTCCCTGTCCCTTAAGCTTCCACCAAGCTAATGTTAGGGTACCCGATGCACAAGAAAACAGCAGAATGAACCTGCACTGCTAACCAGCAATACTAACAAGCAGTACTAATGTGCAGGCATGAAAGGCAGCACTAGCAGCCTAAATCCTGCAGCAACCCAATCCTCAAGACCTCAGCCCCCTCCCTACTTGTGCCGGGGATGGCATCCCATGTAATGGAGACCCTCACAGGTGACATCAAGAAAGCAAATGGTCCATCCGCTGCCTGATGAGAAATCCTGTGTGGGACCTAAAGTGAACAGCATAACCTGTGAGCTGATTTAGGTAAAGGAAGATAGTTAGTTTGCAAATAATAAGGATGTGTTTTTCTCTGTAGTAGAAACACTAACATGTAAAGCACCATAATGTAGTAAGCAAATTAGCTCCTGTGTCAAAATGGAAGTGGGAAGAAAAAAACCCGTAATAGGATAATATTTTGAACTGTAAACCCCATTTTAGTCTATTCTACATGTTCAATGGCAGGGCATTTTATGTGATTTGGATACAACTCCACTAGCACATTAAAGTTTATTGGCCTTGAAAAAATGGATACATCATTGATGATAGAAAACTTGGTGTCAATGCATATTTTATTTGTTCTTTGTCCTAAATACAACTCAGACCTTTGGACTCCATACAGAGTTGGACTTTAGCTTTTCCTGTAATTATTTGGTGTCTTGTTAACATTTTATGAGCATGTCTGTTTAAATAGACTTATTTGATGTGCATTTATTTTGGCTGTAGCCTGCTGTATAGGATGGATGTGCTTTTCTCCTTGTCTTTTAAAAGAAATCAAAATAAAGCTGAACAATGGAACTACAAGGGGACTAAATTTAAATATAGTGTTTGTTTCATTTAACAACAATACAATACAGTTGAAATCAAATAGACCTGACAACATTATTTATGAGGATTTAATATTTATATGGTAAGTGTAGAACATTTGGATAATTACAACTGTAAAGCATCAGTTTGTTTGCCAGTTGCATTGACTGACTTGTATTTGAGCACCACAGGCATATTTTGTTTTCAGTAATGGACTGTAAAAAAGGCTGGAGTTTTAGAGGGCTTTTTAAAGCCACTCTTCTACTGTTTTTATTTGCCTTCTGAATAGTTTTAGAGAAATAGAGTATCTTCAGAATTTTTACCTGTTTGCATGAAAAGATCTTAGTTACTCATTTCTGTCTCTGCAATGATCACAGCAGGCAGAGAAGAGGCACTGAGGGAGGCACAGCCAGCCCTTCTCAGCCACCTGCCTGGAGGCCTGGGCCCTTCTCAGGGAATCTGTGAGGGGCGAGCACACGTGCATCCTTCCGCTGCCATATTCCTCCTCCTCCCCCAGAATGCCTGCAACCGAAGGCCCAACTTATCCACCCAAACGCTGCTTTAATAATTCATTAAGCTGTGTAGATTGTGCACTCTCTATACCTCTGAAAACATCTGATTCATCTCTTTTAGATCTGTTGGTACCACTGGTTATATACTACAGGTGTGAAAGTGTGTTGTGTGAGAATGAAGATGTGCCTGCCAAGCTCTGCTCTCGAACTTCCAACCTGCAGAGTGATGCTGGCCTTGTCACACCCAGAGCAGTCTCGGAAGGGAGGAAGACAGGTCATAGTAGAGGAAGCTTGGAATAATGTTAAGCTAATTTTCTTTTTCTATTCTTTACATGCAAAGTATTCCTGGTAAGGTTTTAAACTTCAGATGCTGAAAATAAAACAAATGCAGAAACAGAAAGAATGGTACTAAATTACATCTTGCCTTTCTTTACCACCTTTCACCATACAACATTCAAGAGAACTTGCAAACATGCAGAGAGATGTGTTTGCTGACCACTAGAATGCAGCAACTTCCGAAATAAGGAGCATCTGCATAAAGCAACATCCAGCAAGAGCTAAAAATAGGTAAAGACATTAAACAAAGAAATATTCTCAGTGTCTTTGAATTGCAGGGAGGCTTCAATACTATCTCCTTTGTCCTTCACTATTTCAGCTCCAGTAACAGTCCCTTAAACAAACTGCTGTGAGTTGCTGGGAGGCACGTAGGTGCTGATGGTCCTCTCCTCTGCTTTGCCCCCCAGCAGCGCTCTGCCCTTGCTGTGAAGTCCTGTCGTCAGGGCAGTGGGGGCAAATGTTCCGCTTGGTTCTACTGAACTCTGATCTGGGCATTCCCTTGCCCCAGTGCCCTGAGCTCTGAGGTTGGCTGAGCTGGCAGCACAGATCAGCCGGTGCCAGGCGGGACGGCCCTGGGCTGGAGGGAACAGGACTGCCTCCTCGGTGAGGGGCACCCGAGGCCTGAGCGGCAGAACTCTGAAACGATCAGTTCATTTAGTAACTATCCTGCACCAAAACCAGAGACTTGTGTGAGCCCGTGAGGTTTGTTCCACAGGTTTTCCACTTCTGCTAAGTAAAGTTTTTTGTCCACAAGCATGGAGATGGTTTGGTGTAAGCAAAATAGCACATATTTTAGAATATGCCTTGGGCAAAATGTTACCATTCCAAAATCTTTCTTAACGATGTAGGCTGATTGTCAGTGTGGATGTGGCCTTTCATTTTGGTGTAACAGGTACTGATGCACAGTTTACTCTGTGCAGAAAGCAAATTTCCTCTGTTTTTCTAGCAATCATAATCCTTTCTCCTCGCAGGCTACTAGTGTTACACTGTAGCAAAAAGAAGCGAAAGAAAAGGCTTCACAATTCCCAGAGCTCAGTCATACTTTTCCTGCTTTTTAATCCTTGTGTTCTCTGTATTGTGCCTTGCACAGTAGTATCAGGGGCTCCTCCTGGGTTCCTGTCTGATGTTTTCGTATGGTCAATATGTTAAAACAACAGTGCTTTTGAGAAGGTAGAGTCAAATAAAATCACCATCATGAGGTTGGAAGAGGTTATCAGACATCACAAAATATGACAAAAATGATGGATGACTTCAGAGTACAGGTTCGTATGTGAGCATCTTTAATGATGCAAACAGTATTAAGAGTTTTCAGATTCATGTGCCCACACCCTAAGCCTTTTGCAACAGGGTTTTGCTGAGCACACTGCCTGCACTCCACAGCTTGGTGAATTGTGTGGTCCAGGGTTAGATAAAATTGCACTACCATTCATCAACCTCAGTTTGTTCAAATCCGAGGTCCCCATAGCAAGCTTGTGCAAGCCCACTACAGAGGATGAATTTTACCTTCCATGTACCTCCTGTTATCGCTGTTGAGAACACAGTTTCTCTGAGGAAGCTCTGTGACAGCGGATGATGGCACTGACGCTGCACCTACTCTCTGAATCTGCTTGCCAGGCTTGTCACATCAAGAGTGCATCCTTTGAGATGCTGAGGATAATTAATGCCCAGCTGAGTAACTTTCCAGGGCTCACTGAAGAGGAATGAATATTTCAGTGCTCTAAACCCTATTGTCACCCTCACAGATTACTCTCCTCATCTCTCATTTCCCAGAAAAATAATACAACTATCCTCTTTCCCTTCCCTTGTATACTTCGTCCCTCAGGCTAAACTGCCTCCAAGTCTTTACTTTTCCAAAAGTCACTGTTTTCCGCTGGTATCGCACCGGCAGAGCTACACATAACTATTCCCTATATTACTTTCAAAGCATCAGAAACTAAATGAGAGATTTTTCCCTAATCGGGTCAAATCAAGAGCTAAACCTGCACCGTGGGAGAAACACTCAAATCTTTCTTTTCTCACTTGGCTCCATCTACTGATATTACAGCAGATTGCACATAGTTGCAGAGCTGTGCTATGCATACTAGACTTGCTGTGTCTTCCATCAATAGTAATTTCAAGGTTAATTCTTAAAGAGATTAGAAAAAAACTGCTATCAAGTGAAAGACAAGTGCTTGTGTATGTTTACCCCGTGGGGTTTTTACATCAGAAGTGTGAAGTGAATTACAGGGTACGATAACCCAGTGGAAAGTTAGCTGCTTCTTGGTGAAAAGCATTTTGGAGCCAGTTCAATAACCCACCATGAGACCACACATCAGAATTGTACTTATTTAGGGAGCTAATTGAAACAGAGCCTGTAAGGAGGAGCTGACATCAGAGGCAAGAAGCAGTTAAGATCTGAGAAAAGGCGGTGTTTGTGGGCAGAAATAGCGAAGAGTGAGTGTATATGAGGCCAAACCTGGTAGCCCTCACCCAGGCAGAGTTCCCACTGAATGGGATGGGTTGAAGTCACGAGGTGGTTTGCCAGGGAAAGGCTTGTTAGCTCAAGCCTCTGGATAATTTTCCTGGGCTGTGATGCAGGTCTGCCTTCACAAGTGCTGGCGCTCTGTCTGCCTCCTGGCTCTTGAGTCCCTTCTCCATTTTGCTAAGAATCTAACCACCGAGCCAAGCTGTGTCCCCCTCCCAGTGTGAACCAATCAGATGGGTGATAGCATTTCACATTGGTCTAGTGGTATTGTCTGATCATTGTTATTGTGTTGGTCTGTGCTGCAGGATGTTCTAAGCTTGTTTTTAACAAAGGAAAAAAAAAAGGAATGTCAGACCGGAAAAGCCTGTTGTCAGTTAAACTTCAACAAGCATTTTGGGGCAAAATGCTGAAACACTTATTCAGAAAAAAGCTTCAAAATCAGGCTCTTAAAATCCACTCAGGTGGTTTAAAACCATTGAGATCAATAAATAATGGTTGAGTTTGCCTCCTGCTCTCAGAGTACCATGAGTCACACTGTCAGCTCTTAGCTGTGAGCACAAGGACTAGAATCTCACATTTTAAAGTAAGCACTAGGAGTCCCATGTAGCCTGAGGGCTCCTGGAGCTGGGGCTTTAAAGGCAATATTGAATCCCATGACACCTATGATAAAACCCCAATGTTGTATATAGGGGGTCATAGTCACTCATTTAAGATAAGGCTGAATAAAAGTGCAGTGGGATCAAACAGCTGCATTTTGCCTTTTATTTTCACTTTGGAACAGCACTTGCACTTTGAGGGCTCATATTTTGCAGAATGTAGTTAGAAAAAATGCAGTTGCTATTGGGGCAAACAGCTTCAAGGAGAAGCGGACATTGTCAACCATTTCCCTCCACTGTGGTCCCCTCCTCCTAGCACTGGGCATATACTCCAAGGTAAAACTTGCTCTACTTACGTTAAACTGATAGTGTAAGTAGTAAAGTCTTTTCCCTTTTGGTTTAAATGAATCCTTGCCACTTAAGTTCATGTTTATTTTTATAATATGGAGACTCTGTCATTTATTGCTCCCAAAGGGACTCCAAATACCATGATGGTTATGAGTGAACCTGGGAATATACTTCTGAATTGCTTGTGATTTATCCTATTTCTGATGCACATAATAACACAGCTCTTCCAAAGCCTGTTCAAGGCTTTTAATTATTAATTTCTGTACTTTGTGTGGCACCATGTGACAGTTATTGCTGCTGTGGTTGGGAATTACTGTGTCTGTGCTTTCTGGTAACAGCATTGTCATTGGGAATTTCATATTTCAGGCTAACTGCTGAATGGCTTTGGAACTGCTTGAACCTGTCCCCAGCAATGGAATAAATGTCGTTTAAAACTAGGCCCTTTGCAGCATCAGGACACTGAGGAGTGCAGAGCTCGAGGGGAAAGATGAGACCAACAGGAGCCATGAAGATACATGGTGGGAGCAGAAGGGCGACTTGCTCTGTAAACATGCAGCACACCTTCTGAGTTGCCCCAGACTTCACTATACCTCTTACTAGAGATAATACAAGAATAGGATGACTCCGCATATAAGTGAATTTTCATTCCTCAGTGCCAGTTGCCAACAGCTCTAAGCCCATGTAACTCTTTGAAAAAGCCAACAGATCCACACAGGTAACAGCCTGACAATTGCAGAGTGCCCACCCGCTCCGACGAGACAGGACTCCCGTACCATTCGAGGACATTTTGCAGCACCATATGAGCAGTGCACCCTGGTAAGCATTCATCATCCTAAGCAGCACAGGACACTTTCTGTCGCAGAGCCTGAATTGCCCTGTGTGGTAAAACGGGTCCGTGGCTTTGTCCTGCTCCATGCTCCTCTCTCTGCCTCGCGCACCCACCTTTTCTCAGGAGACGGAGGTTTTACCACCCCAGACATGCACCATGCCAGGTGCTGCATGCAGGGCTGGACCCTTACACAGAGGATGCTGCAGACGGGGGTCCATGCAGACGACCTTCAGCAGCGACCAGAGAAGAAGCCTTCCCTCCCCCCTTCCTCCTCAGTTACTAAATCTGTTTAAACTAGGGGAGAGGGGTGAGGAAGTGAGACCTTTTGGAGAAGCCACATAGATGTTTGTTTTCCTTGGGGGTTTATATCAACATTGGTCTTGACATTTTGCCTCTTATTATGTGTGGCTCTTTAAAGGGTGAAATAATATTTTCTTTCGCTTGAGAAAAGGACAAAGTTCAGACAAAGCGCTCAACCCAAAATCATTTTCTTCTTTCCCAACAGTTTACACATTGTCTACACTATGGCTCTGTGTAAAGCGCCACTCTGCAAACAAAAGGAGACTGGCAGGGAGACGCTGCTCCAGGCCCACCCAGCCCATGTGGACCCAGCACCCTGCACCGCTCCATGTCCCTGCCCGCTCTGCAGGCAGAAGGCATGCCACAAACCCGCTCTGGTACACTTCCTAGCGACTGACTTTAATAGGTTTCAAAATTGGCAAAATGTGCTTCGATGGTTGAATATACAGTTTTTCTCTCTGCCAATCTAATCTCCCTTCATCTGGCAAAAGCCCATTTCCAGCACAGGCTGTTTATTTGTGCACCCGCAGTGTTGATGAAGTCCCCAGTCAAAGCATTTAGCACCAACCAGGGAGGCATCTTTTTTGCATGCTGCCCAAAAAGAGCTTCCCTTGCCTTTTCCAGCTATGGCCTTGAGCTACACAGGTCTGGAGGGGAAGCAGCAGCAGGGACAGGGAAGGGTCAAGGCATGAAGTTACTGCCTCTGAGCAGAAGTTACAGGATCAGGAGGAAGCCTACTTTAGCCCATATTGATGTTTAATTAGGGTCAATCTAACTCATGTGACTCTTCACCTGGATCCCAAAGGGAGTAAAAGCAAAAGCTTAGTTAAAATGCAGGCTTTAAAATGATTCCTATGCTGCCCCTCACAAAGAAGAGTGAGTCATGTGAGCAGGAAACCCTGGCAAAACACGTTAGCAATTACAGAGGCTCAGATATGATTGAGAAGCAAACTGAGTAACATGGGAGATATATATATATGGAAGACAAAGATGCGGGAAAGCTGCTGGCTTCAGAAAGCTATCAGAGTTTTCAGGTAAATTCTGGTGGTTTTAAGTGAACAGTCAATAACGCATCCTGTCACAGCTCCACAACCTGCCCCAACCCCCGGTCTGGGAGCCCCATCCCTCCCTGCGGACGCAGGAGCTGACAGAGCAGGCTGGCAAGTTGGTGCAGAAGGGGGTTCGCTCCCTCTGCAGTGTGCAAGCTCGGAGGGAAGGAAACGGGGGATCAAAATTAATTTGGAGGGGGAAATTCATAAGACCAAGATGCAAAGGGCCTAAGCCAGAGGAAAGCGAGTTTGGGAAGAAGGATGCTTCTGGGCTCAGTGCTGCTGGTAATGGTAGGGACACAAAGACCAACTTCCTTTGCTAACCCATAAACTTAAATGTCAGAGCTGTAAGTTGCTGGACCAGCTCTCCTTCCTGCTTTGCTGAACATGCTGTTGCAAAGCAAAGGGCTCCTGACACCATCAGGAATGAGGGTGAAGTATTCTCCCAGCTGGCACTGGAAGGTGCTGATGGCAGCGAGAGCCGAGGCCAAGCAGATGCACCACAGTGCGCGAGAACCATCTCGTGGCAGCTTCAGCTAGAGATCAGGTGGGCGAATGGTTCATGGCAAAGGACCTCAGGTATCTCCACGGGTCAGTGGGATGGGGGCAGAGTAGGAGGTGTAGGAGGGATGTGGAGAGGAGACTTGGCCAGGGTGGAATGATCCGTGATTGATGATGCAGATGGGAAATTAAAGATGATAGCCCATCCTTGCCATAATGTCCTCTGAAGACAGATCACACCACAGCATGTGTATCTATCAGGGCACACTGCCCCTCGCATGCTCAAAACCTAAATGATGCCCTTTTGTTATGCACTTTGCTAGGTTTTTAGTGGCATTGTATCTTCTAATCCCATCTGAATCTCAGAAGTGCCAATGCTTGGGTAAATAAGATATCTTCTACTTTGAAAAGCTGGGGTTGTTTCTTATTAGTGTAAAGTTGTAGTTCATTTTTTAATTAGATAAGGTTAGCTGCTTCTATTGCCCTATGCAGACAGATTTTGTCAAAGAAGCTGGAATTTGGCTTTGATTACATTCAGTAGAAAGCTAAATATAATACTTAAATTGTAACATACTAATTGCTGTAGATACAGAGCATCGTGTTATAAACACAGTACATCACTCATCTGCAGAATTATTTTATCCCAATATTTAATTGTAACCTAATAAATCTGCATAGTGTGAAATCAAGTGAAAACAGACCCAAATAATAATCTGCAAACCTCTGGTAGTAAAATAGGATTTTTCTGTAACTCATGCATTTCTATTTCAGACATATTTTTTTTATTCAGTGTTCTCTTTTAGGAATGTATTTCACAGACAGTCTTCAAGCAATACAAGCCCATAAAATACGTATCAACAGAAAGTTAGCAAATGTTTTATAGAGTCACATAACTAGTTGCGATAAGAACTAAACACAGAGGCTACACTGTGCTCTCTAGGTGGGATGGAAGGGGTCGCCCTGCTAAATTCGCTCACTATGATGTAACCTACCCAAGCGACTCTGAAGTACGCGACACATTACCATTACCTCAAAACAGCTGTTCAAATGCTGTAGGACATGCAGCGGACCTCTGACCCGCAGGTGAAGAGGGAATGAATGCAAATCATAATTCCCCAATTATTTGGGGGTGAAATGTGACACAGGAGTTAGTGCTCACCAATCAGGTTAACAAGTTAGCTGAAACTTTATCTTTCTGTACTTAAATTACTGGGAAATCATCTTGCTGCCCTGATTGAAGAGATATCAATCATCCCTTGTTTACAGAAGGGCTGCAGGGGTCGGACGCTGTCCCCGACCAGGCACTGCAGCGTCCCCTGCCCCATGGCTAGGCTGCAGCCATCCTGGGCATGGCCCCAGCTACCCTCACCCTCCCGTTCCCACCGCACGGCTCAGCCGCTGCAGCCCATGCTCTGCAACTGGGAAGCATCGTGCAGTTTCTGTCTCACACGTGTGGGAGCTGGAGCTGGAGCAAGCACAGCAACACATTCTGGTCTTGAAGCTTTCTAAGTGGTCATGTTTATTAGGCGTTTATCTACAGACAACAAGGGTAGATTACTGCAAAATGAGAAGGCAACGAGAAGCTCAGGAGCTCTCCATGTCTCCAACACCTCCACACTGTCGGTGCAGGGTTGCCAGCCTTGCTCGGGAACAGGCGGGTGAGACTGGGAGCGTGCTCCAGAGCACCCAGCAGCAGCTGCAGCTCTGCCCAGGAGCCAGAGGCTGAGGGACATGGACCCCTGCCCATCCTGCCATGCCGGTGGGCAGAGCCATGCTCCTGCACCGCAGCACCTGGATGGAGTGGCACTGCGCAAACAAGGACCGCAGGCACACCCCAGCATCTGCAGAGCAAACCTTTCCTCCCCCTGATAACTGCACAGTAATTTAAGGGCCCTGATACAGCAGTAATGGTATTCTGGGTGAAGGCTAACGCTTCTTTGAGTTTAACAGCTCATGGTAAATATGGTGTATGTTGTCAGGGCAAGATTTATCCTTTCCTTTCATTCTACCAGCTGTCAAATGTGTTTGATTTTTCTCAAGCTTTGAGTGTAGCAGGAATTTAGCCAATAAATACAACTGATGATGATTTTCACTTCGGTTTCAAGCATCTGCCATTCATAACGAAGCCTGATTAAAAATGTAAGAAGATTATTTTTAGTTTTAGAATGTGGCAGAGCCTCACTGCAAAACATGGTGTGAGGCATGAATAATTAACTTAAAAAAAAAAAAATCAAGGTATATCAAGCTCCATAAAGCAAATGAGTGAATCCTCCCCGGAGCGCTGCCTTTGCTGTGACGTATCCTGTGTGCAGAGCACAGTGTAGCAGGCGTGCCTCCTGTGCAACAGCCAACTCTCCAGCTCTCGTTGAAATTTCTGTGCTTTTTTTGTGTCTTCCTGGCAGCAAGTTGCAAGTTAGTGACTCCCTGCCCCATGAACAACTTCAGTATGGTTTTAGAGCCTGCGAATCCTTCAGAAAGCAATGGGGGAAATGCAAGAGTGGCTTTCCAGGTGGTGGCAGGAGCAGACAGGACTATTGAAATTCAATTTTTCTTCTCTCCATAGGGCTCAGTGGCTCTGTGCATGGAGAGAGGCTCCCCTCCCTGCCAAGCTGGGCCTGCAGAGATGTAGCTTTTGCACTGCATAAATCCCTGCCAGCAGCAGCATGCACGCACATCTAGTGCTTCCCCAGCGGGAACCTGCCGGCATCTCCCTGCAGCAGTACCGGGGCCCATGGATGCACCTCCAGCTCACTGCTGCTGAACCTGCTGCTGGAGCCTCTCTGCCTTTCTCCATTTTCACAAGGTGGATGTTAAAAAGAGCTTTTCCTAGAAACTGTCCAGCAGGTAGGAAGCTGTGGTACAGAGCGGGGACTCGCTCCCCATCTGTGCCAGGAACCCGCAGGCAATCTCATGGCACAACACAGGAGATGCTGGGAGAAGATGAAGGAAGGCGATACAGCTGCAGGCCCCAACTCCGGCGGTGGTTGCTCTCATGCCTGTCGTACTGTTAACTCCTGAATGTTTAGTACATGACAATGTAAACAACGATGATTGGTCGTTTTAGGGATTCACTTACTTTTACTCACGTTACAAAACCACCTCTAGTCTCTTGGAAGGAATTGACATTGACAGGACTGAATTGTCTGATAATAAATTTATCAAGATGTTAATGATCATCAGCTTCTCTGTGTACTACTTGGCAAAATCACTACAGGTCTTCCTATTAGCTGGAACTGCTACCCATTTAGGGCTTGCTTTGAAATTTTATCTTTCCATCTTGTTTTCTGTTTCCTCCTTTTTTTTTTTTTTCTTTTTTTCAGAGACCTCATCTGTTTGCCAGCATTCTCTGATCAACATCTCTCATGTGTTTCCTATTAAGGCTATGATGTGTCTAGCCATTTTACTTCTCCTGCCCTTTTAAGTGGTGTCAGTCTTTTTGCTTTGCTACTAGTTGCCTTTTATCTCTGCAGTCTCCAATTCTCAGCGCACATCATTACCTAACTCTTGAACTATCTTTTTCTTACTCACTATGACAAATCTCAGAGGCCTGTGGCAAGCCCTTGCCAGGATGTAGCTAACGACGCCTGACTGGCCATCAGGAGAGGTGGCTTTCTGTGAAAAAACAGAAACGCCCTGCTTTTGTGACCTCAGTTGTGAATGTGGGCATCTGCCAGGCATCTCTGGCGTTGGGCATCATCTGAGCACAAGATGCTCTACCAAACTCGAGCAGATTTCTGTTGGGACCACAGCACAGAAACCTGTGTTCCTCCTGCCAGTGCGAGGCCCTGGCAGACACTGTGCCCAGGACGGCAGCTGTGCCCATCTGCAGGTGCCTGATCCTGTCCTCGGTCCCCCAAACTCTGGGGTGTCAGGGTCCACTTTATCACACTGTGGGGCAGCATGTACGGCTAGCTAGGGAGCCCAACATGCACCTGAAGGCTGGTGCTGGAGCTTTCACAGATTCGAAGGCCCTGCTTAAAGAGGGAAAACCCCATCAAATGTTATCCAGTATTGATCAGGATGTTCCTTATGGCCCTGTAAGCTCTCTTAGAGTGTGAGAATTTGTTTGAGGTGTCTGTTTCAGCTAGCCTCTGTGCTTTGATGTCTATTGTTTTTCTTCCAGGCTTTTCTCTTTGTAGCCATTTTCCTGCATGGTGCACTGTGTATGGTCACCTTAATGTCTGGCTTATTTATTTGTATTTCATGCTGCATTTAATTCAGAAGTGGATGTCACTAATGATCCACAGACAACACCACAGAGTGCCACATAACCTCAATCTGTAACTAACTATGGGTAGTGTTATCCTGCACCATTACTAAGAATAGCTTCTAAATATATAACCAAACCCCAGACTCCAGGGCCTCCCTCATTTCAAATGACTGGTAATCTTTCCGTCCCAGCTGTCACAGCCCTTCTAGTGGTGTTAGGCTCAGACGCTCTGCCAGGGACCATCCCTGAGCTTGTGGAGGGCTAATCAAGGGGTAACGGATGCTATCTGGTATCGGCACAGACAAAATTATTACAGGGCTCATTTGCGGGCAGTGGACATACATTACCCAGCCGCTGCCTCTGCAAGCCCATGGGACAGACTTGCCAGAGAAATCAGACACCAGCACCCCCTGACTCCCAAAGCAATGTGAGGCTGGCTAGCCAGGTACTCATCGGAGCTGGCTGGTAGCACATAGCGGTAGAGCAGGCAAGAGGCTGCATGCATAGCCCCTCCTGGGGCTGCTGGCAACACATACAAAGTCACCTTTCAGCAAGCTGGCAAAAGTGGGCAGAAGGCTCAAAATCATGACTCAGAGTTAATATAGCAGCTTTTCCTGCAGCCTTCACAGCAGGCGCTGCCGGACGAGCAGCATGCTCTCCCAAGAAGGATGGTGCAGCGCCATGGCATGGCCACCCTGGTGCGGCTCCGCTCCAGTCTGTGCTGCTCTTGGTGGGCGCACCCAGCGAGGCGCCAGGTTTGCCCCACGTGGACCCACACACACCCACACAACGCCCATCCTCGCAGGGATTCCTGCTTCCCCTCCTGCTGAGAAGCATGCCCACCGGTGCGGGGAGGCGGGGAAGGCATCGCGCCCGTGCTGACCAGGCGTCAGGGTTCCCTTGCTCCTGCTTGCTCTCACTTGATGCAGTGCTGCTGGCAGCAAAGACAAGTGGCCAAATAAGAAAATAAAATGAAATGTGGTGCGGCCAATTCTATGAAATGCACACAGTGTGTTTCCCTGTCCAAGTAAAACTCCTCAGCATTGGTAGACATCAAATCTCTACTTCTCCCCATGTCCAATTTTCCCCATGAAAAACATGAATAAATGAAAAATCCCCCTGTGAAAGTTTCTCTAAAGGTATATAAAATAAAAGAGTCAGACTACACCTGATCTATATGACTCGCCTGTAAAATCTTAATCTATTCTGGGCTCTTTTATAGCAAAGGTCCTGGCTAGCACTTAGAATCAGCTAGAATTCAGTCACAACTTTTTTTTCAATTCAAAAAGAAGAAAGTCTTCATTAGGGTAATTTCAGCATAAACCCATTTTTTTTCTCACACTAGATTATGAATTAAAAAGACATTTTATAACCAAATGCCACAACATCAAAAGTTTTAGAACTTTTTCTAAAGGATATCATAAAAATCCAATCAGAACTGACACTTTCCATAATGAAATTAGTTTAAAAAACCTTTTGCAAAAACCCCACTTCTGGCATTACTTATTTCTAACAGCTCTGTTACAAATCTGATGTCCAATTACAGAAAATGAAGAGAAAGAATTCTGTAAATAAGTCCCTTTTTGTGCTTGTACTTGTACTTGCCTCCTGTTGACAAGAGCCAGCGCTTTCCGCAGTGTCTGAGCAGCCCTGTGCAAGTGACAACTGATGGAGCTCCTGCTGCAGCTCCCACCAGGGAGGCACACACTGCTGATTCACAGAGCTGATTACTGCTGCTGCTGCCGGGAAGCTGCAAGATTGCCCAGAGGGTAGCTGTCTGACAGCAGTGAAAAGCTTGCGTCGCTCTGGGTTGGTAACAGTTTATTTGCACACTTTGTTCTGAAAGCAAGGACTTTCCCCTCTGTCCGTAGCTGTACGGCAATTCTGCCCCTGCAAATTGGTCACCAGTGAGGCTGTCACCACTTGCCCCCACAGCAGCTCCGGGCCATGCTCCACCCAGGGGAGCCATTGCAGCAGTGTTAGCGCTCATAACTCTCGGCAATACCCAGCTACTCCCTGGAAGGGCTGCTTCCAGGGCTTCTGTCCCCTGCGCAGACACGCCTGCAAGAGGACGAGCCTGCAAAGCCCTGTCACTCATGTCAGGGCTGACACAGACATCCCATTCAGCAGAGTGCTTTAAAAAACCGAAGGCCTCACCAATGTCACCACCAGCACCCCTGCCTGCGTTGGGGAGCCGGGACTGAGCCACCTCTGCCCAACGCACAGGCAGCACGCCTGGCCAGCTGCTCAGGCCAGTCTGTGCTCTCTGCATACCCCCACGGAGGAGGCTCCTGGACAGGTCTGTAATCACGACTCCCACATGGTCTGGACTGGCGCTGGCATTCCCAGCTTCAGGAACCCCCTGGAAACCTCTTTTGAAAATAACCTGAGCACCACAACAATGTGCCATTTCACCCCACATCCTGCACTCTTCTTGCGAGCTTGCCAAGCTTGTGCTTTAAGGATTCACAGATACTGAAGTGGTAATTGGAGTAAAAGCACAGAGCTGCTTTTGCTCTAGCTGGAAGAAAATCTACACATTACTCCTTGAAAAAAACCCCAAAGCTTTCTATTTTTGTAAGAATAAGAGTAAGTGAAGCAGAAGGCACCAGATAGTCTCTTTGCACAGCTTTGTCTTTAGTGGGCAAGTGCTCTTGGTTTTGCCACGCACCTGGGCGTGGAAAGCCTCTGGCATTTCTCTCAAAATGCCACAGGAAAGGCTGCACAGTGACACCAAGGATGCTGAGAAATCACAAGACAGTCCTCATTTTTCAAGTGCAAAGTGAGTGATAACTGTGTAAGAATTCAGCCCCATAGGTTGAACCAGAAAGGTGTTCCAGCTCAGTTTTCCAGGGGGTATGAAAAGGATTTCCTGCAGTGTGGTTCGTTCAACTCACTTTTCATAAGCTAGTTTTCAACAACATCATCCAAAAGCCATTAGTTTCATTGTATGTATCATGCAGGGTTATTTAGTAGGTCAGAAGGAAAATGTAAATGGACAGGTGCTTTAAATTACAAGATGGTGGAGGTGGTTAATAAAAAAAATACTAGAAAACATTGGTAACCTTATTTCGGGCTTGAAGTGGGTTCTGTAACTGATGGGCAAATGGCTTGGAGAAACACTGAGATCTGTCAGAAGTGGTAGGTTCAAAATGCATTCAGGAAATCAAGCTGCTCCCCAGAGATCAGAGCACAGTGCATGCTTCCCAGACGTTATGCACCTTTAAAACTATTTATTTCCTCTTGGATATTTGCACTGTGGGGACAATTAATTACATGACACAAATGTCCTATATGTGTGACACAGAGAAACCTCAAAATATTTGTATTTCTTGTCATGACCTGAAAGGTGTGAGAACCATGATGGGCTGCCTCCAGGTACACTGCAGCTGACCCGGGGAAAGACTGAACCCGCCTCTGCACTTCTGTGTCTTGGGCTGCACAGATGCAAGGAGGGAAGAGGAGACTGTCCCGAGCTCAGGGTGTTTCAGCTGTAACCTGTAACCCACCTCCACCCTGCTCGGAGTATCCAGCCTTGTACCAAGACTGTGTAATGGGTCCCACCATCTAAAGAACCAAGCAAGGGGCTTCTTGCAGCTGAGCATCTGTGGCATGCGCTGGCCACCAGTGTTACCCAGAACCTGGCAAATGACCTCAGCAACAGCTTAGCAGCCTCCTGCCACCACTACAGCCTCGTGGGCTGATGCAGTGCATGGATACAGCACACAGAGCACAGATACAGCACCCAGTGCACAGTCCTGGGGTATTTCAGCACCCAGGGACTACTGGGGTCTCAGCTCGTACCACCACCTCTTGGCCCCTCACCCCGAGCTAGCCAGCACCTACACAAAGGCAGAGCAGGGCCATGACATGGGGACACAGAGCAGATGGTGACACATGTGCAGCCAGTCCTACCGCACATGCGCAACGGACTGTAATCACTCAGAAATCCTACCAGTGTCAGCAAGACAGCTCAGGAAGAGAGTTACTAGCACAAAGGAGAAAAACACACGAAGGATTTAACAGGGAGATGAAGAGGATTTAATTATTTTATACATTGGAGGCTACTTATTGAGATGTCTACTGAAAGATCGGTGCTTGTAATGCATTCCTGTATACAGCATGCAAGAAGGGCAAGTCTGGTTTGTATAAGCATTTCCCAACATCACCACATCTTATCTGATTCCTTTGGCTCAGACATCAGGCTGGAAGTCTAATGGGACTCAACTGCTTTCCAAGATGCTTGATATTTCCTAATTATTCCAGGTTGGAAACATGTCAACAGCTAGAGCAGAGATGCTTTAGTATCTATTAATTCCCGGCCAAATTCAGACTGTTCCTCTGTTCTTGAAGCTCAGGGCACAGGAGGAAGGATGAAGGCAATTAAGTTGTAGGAAAAACCTACTCAGTACAGTGGGCAGTAACAGGGAACAAGTAAATCACTGAGGGCATGACTGACAGCTGGGACACCAAAGCTTTGGGCTGCCGCTTTGCTGCTTTCCACCCTGCCCAGAACAGCTCAGGACCCTGGGGGTCCCTCCGACAGGGGCGGGAGGCTTGCAAAAACACAGCCTCCTGCCATGCACGTGCCTGCAGGATGTTCTCAGGCTTCAAATGTGATTCCCTTCTGAGGCTTGAAAGTTTGTCTTTATTTGTCCACAGTTTGTCTTGCCAGACTGCAGAGAGGTTAGCATCTTTAACTAGTTTGGTTGATGCTGCCCCAACCTGACTGAACTGTGCCCTTTAGCCACACTAGACCTCATTAGGATCTGACCTTGAGGCTGGGGAGAGAGGAAATGCACAAAGTCACAGGGAACAACAGGAAATAAAAGGAACAAACCCCCCAGATTTTTCTGCCTTGGATGCCCTGATGATGTAGCCTCAGATGATGATGTGCAGCCAATGTTTGGGTAAGAGGATGGGGTTACTGTCTGAGCCTCAGAAAGCAAGGCTGCATGCTCTGTGCTTCATTAGACCACTCATCCTGTGAGACGTGCTCTGGGCGGCATGACTCGCAGTCACTGGAAATTCCAGCTTTTTTCCTTTTCCTCTGCATCTTCCCCCTGTGTGCATAGTTTGCATGCCAGGGGATGAGCTTCTCTGCCTGCGTGCTTTTCTGATTGTTTGGTTTGCAGACTCCTTGCGGACATGAGAAGATTGAACAACTTGTGCCAATGTGCCATGAAATCTAATGAACTAACTGCTGCAGGAGCAGGTGATGTTTTGGACTTTGGTCTGGAAAATAGACATATGCTTATATGTTGCTATGGTATAGCACACCTAATGTTGTCTCCTTTCTAGCAAGAAAGGATGGAAGAATCTATAGGATGCCTTTGTTTCATGCAGTATAATATGCATGCCATTATGCAGACAACAGATACTTTAGAAATGGATATTACATGCTGTCAAAATAACAAACACATTTTGTATCCAAGAAACATTTTAGTCTGTTATGGTGGGCCAAGTCCCTCTGTTGCCTGGTCATTTGGGTTCTGATGGCACTGGTGAATCTGTCTGAAATCTGAACATACAGTCTAGTTATGGGATGCTAAACCCAGATTGCGAGATGTGGTGCAATAAGATGAGAGGGAAATTACTATGCTATTGAGGATTGTATGGTTTTGTGTAGTAAACACGATTTAGAAGCCAAACTTCGCTTGTTTTATCCATACTAGAAACCTATTGAAAAAAAATGTGATATTAAATAGTTGAGATAAGCAGAATTTGTCCAGGAAACTGGATGTCACAGCTGAGGTTTTTAAAATCAAAGGAACAGACACAGTAAAAAAAAAAAAAAAAAAAAAGCAGCCTTTTTAAATGAAGGAATAACACGCATTTTTCTATCAGGTTCCTTCTTATTTGGGCTTCCACTCTTACCACAGGAAAAACTGACATGGTCAGTGTTGTCAGTAACAAACTGCAATCTAGCCTAGAACCATCTTTGCTCATAATGAAGCTTGAAAGTAACATTTCCTTCCTAACTACTTAACTCTGTGGATAACTTTCCCACCTTAAGATTTTAAAAATCCTGAAAATAACTTCTGACTACTTTTGCTTCCTCATCTCAATGCACAAGCCTATGTCAGACCCTCAGAGATCATCTACTTTACATCAGTAATTCAGTGCCTCTGAGTGCTGAAAACTTTCAGCTATGCCCTTGAAAAAGCGGGCAGTGTACTGTAGTTCTAATGCTATTTTACAGCATCAGGTGTAACCTGAAGGGCTAATTCCTTTCTGTGAGGTCTCACACACCTGATTTCAGCACAGGGACAGAGTCACACTCTACCTCCGGGGATGCCATGCGGGCAGCGCGGGCTGCGACCCACCGCCCGCTCCTTACCAGTGCTGGTCCTGCCTGTCCTGCAGCCTCGGGGAGCACCGTGCCCCGGGCTGGGAGCCCCCAGGAAGCCAGGGACGGCCCTCAGCAGCAGCAGCGGCCGCCACCCCAGTGGCTGAGCCGCTGCCTTGCTGCCCTTGAAGCGTGAGCTGCGCCCCGGGAGCGTCCTCTTTGCCGCCTGGCCTGAGGCACGGGGGCCTCGACCCCTTTTTCCCCTCCCTAAGTTTTACTCAATGAGACTAGATGCCCCCACTCTGATCAAAGAGCTCTAGCTGCTCTTATCATAGCAGTAAATGAGGCCTCATGCACATGGCCAATTATCACAGAATTGGCAGCGTCGCTTGGGCAAACTCCAGCAGCTGCAGCTGGGGTTGGCCGGGTTGGCCCATGCCTGTCTTCAGTGCTGATGAATGAGCGAAAACAGAGCGAAAACGAAAGCCAGGACGCCCACAGGGTTGCCCCATGCTGTGGGTGCTATTACGGTGCAGAGGGGGAAGAGGGCGGCCCCGAGGACAGACCCGGCACTGGGATTTGCAGCCAGGCCTCGCCTGTCACCCCCGTCACCCTTCCCATGGGCCTGCCTCCAGCTAAGGAACCCCAGCCCCACGCACCGCAACACCCGCCGAGCGGCGGTTTTGTGAGGAAGGGCAGCGCCTGCCCCGTGCCAGATACCAACACCCGCCGCTCCCGACAGCGGCGAGACGCTGGGCTTTGAGAGGAGAAACCTGAGGGGGTGCAACCCCCCGGCCGCAAGCCTGTCTGCCTGGCCTCAGAGCGCAAGGACCTCAGGAGGTTTTCATTAAACTTAGTGTGCAGGAGTAAAACTCGAGAAGATTACACATAGGCCCAGATACTGCCCTGAGCAGCATCCTGACAGGTTTCAAACCGAGCCTAAACTAACACGGGATCATACATGTGTTTTGAATGTTTTTGGCATTTCTTTAGCGTGCTCGCAGTGTTTGTACTACTAAACCACAGCTTCCTTCTTTGGGGAAAATAAGAAAGGTCAGAGGAATATCCAATAAACACAAGCAGGAAAAAAGCGAGATGCATTTCGCATCCTGCTGGTATGCAACCGAATTGCCAAAGCTACCCGGAAAGTGCAGTTTCTGGTAGCTGCACGGCTGCCCTTACACGAGGCTGAACGCTCCCCCCACCCCAAGGCCCGCTCCGCCACCACCGTCCTCAGCTTGCTGCAGCCGCCCGGTTTGGCTCGGCAGGGACGAGCAGCCGAAAGCTGACCTTTTCTCCAGCCCTCCTACCCCGAGTGGGGCCACGCCGCGCTCCCGACGGCAGCAGGGCGGCTTCTGCCAGCCAGGAGACAACAGTAGAAACTACCCTGTCTTGTAAGCAAGCGGATCTTTTGAAGCTATTTCAGCTGGGGTTCAAACATGAACAATGAAGCTAAGCCTATGAGGTTTCACATGCTAAAACCTGACACGGGAATTTTTAGTGCACAGAAGAGAAAAGAAAAAAGCCTCAGCCTCTACATTTTCGTATGTTTTATCCTCAGAAAAGACTATTTGGATGCTCTAGCTTGAGCTTGTGCTGTTGCCGATTTCTGTATTGATCTGGATAAGTAATGCTTGCATTCAGGCAAACCTGTGCCTCATCCGGACTTAAAACCTCCACAGAAGGCAGCGTTTGCCCTGTCTTTGGTTATCTGCAGAAAAGCTTAATTACTCTTATTACTAAAGATGAACATTTTTGTCCAGTTTTGTCTTATTTCAGTGTTTGGTGTATTCGGTCTCCCAGCTCTGCGTGCCAGGTAGAAGTTGTTGAAACTTTGGTTTACTAGTTTGGTTTTTTTCTTTGTTGTTAAAACGTTGTATAATTATATTAAAATTACTTAGAGAAAACATTCAGATTTTAACTAAACATTAGGGTGAAGTAAACAACTAGCATTGCTTAAAATGCTGCAGTCATTTATGTTTCACACTTTCATGCATCCAGTCTCACTTTTACAGCTCTCCCTTTCCACTCTAGTGAAATAGCCTTAAATAAGAAAATATAGATGCAAGACTAGCTGCTAGTTCTCCAATTTTTAAAACAAGAAAACAACAGTAAAATTATTTCACCCCACCCCAGTTTTCCTCAAGGAAAGGAAAGAAATGATAGATTCTTCCTTCCACTTCCTTTTTCTAAGTTTCTCTTTCCCTACTAAGAATTCAGAAAGAAGAAAAAATACAGTGGAAAAAATTTTTCTACTTATTTTAAAATGAGAGATTAATTCTTAATATAAATTTTATAGTAATAAAGCCCTATGACAAAATTTATATTTCTACACAAAATTACTTGATTGCAACATGATGCTCTTAAAAAAAACCCCAACAACTTTGTTTATTACGGGAAATAGATGGGTTTTTTTAGCTGAACAATCATCTGAAGTGGTTTTATTCCAACCACAGAGCATCCTCTGCTATTAAGCATCCTCTCCTGTCTGAGTGCCTACAAACTGAGTGGTCTCTGAGCCCTGCCACCCTCTACATGCACCAGCGTGGTCCTTCAAGTCCTCAGCAGCGGATGACAATCCCACACCTCTCAATGTCACCGGATGGAAAGAGAGTGAAAAGCTGATTTAGAAGTAGGGAGATAGCAGACAAAGCCCTTACTGGGTGTTTCCCAGCCAGCGCACAGGGTCTGCCCTCTCCTCTCCTGTCCTGGAGCAGCTGGCTGCCCCGAGTGGGGCAGGGGAGGCATCTGCCCCCCAAAACCTCCTCCGCTGCACCCCATCCTGCTCCAGCAGCGGGGCATCTCCTCCCCACCCCGGACACCCTCCAGCTCTCCGTGGGCACGGCTGAGCTGTGTTTGCACAGGGAGCGTGCTCCACCAACACTGGGACAGGGTGCAGGGCAGGGGCAGCAGCAGAGCCCCCCATGCCCTGCGAAAGGGTCCTTCTGCGCAGGGTGCAGGGGAAGGTGCCTCTGCAGAAAGAGGGAAGGGGCAGCAGCCTGGCAAGCCCAGGCAAGGGGAACAGACACTTATCCTGCTGAGATAGCACTAGATGGGCACCTTTATTGCACAAGAAAGCAGCTTTTGTACAAGATACCTTGTCTCTCTTATTCCAGTAGTATTGCAACTGTAAAAATCATGTCTGTGAAATTTTATATTAGATGGATTAAGAGGAACTAACCTCAGTAAAACTTCATGAGAGCAAATCTTGCAGTTTTATGGTGTTTAGGTGTGAATTTTCCATTCTCTGGATGATGTTTTCTTGTTCACAACTAGAGCTCAAGCTTGCACTAAACTGGCACATAACAGTGAAGAAATACATCAACAGCCTCTTGTGACTCAGTGCAGAAGCCAACCCTGGGGCAGCTTGAGCCAGCAGAGAACATCACAGGTCCTCCAAGGAGGACTAGCCCAATCCTCAAATGACTGGTTTTCAATCTGCCTCATTCAAAAAGGCCTCCAAACAGGGAAATCCAGAGCCCTCAGGTTTGGGTTTGTGTATCAAGCTAAAAATAAATTCCAAAATTGAAAAGAAGGATCAGGTGAAATCAGTGAATTTTGCCTGGTTTCTATCCAAAACCTCAAAGCCACTCAGGTCATACCAAAACTCACACAGGTTCACCAAGAGCTCACCTGGTTTCCAGTTTCATTGCCAAAGTTCTGCATAGCTTTACAGGAATCCAAATTAAATCCAGAGCGAATCCCTTGTGAAGTCCTAGGTATAATACTTCTATATTCTGCCTTTTTTTATGCCTATACCCAAATCACTGCCAAATCGAGACATCTATAAGTATTGGAAACTCTTCAATTATTTAAGAGTACATGCACAGTGAAGAGTCAATTAAAATCACTGACGTGCTTTTTTTTGTGTGTTGTGTTTCCATTTGGAAGCAATTCAACTTGAATTCTAGCAAAGCCCTTCAGAGCATATTGAACTGATTTAAGGAGTTTGCATCCAAAAAATTTGAAATTTAAACAATGAAAAAAGAGGTTAAAAGGCGTATTAATGGTTGTTTATAAATCATGCCCTCAAATGTTAAGAAAACACACTGCCTTCCTTGTTGGCAGGAGAGAAAAAAAAGAACATACAGTAGATGCACAGATGTGGGCAGGGGATTAGGTGAGGTTTCCCCAGTGCCGTGGCAAAGCAGCCTAGGCCAAAGGCTGCCGGGGCAGGAGGGTGGGCGAGGGGCCATGGCCCCAGCCCAGCTGCAGCTCCGGACAGCTACACCACGGCAGCGCTGGGCAAACCGGAGCCACACAGCCACCAGACCCCACCATAGCCTGCAGCTGTGTCCTCGCCTCTCCATGCTGGGACAGCCGAAAGCCTTGCTGTGCCGTCAAACTGCTGGGACAGCCGAAAGCCTTGCTGTGCCGTCAAACTGCTGGGACCCATTTTCAGGGGATACTTTTCTAAACCCAAAACGCTTCTGCTACTCTTTTTTAACATCTCATTTTTAGACTAGTTGAGAGCTAGCTCCACCAAGACAGAGCCTGAATCCAAGGGGATAACATTAGCACACCTGAACAGCGCTTTTTTTTTTTCCTTGCGTGCACTTGCAAAAAATGAAAGGGATCTGCTTTCATCTGTCTGAAAACAACAATTTCCTATGAAAGATCTTTAGCCCTGAGGGTGCTGTGGGTGTCTCTGCCCCTCCCCATCAATATTCTTTTGCCTGCACAAATGGAAAAAATTGGGGCAGCCCCTAGGCTATTAATACTTCTCCAAAGGTTTCTCTCAAAATAAAGCAAAAAACAAAAGCATAAAACCCTCTAGTGACTGCTACAGATTGTGTATGGAAAATCCAGAGAGTTCCCAGAATTGCTCCAGATTCAAAGTCCCCTGGGGAAATGGGCCTTGTTTTATAACGAGCACAGGAGCCGGTGACTCCAAAAGGGGTGGAGGCACACATGCAAAAAGACACAGGAAGAGATGTGGAATTGAGGGAATTCACCCACAGGCTGTGAAGGGGAGGGAGAAAAGCAGGGACACGGGGAATGATCACAAACCTGCTTTAGAGCACGCGGCGAGTGATAACCTGCGCCTTCACTCACACCTCTTCCCTGTGGGCCCAAGCGCTCCATGCCAGCACCATCCCTGCGGCTCTCAGCATGCTGCCGGAGGGGCTGCGCCGCAGCCAGAGGAGCAGGACAGGCACAGGGTCAGCGTCTGCTCCGAGAGCCGGAGACCCACTGATGCAGGAGAGATGAATGTCAAGAGCTGCCCTTGCTTTTCAGAAACAGCAAACGCCCCCAGTCCAACAGCTGTCTTGGGGCTTTTGCACAATGGCTATGGTGCTCCTAGCATTGTTGGGAATTAGGGTCCAAGAACATCTTTTGGCCTCCCAAAATGCTGCATGCCAACATTAAAGGCAGCTTTGAAAATGTGCCTGCGGTTAAACACATAACTTCCCTGGCAAGCACGGCAAAGCCTCCATCTCCCACCCATGCCCTTCATGAACATGCACACGCACACAGTTCGCTTACACACATCTAGGCTGCTGCTAGGTGTTCTGCTGACATGTTTGTCTTTAGTTGTGCGTCCTGCAGAGCTGCATAATTACATTTCTAACAAAAAGCCCTGATGGAAACTTGAGGCTAACTCGACGCTTGTCTTGTGGGTTCAGTTCTCTCTCCATTTGTGCAACTACATTTCATTATACATGAGGACGGACGCAGGGGGAGTTACCCCTCCACTGGAAAAAGGAGCCCAGCTCCCTGTGCACGCAGCTGCCCCCCCCCACCTCCTGTTAGGCAGCCCTGCCTTGCTCCTGCCCCCTGGCACCACAGCAGACAGGACAAGCAGGCAGGGCACTGCCTTGGCGCTAGTGGGTGGAGCGTGGATCTAGACCAGTCTTTCATGGCAAAGCAGCTCACTGCAAAGCTTACAACAGGTACCACAGCAGTCCCCGCTTGGCTGTCCCCGCTTGGCTGTCCCCACTCAGTCTGCTGGGGACTGCTGCATGCACCCCGTGCCACGAAGCAGGCTGTGCCACTGTCTCCCTTCTGCAGAGCCTTGCAGGCTGCAGCTCCCCTGGCCCCGCTCCCCTCACTTGCCTGCAACTTTGAGACAAACAAGAGTTTCTGGCAAAGGATTTATCAGCCCATCAAGTACTTTTCTGCCTGGAAGCGGGGTTTTGCGTGAAAAGCGCAGCAGGCGCAGGCTTTACAGAGGGGTATACTTCTTCATGCCACACCCAGGTGCGTTCAGAGACAGCTGTTCTCCCCAAACCCCTCGCACCAGTAAGGACTGCAGTACCTCCACAGACAGGTGCTTCTAGTGTTAATGAAACAGCTGCCAAGATCTCCAAATCCCTCCTGCACAGAAAATGCCATTTCCAGAACAGTCAGTAGGCAGCTCAGCTTGGTCTGTTTGGCTACGGCCCTCCTCTTCCTTTCCATCATGTTTTCTTACCGTCTCTGTGCTTTTCTTAGAGCTTGAGCAGTGGAGGAGTGAGCCCTCCCTCAATTTACATCTCTTCCCCCTGCAAGGGCACAAGGTCGCTCCCAGCACGTGTGCTTGGGACAAAGCCTCCTGCCACCACTCCCAGCTTTCCCTGAAAGCTGTTGGCTGCCCTGCAGTGGCACTCCCTGTGCTTTTAGCTTTTTGAATCATTTACCATATTATTGAGACTGGGCACAGCTAGAAAGATTTAACCCCCTGCATTGCTGTCCCAGCCTCTGCAGGCAGCAAGTGGCGCAGCAGCAGAGCTTGCCGGGATGTGTGTGCATTTGGTCCCGATGGGAGAAGCCCAGCTTGGAGACAGGCTTGTGGCTCCCAGTGCCATCAAGGTGCGTGCTCACTGGTGAGAACACTGCTCTCTGCCAAGCCACAGGGAAAGCCTGATTTTAGCTAGGGGGTCTGCCTGGCAGGCCAGAGTCATATGCAGAGGGAAGCTGTATAAAGCTCAAGTGGGTTCCTTGGTGCAGTTTGATAGCAAAAGGAAAGCACATAGTGAAGAAACAAAATAGAAATGGACTAAGAGCAAAGCAGCATTAGACACTTAATGCCCCTCAACGTTTTTGAGAGCATATCTATCTGTATGGTCATTGTGCCAGCAAGAGGGAGTCCAAGTCTAACCTCTCAGCAGCATAAGCGGTGCTGAAGAAAAATGAATCAAACTGATACAAAACCAATGAGAAGCATCTGTGCTGTATCCAGATAGACCTTCCTTGAGGATATCTTGAACAGACCAAAGCTGCAGACTGAGCAAGTGTAACTTTCCCACACTGTTTCTTTGCTCCTGTTTTCTCCCATCCCTTACCTTTCCCTCTACTTATCAGCAAAAGCAGGGACATTTCTTCCTAAAATAATAAACCAGTGGTTTGCAAACAGAGCAAATGATGGTGTAGCAGGCTACAGGCATATGTCTCCCACCAGCAGAGCCTCAGAGCTCCAAAGGTCTTGACAGTAGGATCTTCTGCCTCGGGATGTCACAAACCAGGGCAGCTGGAACCAGGATTTAACACACATAAGAGGGATTCCCCCATGGTTTCAGTATTTCAGGTGAGTGTTTACTTTTGCAGGCCAGGCTAACAATCCAGGGGCCAGACACTTACTAACAGCTCTGTTTACAAAACAGTTATATCATCAAGCCACTGAAAATTCTGCAAGGGAGCTCACTTTGTGGTGGATTTCCAGGGAAAATTCCACAGTCTCTGAACATCAGATGCCTAAGCTGAGCCCTGAAGCCCTCTGTGATTTGGCATGACGAACAGGGACGGCTATGCAGCCCGCATCATCTTCTGGTGCTGGGTTATGCTTCTGCATGTGCATGACCCTGCCGAGACGCTGGGGCCATCTTGCTGTGCAAGCGCAGCAAGCAAACATTGTGGCTATGCCTAGTCTAGCACAGCACAGACTTCAGCACTTGGATCTTTAATCTGTTCCCCTCCTCCTTGCTGTTATTTATAACTGTTTAAAGCACCTATTGAGCCCTGTCTGTAAAAGGCCTGGGTGCTTTTTGATCATGCCATGAATCTTTTCCTCGCAGACTTCTCCTGGACCTACGCAGTTTTCCTGAAGAGCTGCACACGCTTCTGTTCTTTTCAGAGGAGGAGTCCCAAGTGAGGATTACAGAGCTATAAAAGCGGAAGTGGACTGCTTGGCAGAGCATTCCTTGAGATTTGCCAGCCTAAGCACACAGATGTTTCTCAGATGGGTGAATTTGGAAATGAAGATCTACGTGGCATCTGTCAAAGGGCTAGTGTTTCTGATCTGTGACAAACACTGCGCAGGATCCTGTCTGTCCTGCCAGGCTAACGCTGCACACAGCAGATCTACCCATCACTGAAGCTAATCCCGAGTAATTTATTAATCTTCTTGTGCGCACTCGTTTGTACCTCATAATTCTCTTGTCCATAATGAAAAATTATCTCTTGTTGCAGTTGTCCTTCCAGAGCCAAGGAGAGCTGCAGCAAAGGCAGCCAAATGCTTTTTGGATGATGGACCAACCCTTAACTACATGTTTACCATGGTAGTCCTCAAATATGCCTGCAAACCCCCTCGGAGGGAGGTGTTTCTGAATTGTAACTGCAGTAACTTTCTCGCCAATTATTTTCAAGGAGCTGATCGGAGCAGAAGCAAGCAGCTGCTCTGTCAGACACCGGCATGGGGCAGAATGCTGGCAGCACGCCCCAGTGCAGGCTGCTGCAGAAGAGGGAGCTTTTTGGTCTCCAACCAGTCCCCAAATTTGTTCCTCCTAATGGCCTGTGCCTTAGTGAGAACAGGACTTTTACCTCAAACAACTCGAGTGGTGGCCCCACTCGAGGCTCACATCCACCACTGCTCAGGGCTGATCTGGTGTTCAGGGTCCAGTGCAAGAGCGAAGTGTGTACAGCTGCGACAAACCCTGTGCTGGACCCATTGCAGCACTTCCCCTTCATCCCAGAACCACTGAGATGCCCTGCAATCCTGCCTGCCTGCTCGCTGGGATGTGCAAGGAGCTTTCATCTGCACCCAGAGCTGGCTTGCTCTGGGTGGAGGGCAACAGCTCCTGCTGCAGATGGGCCTGCGGTGTTTCACCTCTCACAAGCGCAATGGCAAAGCTGCTTCTGCCATCTGTAGGAGCGAGCACTGCTGAAGTTCCCTGCTCTGAGCAGGGGCAAGCTATAGCTGGGGGCAGAGAAGATGAAAAGGATGTACAAACACCAGAACACATTTGCGCATCGCGAACCTCGAATCATAATTCTTCACTTTGGAGTATGCAATAAAAATCCAACTGCAAAGTGCTTACAGTTGTTGTAATATTCGGTAAATCACAAAAGAAAAAAAAAGAGTTAGGCTACAGGTTTCTGAGGAGTTATGAATAATGGATTGTCAGCCTCAGTTCAGACCCATGCTAAAAATCTTTTTAACTAATGCATTAACTCTTTCACTGCTACTGTAGATGAAAGCGTTAGGGTCACAAGATGTTACAATTTCAACATCCTGCTCCAATTCATCCAGATATATTGTAGGTGCCTGTTGGACCCAACTGCCCTTTCTGCTGAGTGAAATTTCACATTCAAAGCTGCTGAGAGTGTTAATTAATCATTAGAGTATTGCAGAAGATGTAGGGAACTCATGGGCCTACATAAAAAAGTCTGCCAAAAGTCATCAAATGAAGAAGCCATGAAAAAGGGAAAGGGATTACTGGTAATCCCTCATAATGATACTCATAGCCTGCAACATGCAATTCTTGCACAGAGGCTAAAAACAAATATTAATATAATCATATATAATTGTCATTCAACACTTTTTCCTCAAACAGTGCTGCCACAGGACTCCTTTGACTCCTGCAGTACACTCCAAGTCATCTTTACATCTGCTGCCGAGATAAATGCCCACAAGCAAGAGAATCCCAGTCCTGCCTGCTGCTCCCTGTCCCGTGCCCTGCTGGGGTGAGCTCCAGCACAGCCCCATGCAGTGTGGCTGTACCAGCACTGGGCACATCTCTGCATTTGCTGGGCTAAAGCCAGAGCAGATCCCCGCCCTGAGTGCTCAGTTCCGCACTCCTGGCTGCAGTGGGACAGAGTGCACTTTATTTAATGCCTTAATACTGTTCCTCTGTTCTGCTGCTTGGATTCACTTCACAGGTGCTTCCATGATTTTACCTCCACCCTTCAGAATGCACTGTTCCTCACTACTTTGTAGTGAAGACAGAGGTGTGTGGCACAAAAAGGGATGTGGCTTGCTGCTCTGAATAGCTGCATGGAGAATGCAGCTGGTTTAGGCACAAGTTAATAACACAGGCTCTGCAGAGGAGGTGAAGTGACATGAAACACATCACGCTCATTCAGCCACCTTGCACTTCTCCCTGGGGTTACTGCTCCCTTGCTGCTCCCTACTCCACCTTGCTACCACTGAGCTCTGCGGTCAGGGCACCCCAAAGGTCCCTTCTTGCTGTGGTGAGAGTGGTACCTGGCTGTAAGCAAGTAAGAGACTCAAGAAACAGGTAACTGCCAGCAGCACGATACCAGATGAGTGCTTTCTAAGCTGTCCTTGCCTGGCTGCTCATTTCTCACTGCTGGAAACCTCATCAGGCTCCTAGAGTCACTGAATGCTGGTGTCCTGCTCTGGAGAACTTGCCTGTTCCCTCCCGGAAGCCAACAGGCAGTAGAGCAGCCGTGCAAGCAAGGGGGAGCAGGCAGGCCCGCTGCCAGGCACGCATACCAGACAGCACGTCTGACCTCAGGAATATTGATTAATATGAGGACATGACTGTCTGCAGAATGTCTCGCAAAGTGCAGCACTGAATTTCATTCATAAACATTTAAAAAAAGGCACAAATCCTCCTGTGAGCCTACCAAGCCTCATGCTGCATTTGTTTCCCCCCACCTTTCCCAGCAGCAAGCCTGAGCACTGGGCAGGCACCAGAGAGGTGCCGTTTGCTGGTAGCGACTTCCCTCCTACCACTGAGCACTCCAGTGAGGCCAGCTCTCTAGCATGTGCATTCAGCTGTGCCAGTAAATACACTAAGTATTAAAATAGCATAATTGCAACAGTAAATAACAATGTTTTGACCTCATACACTCTTTGATCTGGGGATAACAAACACTTACAAACAGAATTTAGTGAAGAACAGACCCTCCAGTGCCAACTGCCTCTGCTCTGCTCTAGACTACACTGCCTCACTGCTGAAGAAAACAAGCAACCCTGCCACAGTATTCATTTTTTATTTCTATCTCCCACCTGGTCAAGTTCACTCTGCAAGCATTACAATGGACTAGGGTTAAATTTTGCAGGACAGACATGGCTGGTAAGGAGGGATGCTCACAGCCCAGTGCAATGGAAGACAGACAGCTTGGAAAGGCCACCCCAGCTACTGGGTCACACAGGACATTCATTTGCCCTCTCCAGCTGCAAGGAGAGCTGCACAATGAAGCAATGATTCAAGCTGAACACCTGTCCCTGGTGCTAATTATAAAATAATTTCTGATTTTGTAGAGTACTTGCACTGCTATTGTAAAGGCAGCTTTAGAAGCAACTGCTTGGGCTGTCATTAAGGGCTTGATCACTACGGCTTGGTAACTTCATACCTCTCACCCATATCCTCCAGCTGACAGTGTCATCTATCCTGGCACAACTCACAGCAGTTTTGAAAGGGAGCAAAATTATATAGCTTCTCTCTCATTGCTAGAAATAGGGATCCCAGCACATGGATAAACTCATTAACTGGGCAGGGTGACAAAACCTGACTTGTGCTGCAATCGCTTTCAGATGGTTTGCATCAGAGCAGCATCAGCAACACAACTCAGTTCCTCATGCCAGACAAGCTCCTTGGAGTAGTAAAGCAGTTCACACCAACGTACGGAAAGGGGAAAACATCTTCAAACTTCTGCCTAGCAGAAGTTACAGAGAGCACACTGTAGAAGAATTCACGGATGCCAGATCACCAGGGGATCTGCTCTCGTCATGGCCGGGGTGCACTACATTCATTATAGGAGGCTATCGTGACAGCTACAGGGCTGGCTCCTGCCCTGCAATGGAAGCATCACTGCAGGAGTTCCTCTAGCTGGCTGCAGCAGTGTTTCACCAGGGACCTGTCCTGGTAGGTGGGTACCATGCTGGGCAGGAGGTGCTAGTGGCCCTGCCTGCTCCTGGCAGGGTACATGCTCCTAGGTGAGCTTGGCTAAATCCTAGAATGGCTTGGGTTGGAAGGGACCTTAAAGATCACCTCGTTCCAAGCCCCCTGCCATGGGCAGGGACACCTTCCACAAGACCAGGTTGCTCCAAGCCCCATCCAACCTGGCCTTGAACACTTCCAGGGATGGGGCATCCACAACTTCTCTGGGCAACCTGTTCCAGTGCCTCACCACCCTCACAGGGAAGAGCTTCTTCCTTACATCTAATCTAAGTCTACCCTCTTTCAGCCTAAAGCCCTTACCCTTTGTCCTACCACTACATGCCCTTGTAAAAAGTCCCTCCCCATCTTTCCTGTAGCCCCCCTGTAGGTACTGGAAGGCCACTATAAGGACTCCCTGGAGCCTTCTCTTCTCCAGGCTGAACAACCCCAACTCTCTCAGCCTGTCCTCACAGGAGAGGGGCTCCAGCCCCCGAACATCTCCGTGGCCCTCCTCGGGACCCGCTCGAGCCGGTCCATGTCCTTAAAAGAAAGGCCTTTTCATCGAAAACGCTGGCAGTGCCAGGCCGCGTTTCCACCCTGCCCTGAACTACCACCCTCAGGCTGCCAGAGGCCGGGGCGCAGGCCGTGCCCGCGCTCGAGGGGCCCTTCTCCCTCCGGGCTTCCCCGCTGGGCTCCCGAGGGGCAGCTTCCCGCCGCTCACCCGCCGGCTCGGCAGCAGGGGCGGCTCTCTGCCAGAGCCCCGCGCCGCCGCCGGCCCGCCCGCCGCTCACCCCGGCCCGCGTCCCTCGGAGCCCGCCCCACGCCTCCGCCGTCCCGCCCCTGACACCTAGCGGCCGTGCCGAGGCGGAGCCGCTGCGCGCTGCGGGACCGGGCGGCGGGGGACTGGGAGACGCGGGCTCGCAGGGCCCGGGCGGCGGCGGCCGCGGCCGCCTCCCCGGAGCCAGCGCCGCGCCCCGCCGGCGGGTGGCGTCGCTCCCTGGTCGTGGGGACGGTGTGGTCGCCGCCCCCGACACCCCGGCCGGCCACCGGCACAAATTCAGGACAAAAGCACAGCAGGAAAACGTCTGCCCCGCCGTTAGTTCCTCCACAAAAGCGAAATGAAGTTGCCGTTTCTTGACCCAAATCTTTCCCTTGACACGCCTGCCACTCGGGCGGGCGTTCCTCCGGGCAGACGGAGCCCCAGGGCGGAGGAAGATCGCGAGGGAGTTAGGAGCAGCACAAAATAATTCCCCGGAATAAAAAGTAAAAAGCGTGGTAAATAAAGACAAAACTAAGACCGCCCAAAATAAAGATGTATGGAAAACATTCAGTTCATTTCTGTTCAAGGTAAAGTTTCCTTCCCTGGCAGGTTTACAGGTAGTGATATACGAGCAGCATGTAGGGAGATTATGCATGTTCAAGTCTCGCCTCTCTCCTTCTCCCTCCACTGCTTTCGCAGCCTCAGAAGGCAGCCTTTCATGAACTGCAAGATATGTGCTGTCACACAGAGCATCAACCCGTATCATGTTGGGAATCAGCACGCAATCTATAGGAGGGCTTTAGGCTCCCACAGGTTCCACGATGGCCCAGCCGCGGTCAGTGCTGGATAACTGGCTGGATGCAGAAGGTCCATCAACGCACTGAGCAGTGCGGGGGTCCTGGCCTGCTGGGGTCAGTGGGGACTGATGGCCTGTGCAGGAGCTCACGCTCTGCCAGCAGTGCAGAGCAGAAACGGCCCTGTGAGTGAGTGAGGTCTGCCCTGCTTTGACATACAGTAGGGCTGGCTGAAGCGTCCAGCTCACACAGACTGCTGGGCTCTGGAGCCTGGACCCAAGCAGCAATTCCTGGGAACCATGTCATGCTGGATTACTTATCTGCCTTAGCACCCTCACTCGCTGCAGGGTCTTGGCCCCAGATCACCTCTCACCACAAGTGAAAATATTTCTGTCTCTCTTGGGATGGACAAAGGAATGAGAAAAATAAAATACCCTGCTGCTTATTTTGCATTTAGCACAGCTGGCAAGACCTCGATCCCTGGGCATGAGGCTTCCTGGAAATGGGTGGCCATAGATGGGAGCACCAGCATGCAGGTCTTGAGGTTCATGATACTCTGATGCCACATTTCCTGCCGTCCCCTGCTCTGTGCAGGCCTCCTTCCACCAGCCATTTAAACTTATTCATGGCAGGAGATGCTTGGCATTCAGGCACTCACTCACCTGTCTCAGAAGAGCTATTTGGTGCAACAACAGACAGAGGTTGGCGAGCACTAAAAGAAGACTCAAGGGGACCTGGCACCTGTTTCTCTGGTCTCTACTCTTCCACATTCTTCATGTTAACTAAAGCTAAAGGCCAAAGTCAGATACAAAGTCTCCTCCTCTCCTCATCCACTAAAGCACAAGTGTTAGCATCCTTCCCCCACTCATTGATCCTAGAGAACACCTTGTGCATGTCCCAGTGCAGCCTGTGCACTGGGCCAGTTTGGGGTACCAGTCCCATTCATGCTCTTTCTCCTTTTGGGTGGCTGCTGTCCTGTGAAACACTGCCCAACTCAGGGCAGCCCAGCCCTGAGCCCAGCACAGTGTCACCAAGGTATACGAAGCTGTCCCTCTTCCTCTTGGGAGACTATTGCATAGCCAAAGAGCACTTCTGCTTTGGGAAGGGGCAAAAGGTGCTGCATGTGACACAGGGCAACAATACATAAGGCCAGATGAACCTCAAGAAAGCTTAACACCTCTCAGGCAGTGGGCTAACAAGATGTCTATCTAGCTGGAGTTTACTTCCAGCACATCCCAGCCTGCGCAGCCCCAGCTGCAGGTGCCAAGCTGAACCTGCAAAGTGCAGCAGTGACCGGGCAGAACGCATCCAGCAGCAGCACTCAGGACCAGGTACTGCATAAAACGATCTAATAGGCAACATATGTAATTATTATTATTATTATTTATATGGCGTCAGAAGCGCGTATGCCGCTTTACAGATTAATAAAAGGAAATGCCTTACCGCCGTGGTTTGCAAGCGTAGAGATTCTGCAGTGGGAATCAGTAGAAATTATTCATACAGGAGAAAGTAGAAACACATGTTATACCTGCAGCATACTGTACTCCCACTAAAGTTATGTTACTTGTCTCTAGGTACAGGTACAGAAGTGTTCTAAGCTGTTATTACCTGCAAATACATCTGTTAGTAAGCATCTATGAACACCCATCCCTGTGATCATTTGAGTTCAGTGGCACTGTGATCCTCCCTGAGCAGGACTGGGGCTAGTCCAGCATCTCATAATGGCCAAGACAACTCTCACTGTTTGTACAAGGCAGAAGTGGTATTTCAGACTGGAAGCCAACAGCTAACACAGAACTCCCAGGAACATCAGACATGCAGACCCAAACTGATAAAATATTCCAGAAGAAACCCTGCAAATGTCAGCAGCTGACAGTGCAGAGTCTAATCCAGCCTGGCTGTTAATATCCGAGTGACACATTGGTCATTCTTATTCATTGTGATGTTCATTAGTACCAGGGGAATTCATTACTAAACACATACAGGTTGCCTCCATTGTAGCTACTGGAAGAAACAGGCACTTCTGTCCTCAGTTATATATTTTACAACAGTAATGACATCAGTAAAAGGCATTTTTGGATCGGATTTAAAACTGAAAAGTCAAGGCAAAGCTTAGATGCCGCAGTTGCAAGGAACTGCCACAAATACCTTCAGCAGAACTGGATATTAAAACCTGTGAGCTTGTTTGGTCAGAGTAAAGTAATAAACCACTATGTTCAATCACATTGGAATGCAAGGGCTGCAGCGAGCGTGGTGATGCCTCTGTGCTGCCATGCCCTTTCCAATGGCTGCTTCACACAAACTTTTCAGCAAAAAATCTGAAGGAAAAGTAAATTCTGATGCAGAGAATACACAAAACAATATTGCAAAGAGCAGCAATGACCGAAAACTAATCATCAGGACACTTCAGCATGTATGACTGAAGAACAAGAGACCTGTTGCTGAGAGGCAAAGGGCAGCTGGGCTAAATTAGCTGAGCAAGTTTGAGTCTGGATAGTGTCATTAGGAGAAAAGCAGAACTATGCCATAAACTCTAATGAATGCATTAATGGATGGCTTGTGCCTCTCAAAAGGGGAAAAAACGGTTTAAATAAAGTTATTAACACAGCCCACCTGTGTTTGGCTCTTGGACTATGTTGTTTAAATAGCCCATTAACTCTTGGAGTAACTAATCTTGAAAGTGAATATAGCCTTTCTGAAGTAGACATTTAACTACATTCATATAATTCAATTAGATTGAGCATTCTCAGTCCAAAGCCAGTATTCTATGCTTTCATCTCTAATAATGGTGCACAGCAAACTTGGTTAATATGGTGTTAAAAAAAGAATTTGCATTTGTAATGGTAACCAAAAATAAATTGCTGGACTGAACCCTAAATATAACATGTAATTTAATTGGTATGAGTTAACATTATTATAATAATATGGAATTTTAAGGTTGTATTTAATTCTAAAAATCAGTATTACAAGAGTGAGCTGAGTTTTATGGCTCTGCCTTAAACTCACAAGGGAAAACTAATGATTTTTAAAAAACTGATATTGAGATAAAGTTTCTTTTCTGGGTGCCAGAGCTCACATCAATTAACAGACAATACCCTAGACTGCTTCTGCTTGGGTTTTTTTTTTTTGGGGGGGGGGGGGGGGGGGGGGGGGGGGCAGGGAGGAAGGGGAGGGGGTGAGGAAGAAGAAAAACAAATCGTGGCCTGAACAAGTTCATCCAGTTAATAAATAGTTAAAGCAAATTCATTAGGAAACAGGAATTTTATAGATTTAGTTAAAGGTTTCTTCCTATTTATGTCACTGAGAAATGATAAAATTCCTTTTATCACTCTACAACTTGTTAATGTTTTACCCCAGGACCACTTCATCTGTAATAAACATCTTAACAAAATATGCATCCCTAGGGAGGAACCGTTAATTTCCTTAAGGCCTCACACATGTAATAGGTTTTTATTGCATGCAGGTGCTTTGTGAAATTGCATTGACTTGTAATAAACGTCCAGTAAAGAGCAGGTAGCACCTAAAAGGGGGAAGTGTTTGTGCACCTGTCTGAAGAGAGACTTAACACACCCTAATCCTCCACGGGCTTCTTCTCGACTGCACATAGACACATCACCGAGCCTCACCTTCTAGGGCGTCTGCTGCCTCTAATCACAGCAAGGTAAATGCTTGGATTTTTACAGTTGTGTTTAACCAGCTTAACAAATAAATGCTAGGTGAATTTAATATATATTCAAATATATTTATTGCTGCTTTGGCTAAAATTGCAGCATAAATTACAATCAATTAAACACACTCTAAAGGATAGGGAAAATAATGCATGGCAGATTTTCCTTTTCTTTTGTAGGAAGTTATCTGTGTAAGACTCTTCATGGAATTATTTTATTAATCTGTTTAGAATTAAGCATAAAGAAAGTTTAACATAATTCTTACCAGTAATAACCTACCTTAGATATTTCAATGACGATAGCTTTGCCTTAAGTGTTTAATTTTGAGATATTATTTTTTTAAAAACCATTTGAACAAAGATGTATCTATGGGTTTCCATGGATGCTTATTGAAGAGGGCTATTTTGCTCATCACAGTAATTAACAGGAATGAAAACTGCATTTCAAGAGAATCCCCATCTAGCAGCAGCATCGCGTACGTATGTTGAAGCTCTTTGTTGTTCAAGCAATTGCTTTGCCAATTCTCTGTGTTCTCTTGGAACACTTGCAATACCTGTGAGCAAAGAATTGCTCCCCCTCCTATCCTAGGGGAACGCAGTAGGTATGTCTGAAGGACAACATTCACAGAAAACCAGGGAGTTAATGTTCTGTGTCACCATTTGAGGCAATACTACAGAGTTTGTGTCCTTGAGGAGTTTTTGAGTTTAGTTAAAGTCCAGAACTTGCACAAGCTCTTCAGTAAAACTTCTGCATATTTCCTTCCTCTCCCCTCCTTTCTTTTTCTTTCTAAATACAATTTCCTAGTGAAGAGATATGAAGGCAAAATTGCAGCTAGAAGCCAAATAAATGGTTCTGGAGATCTCGATGAGCTCAGATTAGAAATCTTTGAGATGAGATTGGATCAAATGCCTTGGTCTGAAACTGCTTAGGCTTCATTCGTGGCAGGGTACCAGAAGCAGCTTGCTGAGGGCAGCGAGACAGTCACTCAACACACCCCTTGGTGAAACAGGGCAAACTTTTTCAAAAGCTCCTGTGATGCTTAAAACCCCAAGTTTAGTTAAAATTTTTACCCAAGTGTGTAGGACTGCCTTTTGACCTTTAACAGGACTATCACCAAAACACCTAAGATGCTTTTTTTGTTTCAAATTTGGCCATTTTTGAAAACTGTAACCACATGCAAGATTAAGAACTTAAATGTTTTGACTAGCCCAGACAGAAGGACATATACTTCACAGTCCAAAGCATCACCTGAAATATTTATTAGTGACTGAAGCATTTAAGCTCAGCAAAAGTCTGTAAGAACCCAAGAAGTATTTTAGGTGTGTGTTTAATTAAAAAAAATACTTACTTTTCACCGACACCTTCCTGAACTGGGTACATAATGTAAGAACTCAGCTGTGATGTTATTGAAGTCAAGAATAACAACAAACAAATATACTAAAATGAATCCTGACTTCTTGGGGGGAAAAGGTAAATTTACTCATTTCTGAGTTACAAGAAAACTATTCTTATCAAAGTGAGTGAAAGGGAAATTTAGATTGCTATGTGACTAAATAATAAATAGTAGGGAAAAAAAGAACTGACAAAAAAAAATTTCAGAGCAAAGACTGAAATGGTGAATTCTGAAGAAAATCTTCCTCAATTTAAATGGCAGAGAAAAAAAGAAACAATAAGTAACCTCACACCTGAGCTAAGATGGCAAAGAAATAAATAGCACTGCAAAAATCAGGAAAGCATTTAAACACATAAGTCACTCGTACGCAGCCCCATTAAGCCCGAAGGGGCTGTGCACACACAGAGGGCTCTGCTAGAGCCAGGCCCTCGGCTCTGACCCCTGCAAAACACCACATGCCCAAGAAGGCTGATGAATTATACGCACGGCATCTATGAGGGCTCATTAGAAAATATTGCACTGGGCTGTGGAGGCAGGAGGAGGTCCCGCTATGCACGGGGTGTTGTGGGACAGCAGACGGGGGGATGCTGCGGAGATGCTGAGAGGCTTTGGGGGTCTCCTGCAGCGGGTGATGCTGGGGACGGGGCTGTGGGAAGGAGCATGAGGCGCTTCCAGGCACGAGGGCTGTTCCCTCCACGCCCCGACACGTGCGGGGCACCGCTCCCATCCCAGCACTGCCCCATCTCTCAGACTCAGCCAGGCCCAGTGGAGAGAGCCAACAAGAGGCAGCTTTTTTGGGCTTTTAGCCAGGAAAACCCACCAGTGTTGGTGATGGGGCTGGGGAAAGGGCAGCCGAGATTTACATCCCTGTGCCGGCAGTCCCAGCCCACCCTGGGAGAGAATGGGTGGTGGTGCAGGGGGGACCCTGCTCTCCCCAACCTGGATGGGAGAGAGGCAAGGCAGACTCCCAGGACCCTGGTCACGATCAGTGGGCGCTAGGTCTGGGCACAACGAGAAACAGCGACACGGACAGGGACCCCCGTCCCCCTCGGGCAGGCGCTGGAGGACAGCGTGGTGAGCGGCAGAGCTCACCGCCCTCCTCTTCCTTGCAGGCTCTGAGCGAGCCCTGCTCAGCTTGAACCGTGTCCTGTCCTGAGGCCCAGCATGGTGTGTGGAACCACAGACAGCCAGTAGGACTTAACGATAAAAGGAAAAAAGCTTATACTTGTCAGTAGGCAGCATTTGAGCAATTTTCCCCCTGAAATGGCCGTAAGAGTATTTCCTTCCACTCGAGCAGCTCCTGGAGGCGTCCCCAGGCTGCGCTGCCCACGGGTGCAGGGTGAGCATCCCCAGTGGGCACCGTGCATGCCGCGGCATGGGCCACCAGAGCCTGTCCCGCAGGGAAACCCTCTCCCGCACGGAGCCCCAGCAAGGGGAGCCGGCAGCCGGTACCCGAGGGCAGCTCTCCAGGAGCGCCGTGCGGGGCAGTGCCAGCGCTGCCGGCCCCTCTGGAAAATCCTGGCCAAGGCGCAAGTTTCTGTAGGTAGAAATGAGGAGCTGCCACCATGAGCAATTTTTTGTGATTTCTGGTGAGAAAACCTCCATTCCTGCTGGCCGCCCAGCTCAAGCCTACCTCCTCCCCCCTCCCACCCCAGGATTTCGTACAAAACCGCTGGCACTGGAACGGGTTGTGGGTGTCGGAGCAAAGCCCCGCTGCCGGCCCCAGGCAGGCTCTGTGCAGGGAGAAGGGCAGAGGTGCTGGGGTCGGCAGTGGCGGCTGCGCCATGCAGGATGGGCTGAGAGCAGCAACTCGCATTTCCTGCGGCTCTGACCGAGCTGCTTTTTAAAGGGGTCAAATAGTAGGAATGATCATCTTCAAAGAGAGAGGATTTATAGATGCTGCCAGGTCCCAGGCTTTGCCCGTTGGAGCTCTAAGCAGACGGGTGCGCTTCCTTCGCTCTTTATCTCAACCCTGCATCTCACTGGGCTGCCCCGAGAGCTGCAATTTCTGAATCCTGGCAGTTGCCATTTCAAATATTCCCTCAGAAAAGCTTGACGTAACATCTGATTTTTCAAAGAACAACAACAAAAAAACACCAACCAAAAACAAACCAAAAAAACCCAGTCAGCCCCCTCAGTACTAAGGAAAAAATAGAGACAGGAGTCATAGAGGCAAATGTAATTAGGAAACATATGAGAAGATTCAAAAAAGTTCAAAAGAATATGAGAAAGGAAATGTATAAAAAGTAAATAAAACACATTGTTTAAAAATGTTTCATATTAGACTTCCCCTATAAACGTTTTACTTTTTATTTTATAGATTTCATGCTATTCTAATCAACTTTATTTTTGTAACTTCACAACTGAAACTGCAAACCTTACAGCCTGTTTTCACATTTCTGGTGTGTCCTGTCAGTCTTTTATATCTCTCTAGATGGGGGGAAAATAAAGTCAATGAAGTGAGCCAAAAAATTCTAATTTCAAAACTTTTATAGAAATTTCTCCTGAAGAAACTCAGGCACCACAACATGGAAAGATCATAAAGGTTTGGTGAAAACAGTTCCAACTCCCAGACAAATCAAAGACTAAATAGTTTACTATTGCTTATGAAGAGTATGTAAACTTGTAAAGGATATTAATGAAGGTGTAAACTCTTACTGAGGAAAAACAAATCTTTGCTGTAGAGGACTGGGGTATTAAAATAAAGCAAACACAACACCTCATCTGCCATGCCTTAAACTGCACCAGAACATTGGAATTAGGGAAGCCAGGTAATCTAAAAAACAAATTTAGAGATGCAAGGCTTTTGCTGGCCTGCAGTCATCTGGATGAAGGTCCCATCTCATCTTTACAATCAAAGAGTTAACTCTGATGTCCCAGCACACAAATAAGTAAATGTGGGATAATTAGGAAACAAATTCTGCAAACATCTTGAAAGGGGCTGGAGACCTTTGATCTTTATAGAAAAGAAAACATTACAATACAGTCTAGCTTTTGGGGTCTGCACACATTTTATACCAAGGCAGAGGATGGTATCTTTCTTAAAAATCAAGTAACACCTAATTCCATCATACCCTAATTATCTTAACTGATTTCATATGTCTAAAGGTATTTCACCAAAAGATTAGAGTAGAAAGAGGGACTGACAAAATAATTAAATATGCAATTTGCCAAGCTTGGGCAATATGGCTTTGAAATCACCTTTTCAGGAAGTTTTACAGCTTGTTCATTGACATATATATTGCAGCCTTCAGATTCTTATTTAAGCTCTTTTGATTACTTTAATGGATTAATACCCGAGTACCATCAATGTAAAGTCTAATACTCAAGCCTGTTTCTAATTTGCCAAAAGTTGCACTGGTTTCCTTTTGGTGTTATGATAAGAAAAAAAATATCTGTATCTTGATATATTTTTAAATAATAAAATTCCTTCTTACGAAATAGTTCTGTGAATACAGAAATAGGCCCATATGTAGTGTCCTTTTTGGTTACATGGAGTGCTTTCATGTTTTCTAAGGTTTTGGTGACCTAACCAACATACACACAATCATCAACAACATGTGGGGTGGTGTGTTTTACCAGAAGAGTGCAGAACTGCTGCTTTAATCCTTCCAGATTTATTTTGGGTGAAAATACTTGTAATGAATTCATGTCTGCAGCCTTCACCACTGCACCATTTTAAGGGGCACGCAAACCAGGGCTGGTGGGGCAGCACCTACCCTGGAGCCCCCAGCAGACGTGTCCAGCTCCAGCAGCATTGCCCACTCTCCTCTCCTGCCCTGAGGATGCTCTCGCATCCAGAGCTGCTGCAGCCACATGGACACCTCTAACCATGCATCCATGGCACAGGCAACACCAAGGCGGAAAGACAGCCTCACCACATTTCCAGGTCTGTCTTCTAGCCAGACACAGGGAGGATGTTTCTATACTCACAGCAATAACAATATTCCTACTTCTCTCTCCTGCTCTGCACCTTTAATGATGCAAAGTTTGCAGGAAAACTTTCCACCTAAAATCTGTGACCTGCTAATGGAAGCCATGAAAGCAACCATGAGAGGTCAAAGCAAGAGTTGTCTAACCAAGACCCTCTGACACTGACCAGGAGCAAATGCCCAAAGCAGAGTGGTACCTCCCTTGGATGCTCCTCTGACACACCATGGCCAAGGAGTTTCCCAAGACCTGGGTGGTTTCTGCCCCTAGCAGCCCTCTATGAACTTCTTCCCTCCCAGGTCTCATCATAACCCGTGGCAACGAATTTCGTGATATAATGACATGCTGTGTGAAGAACCACCTTCCTCAGCTTGTTTTGCACAGCACAACATAGAAATGGCTAACTTGTGCTATACATAAATACATATGCACAGAGCTCATCTGACATCTTGTTATTTAAAGAGCCAGGTGTGGATCTTTCACCCAGATGAAATATAGAAGGAACACTGCTGAAGTTGAAAGACATTTTAAAAAGTAAAATGAAAGTATACATCTGAAGAGTTAAATGATTTGGCCATGGACAACCAGAAGCATCACTACTCAAATGCAATTCAAGCATGAACCAAACAAAAAATTGTGTAGCAGGGAAAAGGCAGCCAACTTCTCAAACACATTAAGCAGTAAAGCTCACTTTACCTTATCTAATTCACCTACCGAGGTTTCTTGCTCTGCCCCGCGTAGAGACAACCAACCATGCAAGATTCCTTGGGAAATGAGCCTTCTCCTTCTAGCACTTGTTTGACAAGCCTTCCTGGGCTACTCAGTTACTGGCCATGCACACAGTAAGTGTTCACATGGCCAAGGCCCACACAGCCAGGACTAACCTAGCTTCTGCTCCCGCACCCTGCGGTACACACACCATCTCTCCAGTTCAGTGCAAGTTTTGTGAAACCAAAATGAAAGACAAGCTTGAAATAGAAAGGAAGTTCAAGCTTAGAAATGCACAAGACTCTGAATACCAGAAAGGGGAAAGGTCTTCAGCCATTTCTCCAGAAGCCAGCATACACTCTTTAATGAAGAGCAGTTTTTCTTGAGATTTAACAAAACAATCTAACCCAAACCAGCACAGCCTTTGCCTCTTCCTGAAGAATTCCAGCCTAATTATAAACTTCCTCTGAAAGATGAAAAAATATAGCTGATACTCACAGTTTGGAAGAAGATGCAGGCAGCAGCAACTCTAACACAGCCATTCTGCAAATGGCTGCTAATTGGCTCCACACCTGAAAGAGCTGATGAGGAAAAACCTTCCTCCCAGAGCAAAGCTCAGTGTCAGGGCCCTCCTTTTATTGTCACTCAAAGAGTCTGGCTTTGCAGGCTTGCACCTGGTTAACTTTCATTGCGTGTGGTCACACTGGCTTCAGTGGGACTCCTGGGTGTGTTGTGTGTCAGTGCCCTTCATCCTCCTCCACAAACAGACCCAGCTCTAGATTGTTGGTGTTGTTTTCCTACTGATTTTTTTCAGGTTTATTGTTTCTCTGTTACACGTTATCATTTGAAGCCATCAGAAATGACCCAGGATAGAGAAAGGGCACTTGCTGACCACAAACATGTGTGCAATGTTCTCGGTTAGAAGGGCTGTCTGTGGGTTACTTGAAGGTCTCAGAGCAGGGGATGGAGAAACGCTGGCGGACCCCGGTCTTTGCTGCCCACAGGATGCTGCTCTCCCCGCTGAGGAAGCAGCGGGTCCCCGGTGTGAGTGCTGAGCCGGCTTCTCCCCTTCCAGGGCAGAGGAGTGGGTCTGCCGGCCGAGCTGGGGTGCCTTGCCCGAGGGCTTCTGCCGGGACTGGTCCTGCCGCCCCTGCTGCGTGCGGCCGGGAGGAGACCGGCGGAGGCCACGGCCTGACACGCCGCCAGCGCGGGGGCTGCGGGATGGTTCGCCTGCGCCTCGTGGGCTGAGTCCCTGTCACAGGCCAGCCTGAGTCTGGACGGGCAGGAGCAGTGCCGCTGCCACGACGCTGCCTGCTGCAAATCCCACCATCGCTGCACGTGGGCGGCTTGGCCTGAGCCGCGGTGTGGGGAGCACGGGCTGCCGACAAAGAATCCTGCCTTCGCCGGCGGCACCAGGGAAGGTGCAGAGGGCTGGGAAAGCAGGAAAAGAATGGCGCTGCTTTGATGCTGAGACATAGTTCAGGGCCTGTTTGTTTATTAGTGTCCATAAAGTTTCGCCAAGTGACACACGTTAGGATTAAAAATATAGGTAATGTCAGAAATGTTCCCTGGAAGCCACAGTTCAGCGGGCACCTTTAAAAATAACTAACTGAACCACAACAGAGAGACACCAAACTGACCCAATCCTTTCCGTCTTTAAAATCATGTACATACACTATATTTCAGGGTCAATTTATCACAACATGCCCCTTCCTCACTGGTGCATAGCAAAAGGGAGTACACAGACATATTTATAGCAGTCACTGCTTATCAGATGGTATAAATATGTCCGTGCTAAAATAAATCAAGACATGGATGTGAAGCTCAGTGACCCATACCGAGAAGGAAGTGTTGATGAGCATCTGGACCACGGAGTCTCTCCTGCGGGCACGGGGCAGGCTGCCCGTCCTCCGTGCAGAGGCGAGTTCCCCCGTGGCGAGGGCAGATCGGGACTGCTGAACACAGGGCACTTGGGTGGGGATTTGCATTTTTGTTTTCTTTCATACTTGCACCAAGGAGCAGATGGAGAAGATTAAAAGGAGCCTTCTCTGTATTCTCTTTTTCTGATCATTTCTCTGTAGCTGTTTACTAATTGCATTTTGGATATGATGAAGCTCCCCAGGACAAGGGTTTGTCTCAGCTTATCTGAGTCAGGTCTTGGACCTGCCTCCTGTGACATTAGTGGTAAGGCACCTTTACAGCATGTCATGCTTCTCTGCTAAACTACAGAAATAATAAATGGTTTTCCTAAACTTTTAGCTGTTACCAATTTACTCTAATCTCATTAGCACTGTTGTCCAAATTCTAAATATCCCTGCAGCTGAGAAACCCCAAGGAAACTTCCAGATAGTATGGGATTAAGAAAAAAAAACAACAAAGTGGGTTCCGCATTAGCCATTGCTTTTAGGACAATAGTATCTAGTGCATCCCCAGATACAGAAGTAGGCTCAGAGCGAGGTAGTGCACAGGAGAGGTGCAGGGAGAGTTTTGATTCAGGGTCATTTCTTGCTCACTTGTGCATCTTGTGTCTCCTGCAGCCTTGGGAAACATCTGAGATTTAAGGTTTGCCAAACTGAGAATACAAATGCATTGATAGGAAAATCAGTTTAACTTTCAAAGAGCAAAACATAGTCATTCACAAATCAGCAGAAGTCTTGGGACAGAGCTGCTGGCAGTGATGCACAAAGTATTCACAAAAGAATTACAGAAACTGCATGGAATTGGCTTGTTAAGAAGACTACTTAGCAAGTAAAAATGCCAGCAAACACTACCAAGATAGAGCTGCTATGTTTCTTTATGGGGACCATTTAAGATAAACGCCCACTCCTGTGCCTGGACAGTTAGGGCCTTCTAAGAATAAACTGATTAAAGAACATTTTGCAACCTATAAACCTGGCGCAGTTTAAAAGAAGTCTTTTAACCTTGGAGGTCTTATTTTCCTTAATAAGAAGTTGAGAAACTCCTTGCTTTCCCCAGTTTGATCAGCTCATTAACGGACTGACAATATCTCAGGAGCTGCTGATACTCAATGCTTTAATAATAACATCTGCTGACTTCCTCAGGGCCCTTTTCAGAAGAAATTAGGTACAGGTTTGCATGCCAAAGAAAGCAGGGATGTCATGAATCTGCATCCAGCTGGGAAAAGCAGACAGGCTGCAGAATCGCTGCTGCCACATAGTCACCGCCCAAGCAAAACCCGGCCAGAGGAGGCAGGTTTTGTTCCCATCTCCCTCCCCTTTTACGAAGAGCATAAACCGGACTGCCGTGCCTGCTCCACGGGCCCCCCGCCCCGAGCATCGCCCTGCGCGAGACCGAGGGGGTGGGGTGCCACTGAAAGGGCTAGTAACTGCTGTGGGATTTTTTTAATCTAGTTTCCTATGAAAACAAGGTTCCTGTGATCCCTGTATGCTTGTCTGTCTGCCTGTCCTGCCCAATAACTTTGAACTCTTTTCTTTACTGATTTAAACCAGATTTCACAGAGAGGTAGAAGTCTCAAGGATAATTAAGTTCCTAAAAGTTTCATATAAGTAGGCATTTGGGCAGAAAAAGGAATTTAGAGTTAGAACAGGCAAAAAGTTTGCATTAAGGGCTTTGAGTCTATTGACTGGCTTCTGCCGACTGCGACAGGTCACTGCCGAGAGACTGTGGGAAAAGTTTCAGGTGTAGGTGGGAAGAGCAGGAAATCTTGGTATAATTCAGACAAAAGTCAGTCACAGGAAACCACTTCCATTACCTCCAGTTCTCATGAAACAAACTGATTCTCATGTATCCCTGAAGTTTGTACTTCTTGTTTTTTGCCGGCAGCGTGGCCCAATTCATGGACACAATGTCTTCTCCCCAGTCAGCAGCAAGCTCATTAGTTGCTATAAAATAAAAAAGTGCATGTTGTGGAGCCCATTCGCTGCTTCCCTTGGTCATCGCAATTTCATGCAGCTCGGCCCCGCTGCGGCAGGGTGCTTCGCAGCAGCGTCCCACCGCGGGGGATGCCATTGGGCAGCCATGCCACCGCACCGTGCAGTGCCGGCTGCCCAACAGCCCGGGGCTGCCTCTGGCTCCTGTCCTGCCCGGTCCCCCTCTTGGAGGGAGGTGAGGGTTATGGTGCTGTGGGCGACTGTGCCCTGGGTTACTGTCCCATGGGTTACTGCTATGCCCTGGGTTCCCATGCCGTGGGTTCTGTGCTGTGTGGCTGCGGGTGACTCGGGCTGTTTGTGATCTGGGGGTGGAGGGGGATTTTGTACGTGGGGCTTTTTATACAGGTAAGAAAAGTGTTGTTCCAGAAGTGAGTCCAATTTAGCAGCAAGTCTCGGTGTGTTGTCGTTAGGTCCTTACGCAGTGCATCTTGCTGTAGCATTCACACTACATCCAGTGCCTGGACCACCACCACCACCCCTGGTGCAGGGCTGGGCAGGCAGCTCGGGAGAAGGGCTGGCCCGGTTGCAGTTACTGTCCCCCTCTCCTTCCTCTTGCTCACCTCATGCCCTCTGCTTTTTGCCTAATGCATCCCAACCAAGCCCTCAGGTGCTCCTACCGGACACACTACAGGGAATAGCAATAACGGTCTTCTTGCCTAGTTTTTGAAGAACGACTATGTTCAGACACTCCTGCTGGGAGCATTTCCCTGGCAGGGAAATGACCTGAAATGACCTTATGGCACGTCAGCTTCTCGGGCTCCCTGTTTTCTTGACACTTCAGTGACTTTGTAGGCACCCTCCCCCAGCTTCCAGCAAACCCAAACAACCCAAATCCCAAACCTTTGCCATGACCGTGGGAACAGCCCACCGGTGTGCTCCCAGAGGAAGGGCAGCGCCCGGGGAGGAACGCGGCGTTGGGCACTGCTGCACTCCCCTCCCCGCAGAAGCTCTGCTTTACCTCTACTGCTCCCAACAAGTGTTTAGCAAAGACCTGATGGAGGCTACATGGCCCTCCCAGGCCTCACTTGTTTCCCCTTTAGGAAGTTTTCTTACTATCCAGTAAGGATTTTCCTTGTTACCATTTAAACCTTGCGCTTTTGGTGCTTTCTGTCAAAGGAGAGGAGACCCACAGAGGGTTGTGGGTCCATCACCGAGGAAGCGCATCCCTCCCCAGCCTCATCTGCTGATGCCCCGACAGCTCTGCTGGCTGCGGCGTGTCCAGCACCATCCTGTGGTCAGGGTACCCCGGGCCAGCAGTGATAAAACTGCCACAAACCCACCCAAACCTGGCCCAATCTCAGACACGATGCTGCTCTTGGGAACTATCTGGTAAAAGTTTTTAAAGTTGAAAATAAGATTTTGTTTCTTTGTCCAGCTGGCAGTGCAGTTCAATTTGGTCAAAAAACTGTTCTGGACAATTAGTATCTTTATTGTGCCATGCCAGATTAGTTTAAATTATAAAACTGTAAACTATGATCAAACCAGTGGGCAGACTCACCTGTTTGACATAGGTGTGAAAACCCTCCTAAGAGAAGGGCACATCCTCCTCCTGCCTGCTTCTAGTCTTTGGTGCAGCAAGGACCTGGCAGCTGCAGGCAATGTCGGGGAGCACGAACCTTGAACCACGCAGCGCTGCTGCCGCCGGCCGGGGAGCTCTGCCGCCTCGGAGAGCATGGGGATCTGGGGCAAAGTTCTCTCCATCTCTCCCCTCCCTCCTCCATTTTCCAAATGGCTGGAGAAACAACTGGTCTGCTAATTTTTTCATTGAAAAATCAACAGTGAGTTTCTGGTTATGATTTAATATACTTTCTTTTTTCTAACTATCCTCTAAATTAAAAAATTCAGGGAAAAATATACCAGTGAAAATGTTTCAGCATGGGCCACGAGGCTCGGGGGGGTTCCCCTGTGTGGGTCTGCGAGCCCCCGTTTGCTCAGGTGCCAGCGAGGTTTCTCTGAGGAGCTGCAAGGGCAGTGCAGGAGCCGATCTGCAGGCACTGCCAGCAGCTCTGCCTGGGGCTAAGCCTTCCTGGAAAGGCCTTCTGATTATGAAAAGCAAGATTTTAGCTATAACTGCAAAAAAAGAAACGAAAATAGCATGGTTTTTTCCAACACATGGCTGCAGTTACTCGAGGACAGAGGTAACACATGGGGTTTCACAGCAACATGTTGTTCACAGGTCGGTTTACGATCGCTGCGTGAATCATCAGCATCACCCCCAGGGCTTCAAAGTGCACTCGCCAAAACCAATCGCTTCTCCTTCCCGTGGGGGCTCACGGTCTCGAAGCCTCGCCTGGGTGCAAACCGGCACAAGTGCCTCCCGCCACCACTGCCGCCACGCAGCTGACGCAGGCTGGCTCGGAGCCCTGGGGCAGCGCGGGGCAGCGGCAGCGGCGGTGGTGGCGGCAGTGGTGATGGCAGCGGCAGCGTGGGGCAGCGGTGGTGGTGGCGGCAGTGGTGACGGCAGCGGCAGCGTGGGGCAGCAGTGGTGGTGGCGGCAGCGGCAGTGTGGGGCAGCGGCAGTGGTGGCAGCAGCGGTGGCGGCAGCGGTGGCAGCAGCGGTGGCAGCAGCGGCGGTGGTGGCGGCAGTGGTGACGGCAGCGGCAGCGTGGGGCAGCGGCGGTGGTGGCAGCGTGGGGCAGCCCCAGGCAGCACAGCTAGCGGGTCCCCGCTCTGCCTGCGTGGGAAAGCACCTGGCATCGGTTATCCCTCCCCGGGATAGCGCCCGGCCTGCTCCAAAGCACCAGGAGTTCTGGACTTTGGGTGAGGACGTGCGCTGTGTGATTTCAGGTCTCTTCACTCCCTCGTGTTCGTTTTGGAGGAACCCCTGAGGATCTGCTTCGGTCCTGTTGAACGATGGATGTTAAATTGGGGCCTTAAAATATATAACTATAGCTAACCTTTCTGAGATACACTCAGCTGAGCATATAGCATTTAAAGGCCTATTCCTGTAAAAGCCCGTCAAAAAGGATTACCTGGAGTTTGGTTTGGACTTTTTCTATCAGCAGCCCATATTGGCAAGCGAGTGGCAGAGCGCTGCTTTACGTGTACAGGTATAGTTTTGGAAAGCTATGATACAGTATGGTCTCCATCGTATTAGTTGGTGGGAAGACTGTAAAATAAAATCTGGCAGAGCAGCTGGATGAATACTCAGTTTAATTTAAGACCCAACACTCACAAGTCAAACTACAAAGTAGTCCCACTTGGGGTATTCTTGCAGTTTTTGGTTTAATCGAGCAAAATTCTAGAGGTCAAATTTCACCCCCAGTAGAAGTATGTCATGAGACTTCCAGCATTTCTGGTGGAAAAAAACCCAGCCTAGAACCCTTTTCCTCCTGAGAATTGCACTACGGTTTGATCGGGCTTTTTCTCCTTGACACGTCGCCCATTTTATTAACTTCTGCTTTGCTTTAAAAAGAGGCATCTACCGTTTTGCTTCCCTGAAGAAGCTCATAATGTTATAATTCAAGTGTCAGGACAGATTAGGTTAAATGTACTGTGTGATTCCCAAAGGAAAACAAACTTCCAAACATACTCTATTTGCCTTGTTACATGTCATGGATTGCATTAGAGCTGAACATGTAATTCTGTCGCCTAATGTGTTAAAGTTGGCATGAATTTTATTCTCTGTGCAAGGTGAGAAATTACTTAGCTAACAAAACATTTCGTTTCCCCCTCTTTGCGTTCCTTCTTTATGAGATTCTGAATGTGACATTTTCACAAAAAATCCCTGCACTTATTTGTGAAAAATGTATATTAAAACCAAAACACATCAAATGGAAAGAAATCACAGATGGTTTTATTCACAAGCAGTAGAATTAATGGCCTTCCCTACTCTTTATAAATATTGGAAGCAGATGAGTTCATTACTATTTCACTCTAATAAAGAAAACCTGCTTTATTTTGACAAGACATCTACTTATCTAGTGTTTCTACTGAATAATAAATCTATTTTCTTTGAAAAATAAAATAAAGGTTATCAATAAACAAAAACCTGCCTGGAAAATTTGTCAATCAACAAACGCCCAAACATTCATTTCTGATAGTGCAGAAATGGAATTCAAGGGATTTTGAAAATGTCACTAATTTTCAGAATAGAAAGTTTTGAAATGTTTACTTTGTGGTTGTCTTAAATTTTTACATCTTTCAACAAAGCAAGCAGAAAAGTGAAAACATCTGAAAAGGCTTTTGAAAAGAAAAGAGTCAGCACAAGCTGGATAAAGCTGTGGGCTCCTTTATCTTCAAGAAATCTGCACACATGGAGCAGAGTTTAGGACTTTTTTTTTAACTATGCATTCAAACACTTCCCAGTTCACAATCCAGGCTACGTTGAGTTTGCCAGACCTTCAAAGTACTGTTGGCAGCCTTTCCTGCGCTGGGATAAAACATCTTACCCTAGGGAAGCAAAAGCTGAGTCATTTTTAACCCCAAACAACATTCACTGATGTGGTCATCTTGTTAGTCATGGAAATCCTGTGTTATTTCTATTTATGCTTCTTTCAACACTTATTAACCAAGAAGTGAGGAGGTTTTATTTTAAACTGCAGAAGATGTTTATCCTCTCCAGGGCCATGACAATCAGTTACATGGCTTATCCATCATTTCAGAGAAAGGAAAAGATTTTGAGAAACTCCCCAGGCAAGTTAATTTTTAAAGCTGTAGGAGGGAGAGGAGAAAAGAAAACAAACACCACCACCAAAGCCACAGGCACACAAAGCCTGACACAACTGCCTAACGCCGCAGGGACCGTGGCTGGCTCCTTCCAGCCCTTGCGCCTGCTGCTTCCCCCTTTGACAAAAGGAGGATTTCCTTGGGGCGGGAATGGCCAGGAGACACCTTGGCAGAGACAAACGGCCACTCCTGGTGCCAGGAGCACTAAGCAGAGCAGAAGAAATTAGAAATTAGAAATTTTCCTTAGAAAACAAATTCCGTGAATGGCGGACCATGTACACCAGCTCCAGGCTTGCCCTACGCACCTGCCCAGGGATGCTCCTGGGCAGGTGGGTCGGCCCTCGCAGACACCCGGGACCTTTGGTGCAATGCGGAGGGGCTGCATTGAGCGAACGCCAAGTTCCTGGAGAAGCCGATGGGCCGGCGGGTCGGTGCTGTCAGCTGCCCAGACCTCTGCATTGTGGCACGTGCGCCGGCTGAGACCCTGCACAGGGCTCGTGGCGATGGCCCCTCTCAGCACCAGCTGAGCTCTCTGCTTGGCATCAAAAAACCCTTTGCAGACAAATTTAAATTTAGTTTGTCCAACAAGGGACAAATGCAGGAGAAGGACCTGAAATATCAGAGAATATTGTTCTACCTGAGGGGGAAAAGATGGTTCAATGGATGGAGATTTATGTTTTCATAACAAAAAGAAATGCTGTTCAGGTACTGGCTTGGACTCCGACAGCACCGAGGGATGCGGCAGGTGAGGCTCTGGGTTTTCTTTCTGTCTGTTTTTATCATCTCCGCTAATTTGTGCTTTTGAACACCATGTCCACGCTCCAGCTTTGGTCTGTGAGCAAAATACCTCCGGCCAAAGCATCACACGATGTCTAGAGGGGCAGACAGGGATGTCTCCTTGGAGCAGGCAGGGAAGAGGGAGGAGGATGTCTTCGCTTCCCCAGGCTTTGAGCATCACTTGCTCCTCACAATGGAGACCCCCTTCCAGCTCATCACCACCAGTAACAGCAACTCTTTAGATTACGGCTGTTTCAGAAGAAATGCTGCAGAAGTGGCAGAGCGCTTTGGTGAAGAATTAAATTTTTTTTAAATAACATTCAATAATTACCCCCAAATTCTGAGCAGCTGAATTAGGAAATGCAAAGATCAGAGGCTGAGCAGAAATACTGGGATTTCGGTAAAGTCTGGAGTATTTCAACAGCAGAGCGATCCCAGAGGCCTCATGGGGGGAGGAGTGCTGTTCACCAGCAGCGGGAGGAAGGGCAGCTTGTGCTGTATGAGAGTGGTCCTGCGTCCAACCACAAACAAACACAAGGGTTGGGGGATGAGGGTCCTCCCCGGCAGGTGTGCCTGGAAGCTCAGCTGTATTTCCAGGCAGCAGATGCACAGCCCCACGCGGCTTCCCGTGCCACAGAACAGAGCCCATGTCCAGTGGCAACAAGTAATTAGGCAGAAGTGGCTTTGATGTCCGCAGCCATCACCCACTCAGCGATGGCTCTGAGGCAGCTCACGTGCCTGCCCGCCCCACGCCAACATGGGAAGACGCGAGCTGGCACGTGGGACGGGCCCACTCTGGTTTATGTCGTCCCCGCGCCGCCTCCTCCCGGGCCGGGATATTCAATCAGGTGCCAGTGACGGCTCCCACAGCAGCTCTAAGATGCAGTTTCTTAGTTTTTGGTACTCACTTTCAAAAGGAGGTTATATAAACATGTGCCTGAAGAGAATGTCGGGAACTTGGGTATTAATCTCTAATTCAAAGACCACTCAAAATAAGCAAGACAGAAATACTGGCTGGGGTGAGAGAAGATGCCAGAGGTCGTATTGTGCACCACCAGCTTGGGACAAGTTCAGAAGAATAATTTAGCACAAAGAATAACAATTGTCAGTTTTAGTGGCGTGGTATCAGCCTCTCCCTGGTCGAGAAGTCTGTTTCTCCCGCAGGGGCTTGCTGCCGCCGGCCATGCAGGCACCTGCCTGCCCGCAGCAATTCCAGCCCGGCAGCCACCGCAGCTGGGAGCCCTGCGGCCGCCTGCCCGCACCTGACGGGAAGGGCTCTGCCCCGAGCCGAGCACTGCTCTCGCTGCCGCCGGCACAGTGCCTGCGCCAGGTATTTCTTTTGCCAGGTTTCGCCCTGTCCTGCCCAGTAATGAGGCGTCTCCCCACTGCTGTGAGGCGGCCAAAGGGACTTCACCCTCCAGCACCACACGGACACCAGGCGCCGTCTCCCATCGCTCGAGCCGAGTTGCGTCCCGGCAGCATCCCTGTGGTGCCCTTAGAGCGCTCGGTGCTCGTCTGAGCGTGAGCAAAGCAGGGCCACCCAGGACAGACTGTCGGTCATAAAAGCATGGCACCTCCCCTGCAACTCCCACTTCCACCCTTAACTGCCTCCTAGCACACGGACATATTTCAGAGTTGATTATAAAACCCTGTTTATTTGTGCAGAATCCCAGTTTATAATATTTCTAAAAAATGAGACCACGGAGCCCTGAGCTGGGCAGGGCCACTCAGCCTGCAGAAATGCTCCCACCTGGCCCATGAGCAGCCTCCATCCTCAGTGCGTCAGCTCTGAGCCGAAACGCTGCATCAGAGAGCGGCTGCTAGGGTGGCCTCCGGGTGAGAAAGTCCTGCCCAAAAGCCCTGCGTGCTGCCAGTGGCCAGGGACCCGGGGGGCCAGGGGCTGTGGTGAGGTATCGTGCAGCCCCATGCAAGCTGCCCACTGCTGTCACCTGCTGCACGCTGCTGTCACACTGCACGCTGCTGCCTCTCACTGCCTGCTGCACTCACGCTGCACACTGCTGTCACCTGCTGCATGTGGCTGCAGCAGTCCATTGCTGCTCCGGCTGGAATGCCAAGAGCTCCTGGTGAGACCCATCATTGCCCTGAGCTGCGGCGGCACCAGCATCCCTGGCACAGGGAAGCACATCTATACAGAAAGGCCGGGGGAAGGACCGGCCATGCACAAGTGCGCACATGTTAAAAATGATTAGTTCAAAGAAAACCTGTGCTGCCAAGTCAAGCCTGCGCTGGCGTTTCCAAGCTTTGAGGCTGACTCCATGACTTTAACTTGACCTCCTCATAATTACACACAATGCAAATTTTGCAGCTGATAATTATGAGTGACTAAAGTTGTTAACCTTTATAGAGGATAAACAAGTTGCTTCACTGACGTTGCCGTCATTTACTGTAGTGACACACTTATTGCCGCACATATTTGGGATCCGGCCTGTGTGGCAGCGTGGACATCACGTGTGGTCCCTTACACTCCAGAAAACGCTTAAGTTGAGCTATTTTGACTTCCGTGTTTTGACTTTGCAGCATACCTTTTGAGAGAGACATTTTGGACAGATTTTCCAAGGCTTTTTATATCTAATCTCGAAGGACAAAACAACACAAACAAAAGCAAATTACTTACAGGGGGATCATGCTGCCGCCTCTGAAGTTGACCCTTCAGATCCATGATCAGACTGTAGCTGCTTTGGTCAGTCGAGAGACTGGCCAGCCCTGCAGGCAGTCACTGCTGTTCACCAGCTCCTCCTTGGAGGCTTCACAGCCCCTGGTCCAACTCTAATGATGCCTCTGCTCCCATTTCTTTATTCCTCCTGTGCCTAAAATCAGGTCCCATCTTTTGCAGTGTCCTTCACCTTCCTGGACAGCTTGAGAGCAGAGGAAAAGGTGTGTCTGGTCTCGGTCCTCGTCCCACCAAAACTGCTCAAAAAGTCCCCGTCAGCCCCAAGCAGGAGCAAAAGGCAATCTGCTCAGCTGTGGCAGAGGAAAAAGCACCTTGTAAGCAAGTCTCTCACAAAAAAGCCTGCAATCCCTGTTCTTTACTGAGACTCTCCAGTCCAAGGACTGACATGTGTGATGGTATTTTCTTCCAGAAGTGGATAGGAGGTGGGAAGGGAGGAACGCTCACATCTGCAGGAAACCACTGGAAACATCCACCGGGTGACAAACCCAGCTTTGTACCCTTGCAGTGTGTAAGGCTGACCCTGCACCATTCTCATTCCTGAACGAACATCCGTCGGGGTACAAAGCCCAATGCCTGTGGAAGCAGGCAAGCCCGCTGTAAGAAGCATTACCTGTACCAAGCAAACCTGTAATCACATCAAGAAACAGAATCGGTTCCAGGTGCCACAGCTACAACCGCTACATGGCGGCTCAGTCCAGAATAAGCACTGACTCACGTTTCATTCCTCCTGATGTTTTTAACTACTTTCAAAACATCCAGGTTTGGGATCTGAGGAAGTCAATGCAACGATGGTGCAGAGGGAAAAGAGCTGCTGGTCCCAAGGGATGCCCCTTTCCACTCCCCTAAGTCAGAGCTGCAGTGTTTTAAGCTTCTTAAACTCCAAATTTAAAACACAAAGCACAGAATAAACTGATTAAACCAAGTTTTATTTAACAAATTATATTAAGAATACAGACTAAGTTATCACACAATGAAACTTCCCTTTGTAAAATACAGGAGGGTCATCTAAAATAAATATAAAACGTAGTAACATTCATAAGATTAATGCACAGTAAATTCACTTTCAATAACCCAACAAAATGCATAGCATCTTAAAAAAACACTTTGCAACTGCATAAAAGGTTTGTCTTCCGTTTGCATGATGACATTTAAAACTCTTGCTGTTAGGAAACAATTTCACAATAAATGACCAGAATATCCAAACTGTTTGGTTTCCCTGTATTGAATGAATTGAGCAGCACCTTACTGAGCTTTTTCATGAGCAGAGGAGCACCCTCCCTACTGCAACGCTGTCAGAGTTTTATGGCTCAGGATAACTAACACCGACACCGCTTGGCTGCCCCGCTGCCGGGAGAGATTCCTGTCCGTTAGTCAAGGCTCGAAGGCTGAGGTAATTATTTGAATGCAGCGAGATGCGCATGCCCTTCAGGAGGAGTGGGAACGGCTCTCGGGCTCTCCGGTGAGCTGCTCTGCTGGCACCTGTGAGACGTGCCCGCTGCCACCCCGGCCAGGCTCCTGGGGCTGCTTTGGGAGAGTGGCCGGTGGGCGGATCTGGGGAGACAGACCCAGTGTCGCCTGAGGGCGGTGGGGAGGTGAAGGCCAACGTGGGACCGGCCAGATCCAAAGTCGCCGCATCCCGTTTTCCCTCCCCCAAGGAGATTTTTAGGGCCCCACTGAAGAGGAGGTGCCCAGACCTGCGGACACACACCCTCACCACCAGCGTCCACCTGGCACATGCTGTGCCCACGTCAGGATTTTCTCCAGGCTCTGCGGTGCATGCGTTCGGTCTGGAGAGCTCAGGAAACCAGTGGGGGCAGAGGCAGGTGTGAAACCAAACAAGCCCAAAGCTACAGACTACCAACAACCTCTCACTACACAGGAGGCTCACAGGGGATCCTCTCCTACAAACACCGCGGGCAAACTCAGTGACAGTCAAAGGAAAAAAGTTTGACAAAGTTTATTCCTATGTAACTACAGCTATGAGATGCTCCCACAGGGAAGACACCTGCTACAACTGTCCACACTTGAATTTTATCACAAAGTTCACACTCTACATTACTTTCTGGACTAATTTCTTGCCTTTCCATTGTTAACACATTAGACAGCACTGCCTGGCCTGGATGGCCCACAAGTCATCTCGGTGCGCTACCTGCTCTTTGCCGTGAGAAATCCAGGAGGCAGTGTGTCACTACTAATTCACATCAGAAGGTGTATTTTACAGTAAGTAAACCCCTCACCGCTGCTTTTCTGTCTCTGTTGCAGACGTATGATAATTTGGCAAACTAATTTCTCCATCAGCCACAAGATTAAGCTACCTAGAGACTAGTTTTGTTCTAGAAATAGAGGCAAGGTAGCCAAGCATGTCTGGTAAAGCTCTGCAAATCCATTTCTGTTGCTTTCCATTGACTCATCCCCTCCTCTTATGCTCCAGAAGGCTTCTCCACAGCCAGACAACATCAACATCAGGCTCCTTGAATATTTATTGCCTGGGCCAATGCTACCACAGTCACCTTTTGGACAGGGAGGGAGGAAGATGCAGAGAGATGCTGGTAGTGGCTATGGGACATGCCAACAGGGAGGACTTGCTGTGAGCATGCAAGGACCAGCCTTGCAATGAGTTGCCGTGAGTACAGAAGTTACGGAACAGCAAATAAAACCTGTCTGTGGAAATGCCGACCTGATGCCCAAGATCTTGGGAATTCAGAGGTGCAATAAAGAAGCTTCCTATAATCGGTGGACTGAGAAGACAACACATGCAGTCAACCACCCTGCGCCATGTGTCTCACTGTGCTTCCAAGCACTGGCTTTCAGCCCTCTCCCCTTTGGAAATGCCCAGATTTCCAGCCTTCGGTTAGCAGGTCTGAGAGCTCAGCTGGCTCTCAGCAGCTGTAGCTCTTTGCTCAAAACACCTCTATTGCGTTTGTACCACAAGAACTGCATTTGTACTATTCATGCTTTCAGTACAGGGTATCCGTGCAGTGCCACAGTGCAGAAACACACTGTGACGATCAAACTCTCTCTCAAGTTTCTTTGCAGATGCACCCCTGAAGCAGCTTTGCTAGCCCAGTGTAAGAGAGGGAAGAGTGAGAACCAACTATACAAATATATCCTGAAGATTTCTTAGATGCTTGTCCCAGCTGCATGTCCTGTCAGCATTTTGAGCCATCCAGTGTTTCTTATAGGTCACTGAAGAGAAAGCTGAGCTCACTATCTCTAAGAAGGCAGAGCAAACGTTAACTGTTGCTATAAATATTAAAGCACCAATTTTATCTACTGATGCTCTCTAAGCTAAATCTCACAGGAAGGGACTCGAAGCTATGCACCCATTTTTCTGAGACATACCTGGGGAGTGCCCCACTGAATGGGGGGCTCGGCAGCTATCCGAACCTGCTCCTCACTGAGCACTCCAGCTGCCACGCAGTCAGCCCTGACCTTGGCACAGGAAGACACAGCTCGAGGAGGGGGTCCTGGCAGCTGTATCCCCATCTCCTGGTGGCAGGAACTGCCCCTGGAGCCCTGCAGATGCTGTGCTGGCTGCCCTGCACCAGCCTGCAACCCTCACTCCTCCACCACCAGTAACAGGGAAGGTCAGCTCTCTGCAGCTCCTTCATCCCAAAGCTATGAGGAGTGCACCACGCAGATGGCTTCTACCTACCTGCAGTGTCCACTAAGCCACAGGAGAAGCTATAAACGGATGCCACAGAAAACTACAGAACAAATTATGAGCAGAAAAATAGAAAGACAAAAGATGGATGAGATGGGCATAGTACTACAGCATGGAGTGGATTTGAACTTCAAGTGAACCTGAGCCGAATGACCAGGCTGCCATGGTATGTTCATTTGTCGATGTCGGCATCATCAATCTAGCCTTTGTGAAGCTTGGCAGTGAGGTCTGGCTTTGCTTTCCTGCAGGATAAATAAGAACTAAAAATGGTGCTGCAACCTCCAAGTAAACGAGCACTTCCAGGGGGTCACCCAAACCTCCAGAGCTGGTGCAAATGGCATTAGCTTTAATTCTTTTGCCCAAATATGACACACCTACAATGAAATCGGCCCCTGCTTTCCAATCGCACAGCCTTGCTTTACAGAGGCAGTTTTAGAAAATTATTTACCTGACTGGAACAAGTTGAAGCGAAGACTTGGAATTGGTCTGTCCTGAATGTTATGGTATTTTGTGCTCATTATCCCAGCAATACGGTATGGTGCCTTAAAACCAGAAATGAATCTTTGGACAAGAAATATTTTACATATGTACAAATAAAAAATACAAGCTGACAGTACAAAACCTACTGTTAGTCACCATTCTGTCCAACTAGAAAATGCAAGATCAATCAAAAGCAGTGCAAAGCAGGTCAGGGCATACATATGACCCAGACTGAGAGCAACAATACTGTTACTTGTTACTATGGCAATTGCATTTCAATAGGGTTAGGTAATCAGTATTTTACAATACAAAAAGTTGTACGTTTTAACACTAACTTAAAAATTGCCATTTTGCTGCCATGATGTAGCTTTGTTCTACAGCAGAGACTTGAAAAAGCAGCACGGAGTCAGATGGGCACTTCTAAATAACTTATTACAGCAACAGACTTCTCCAAGACATGCATTTGACTCGGGAACGAGCTAAGGTCAGCGATCACAAGGAGGCTGAGGTCAGGGTTTAATGCATCCCACTCTCATCCTGCACTACGTCAGAGTTCAGTGCTTCCCTGTGAGTGCACAAGGGAACAGGCACATCTCTTTTGTTTTAGCAGCTAGCGGGGCAAATATTAGAAAATTGTCCAAAGTGACGGGCAGGTGACAGCATCCACATTGTCAGCAGGGCCCCAGCTCTGCAGGCAGCTTGGCCAGGGGTCAGCGGGGTGCTGCCGGGGTCTGCCTGGGCCGCTGCCAGCATCCAGCCCGGAAAGAAATACAGGATGTTTGTTGCTCCAGGTCCTGACGGACACACGGACACCCTGTGCAAAGCGGAGGTGCTTCACCTCGGGAACTGCAGTGCAGCTTGTGCTCTCTGCGCCCCTCCGCCTTGCCAGTGCCCGGGGAGAGAGGCCAAGGCAGGTCTGAGCAAGCGACCCTGGCTCCGCCAGCCTACAGCAAAAACAAGTGATCACAGTCTGGGGTTGATCCCGGCCGCGGCGGGGCTGCTGTGTGCCCAGACCTCAGTGGAGGCAGACAGGGCATCCACCATGGCTCAGTGCTGCCCGCTGGACCGAGTGCTGCAGGGGCCTCCCGCCGCGAGGTGTCGAGAGCCCATCAGCTCCATGTCAGCTCAGGCGGGATGCCCGGGGGCTTGCAGATTAACCAGCCATATCTTTTACTCTTCCCTACTTTTAGGGCTCACTGCTGCGCGTTTCTTGATGGTCTGCGAGCTCACGGCTTGCTGTTTGCAGCAGTTTGTTACAGCTCTGGTTTTGGTGACTGTCCTGCAGCAGGGGTTACGAAGTGGGGACAACCGAGGGGCTGCCGTCAGGCTCCCAGTCACGTACTCACGTGGAGAGACGTCCGCAGCAGCGAGGGAGGGTGGGGGCAGCTGCCGAAGGGCTGCACAGTCCCAACACGTGGAGCGGCGTGTGCAGGAGGAGGTGGTGCAGCGCAGGGCGGGCGGTGATGGCCGGACGAGCGGGTGTCTGCCGGGACAGCCCTGGCGCCGCGTCCCGCTCAGTAGTATGCACACACACGCCTGCTCCAGCGCCGGCGGCCCCTCTCAGGACTGCGGGACCGGCGGGCACCTGGTAGGGCTGGGCGGCAGGCGGGCCGCCGCACTCTGCTCCGTCCGGAAGCTGTAGTCGTACTACGGGGCAAAGCAAGACAGAGGGAACCGTGGGGCACTGCCCAATGGCAGCCCGGGCCAGGGCATGCAGCCACGTAGCCACGCAGCCGCACTCCCCGGCCCGTGCCAGGACGATACAACAAGCAGAAGACTGAGGTACGAATTGGGCCTGGCAGCACCCTGAGCTGTGATCTCATCCCCCTGCCCCAGGCAGGGCCATGCCGGGTGAGCCTGCCGGCACCACCAGACCCCACGTCAGTAACCATCCCGGGTAGGATTCGTGCCCCTCCCCCCCAAAACCGTGCTAACACAAACAGGACCACACTCATCCTGTGCATAGAGCAGCTAGTCAGAAAGATTCCCCTTTGTAGGCCTCATTTACACAAGCTGGTACCATCATAACTAACATTTTTGGTTACAGTGAAAATTCCTATTTACGTGTCCCTGCACACCACAGATGTCACCGCAGCTGGCTGGACGTTGCTGCAGCCCCAGGGACATCCCTGCAGCTGATGGACATCCCTGCTGCCGGCTGGACGCAGCGGCGTGGGCCAGGGTGCCGCAGCGTGTGTGGAGTGTGCCGTAGCAGTGCCATCTCGTGGCACGCCGTGGGCCGCACCCTGACAGCCCCAGGCCACCCTGGACGCTGTTGTGGCCCCTTGCCATGCCATGGCATCCCCAGGAGAGGCCGGGGCTGCGGTGGCTCTCCCATCGTGAGTGGTGTGGCCAAAGCGGAGCGATGCGCTGGGGCTGCCGGGGCAGGAGCGGCACGCGGCCCCGGCACACCCACTGTAACGGCTCCGGATGCGGACCATCCTCCCCCACATCTCCCAGTGTCCCGTCTGTGGCTCCTGGGATGTCACCAAGACATTCCGCTGTTCCCGCGGGCCAGGCCCGTTTGCCACCGCTCCTTGCTAGCCAGCCCAGGGCGTGGGACATGCTGCCAGAGAGGTGGCCACGGGAACTCAGCGACCTCACTGGCGCCTGACCCCAGGGACGGAGCCGCAGTGCTGGACGGGCTGGCTGTGCCAGGGCTGCCGCGGGCTCGCCCGGGGTGCCAAGAGCCCTCGGAGCTGTGCGAGGCCTGCGTGCTCCTTTGCGGAGAGGCAAGCGGGACCCGCTCCTCCGGCCAGCTCCAGCGGAGGTGGCCTTGGCCTTCTCTGCTCCAACGCTGAAACCTCCTCTCCGTCCCGGCTCGGTGTGCCCAGTGGCGAGGCCACCGACGCTCCAGCAGCTGCCACCGCCCAGGCGCCAAGCCGCGGCGGGACCAGCTTCCCCGCCGCGCACGGCGCCAGCCGCCGGGACCGGGAGCGGGAGCGGGACCGGGAGCAGGACCGGGACCGGGACCGGGACCGGCCCCGCCGTCGCGCAGAGCGCCCGCTCGCCCGGGGGGGAGCGGGGCCGGCAGGGAGGCGCCGGGGCCGGCAGAGGGCGCGCGGGGACCGCGGCGCGTCCCCCCCCCACGCCCCCGCCCGCGGCCGCGGCGGAACCCCGCGGGACCCCCCCGGTTCGCGGGAAGGACGCTGCGCGTCTCGGGGAACCTGTGCGAGGGGATGTGTCAAGGAGTCGTCTTTCTCAAGACCGCCTCTTAATTGGCAAACACGTCTTCATTAATTTTACCTCAATGTCATGATGTCACAGCCAGCGGTACCAGCCCCAAGCTAAATAAGCAATAAGCCTCATTTTTCAACACACAAACACATAAAGATGTCAGCTCAAACTGTTTACTAATTAACACTTAAAAAGACACAAATTAGATATGCGTGGCTAAGAGCAATTATAATCAAGACGAATTTCTCTAGTCATTTGGGAACTGAAAAAAAAGCCTAATTGCTGGAACCAATGTTTTAAAAACTGAAATCATGCCAGTTAGCAAATATGTTCATTTAAAGAACATTTCATGTGACTACACTCTGGAGAATTGACTACAAACATGAGAACAAGGAAAAAGATTTCTGTATAAAATTAAAATTTTAAGCTCTTTTAGATTTACAACTTCTTCGTTAAATATATTTGCAAAGAACAGCCCATGAAAACTTGTAGCAATTAAGTGGTTAAATGATCTGCCTTCCTTGTCAGTTTAAAAGGAATGATTAATATTAGATGCTCACTTTACTAATTAGACCCTCTCCAGACTTTTCGCTCAATGCCAAGCTAAAACGAAGATGGGGTGCACTCTGCCAGCGCCCCGCCAGCGCAGGAGGCCCACAGTAGCCCGACAGCTGACTGCGCTGCCGACACCCACGTGGCACAGCAGCACCCGCTGCCGCCACCGGAGCCGAGAACGGTCTCGGCACCTTCGCCACCACCTGCACCGCTTGCCCGCTTGGTGACGTTCCCCTACCCAGGACAGGCAGGAGCCGCGAGGACAAACTCCCTGCAGCCCTGCAGGGAAAGCCAGCAGCAGCGCTGCCAGGGCTCTGCTCCTCTCCACCCTACATCCACCAAAGCAGCCGTGGGCAAACGGCGCCCTCGGCTTAAATCCGCCTTCACCCACTGGGCTTCACCGCCTCTTCATATGCCATTTCTTCATACACTCCTCAGGGCACGGCTGTGCAGTCCTGCTGCAATGGGATGCTGACTTCAGGTGCAGCCTGAGTGTGCAGTACAGGGTTTGCGCCTATTTTCATCACTTTTCCTGAAAGGGTGGAGTCATTTCATTCAGCTCGCCTCGCAGCTTGGAGGATGGGTGCATACATCTGCAAATGTGGCGACAGAGAACAATAACTCTTGGAATTCTCTGGGAATATTTTTTGCAAGGCATCTAGCTCCAGGGAAAATGTTCTTGCTGCTTTGGAAATCCAGAAGATTTGCTGTAATGGTGCTATTGCTTGCAAGGGAAATAAAGCCATACAGAAATTCACAATATTTATATGCATAGCTATCTATGTGCAGACAAGATGCTTCATCAAGGAATACGGGCTGCATAATTATACTTTTCATTACTGCGAAACGCACACAGCCTGTAACGGAACAGGAGGGTGTGGGGAGAGCTGGCAGGTACCAACCTCTCCTCCCCAGGCCACACGAACAACTCTGGTACTGGTGTCCCCGCACTCCACAGGCCTGCAAGGGGCACAGGACAGGGCTGCACAGCCCACCCCTCTGGGCAGCGCCCAAGCTGCCAAGACCTCTCCCGCACCAGACGACACGCAGCAGGCTGCAGAAGCAAATCCAATGCCACTTCGCTTGCCCTCCGGCAAAAGGGACCTGCGGCCCCGCGGCCAGCTCCTGGCGAAGAGTGGGGGGAAGGCGGCAGGCATGTGTCGGGGCCACCAGCTCTGCGCACACCCGCATCCCAGCGTGCAGGGCCCTCGTGACAGATGCAGGCAGTCCCAAACAGAAGCATGGCACACACGCCACGTGGCAGGACCGCAGCACCCAAGGCAGCGGGTGCTTCTGCCAGCGATTGCCCCTGTCAGGCAGCAACTTCAGAGCCGCCGTTGCTGCTCCCCTGGCCAGCTGGGAGCCTGGAGAGAGCCGGCAACCGACCACCTTCTTTTTGTACTCAGACAAAACTTGCAGGCAGGAGAAGAGGATGGATTTAGGAAACTGGACTCACAACTGGAATCAAAAAGTGGAGAAGCCATGAGGAGTCTGAAGTTTTGCTATGCCATCTTCTTACTCTCTGCCTTTAACCCTTTAACAAGAGAAGATGTTTGTGACCGATGGTGCCTGAAGAAGCACGTGCTGCTGAGACCATTTTCCTCCTGGTCTGAGACTTCAGCTGAGAGGCAGCCCTTGCAATGCAGGCAGCTCCTCAGCACCATGCAGCCCAAGTCTTGCATGTGCCAAAATGCTCCCTCAGGAACAGGAGTCCACCCTCGGTTTGATGGCTGTCTTCTCCCCAAGCTCCTGGAAGACTCACGCTCACTGGAAGTACAGCCAGGTTTTCCTGGTAACAAGTTACCAGCACCATCAAACTGAAAAGTGGTGAAGTAGTTTACCTGACATTGCTTAGTCAAATTCATTTGCTTTCCTGAGATGCAAGAGGCAACCTAATACAAACAGTGTTCTGCTTGTAACATGTTAATAAATGACAAAGAAAGGTTAAGTAAGAAAGACATCTGGAATTAAATAGAGGGCAGACAACTTTGGCATTAGATTCAATACCTAAAGTGTCTTCACCCAGCACAGATCACAGAGGACATCCCTAATTCTGAGCTTACTCTTTGACCCCGTGTTGACTTTATCCACCAGCAGTGACTTGGGAAAGACAAGAGAGGCATTTTCCATAAGGGAAGGGATCTTACAATGAAGTGAACACAGCTCTCATGACGCTTTTGCTTAGTGCCTGGCTGGCTACCTACCTCCTTTTCGATTTCTGCAAGGGTTTTGATTGTGATGCCCAAGAGATCAACCGGCTGCATCTGGCAAGAAAAAAAAAGAAAAAAAAAAAGAATCAGAAATGTCAAATTTAGGGTTTTTTGTTTTGGTTTTGTTTTGTTTAAAGTCAGCAAATACTCTGTCACCGGAGATTTAGAGGCACCATCTGTAAACACATGCATAATCCTGTTTCTCCATCTACAAGAAGCAGAAGGTGGGTTAGCTCTAACGCCTTTCTCCCTAAGCGGGGACAGCTGACACTCATCTCAGTGTCGCTTTGCACAGGTAGATCTTCAGCCATCTCCCTGCCGCAGGACGGCTGTTAGCGGAACGCACTTTGTAACACCCTATGGATTTCATATGGCCCCAGCACGTAGGTGTGAGAGGCACCGGCTGTGGGAAGCCCCGACCAAACTGACCATATGGTGGCAATGGTGTCTAAAGGATCCAAGGGGAGGATTAGCACGACCTAATCTCTCTGCATTTGTCCTCGCAGCAGGGAGTCCAGCTTTCTGGGAATAACGGCCCATAAACAACCCTTTCAGAAAGCAATGGTTGTGAAAAACCGTGTCCGGCTGCACACGCAAGTTGTGTCAGCAGGAAGAAGAAAGCACAAAGCAGGAGCACAGACGTGAAAAATCAGATAGAGCTGATGGCTCAGTGTTTGCCTTAACAGCTTCTTGTAAATTGATTTTTAAAGAGATATTGTTTTAGGATTGGATGGATTAGGGAACTAATAATGGGATGCTGAGCCTTTGAGCTCTGGATCACCAACTTAAACTAGCACTGGCCCAGCGACACTCAAAAGTCATTGTGAATTGGTACCCGGGTTTCCATTTTGGCTGAGCAAACCTACCCTGCCCAAGCTGTTGGCGGCACCCTCCGCCGGCACTGCAGAGCTCGGCGCTGAGCAGGCAGGATACGGTGCCCTCTCGAGCTCACCCCGCTGCAAGGCAGGAGCCGTGCCGCTGGCAGCACAGGCACGCCGAGCAGGACTCCGCTTGAGGAGTGAACTCGCTTAGAAATGTGCCGTATGTGAAAACAACCCAGCCTGTTTTGCCGCTGCACTTGAGACACTTTGACTCGGATAATCTCCCACGCCAGAGGGCAACCCCAGTCCTGCTCCCTGGAACCCAGCCGCAGTCCAGCTGCGGCACCATTAGGACACAGCCGCCTCCGCCAACTTTCCAGGCTGGGACTGGTAAACGTAAGGGCACAGCCTCCCCACCAAACTGGATTTTGGCCAGCACAGCCGCGGCAATCCTACCACGCCCAGTCAGCTACAGCCACTCGCACTCCACCTGCAAAACCACCAGAGCCCGCCAAGACTGAGTAGCTCTGGAAGATCCTCGCCCACATGCCGCTGCCCGGCTCTGCCTGCGCAGGGCATGGAGCCGCAGGAGCCTCGCGGCAGCTGCCAGTGCTGAAGCGCACCATGCCATTACTGTTGCCTTGAACTTCTGGGGTGCAAAAGGAAAGTCATAAAGCTGACTGCACTGCGCCATCTCCACAGCAGTTTAAATCTAGGAGAGCTGTACGTTTGCAGCTTTCTTTACAATCTATGCTAAGAAATTAGAAATGCTTCCAGCACCAGAGAGTCCCACCACCATTCCTATTTCTGATGGTGATAAACCTTCAACTCCCAGGACAATTCAGTTTTAGAAGTGATCTGGCAAAAGCCATTCCCACCCTATCGGAAAATATTGTGAAGCGCAACCTTGGGTCATCTCAAGCACTGGGTATATATTAGGCCCCACAACAGAAAAGCTCCCAGAGGCAGGTAATTTGCGTTGATGCTTTGTGATCACTCTCCATGAAAAGATGAATTTCAGACACTGGGAGAACAATGAAGGCAACTTACCCCTTCAGGAGCGCAGGCAAACTTCTCAGAAATCATAAAAGGCACTCCATCCATTGCTGAAAGGGACAAAACGAGCAGACACGTCACATTTCCAGCTGACTTCTCACATGCAACTTCACACATTCCCAGTGACAGATCAAGTATTCATGGCATTGACACATGATTGATAGCTCATAGAAGTTATTGCCAGCCTTTTCCTCCCTCTAACCTGCCAGTGGTTTCTCTCTGTTCGAGACACAGCTGGGTTAGTCCCTACCAAATCAGGAATTCAATGAACCCTCCCTGCTCTATCCAAACACAATTTCATGGTCTCAATTTTGAGTCTTCCAATTTGGTTCAGCTGCCAAACCAGGACAGTATTTGAAACTGAAAACAAATACAAACAGTTTAAGAGGACAGACATCTATTTACCACTACCACACAGAACCATCTGAGCAAACTCGGTGGTGTCTGAGCAAGAGGCTAAGGAACATACCTGGTCCAGGTGACTTGTACCTCTCCAAAGCCATAAGTACTACTACCTGGGCAGAATGAAAACAAACACGTGGGGCCAAGCACCCTCCCTGGCCTGGCTGCTGCCACTGCAAACTCAACAGTGGGCAACAGAGCTCAAACACTTGCAAACCACATCTGGAGGACGGAAACCAGTGGAGTATGAGGACAGACACAAGGACGTGATGGCACACGGCACAGCCTCATGTCACTGGGCCAAGCTCTGTAGCACAACCTTAATGATACTAAGAGGATTGTTTGCCTTTATATTGCCTTGTATGTTCTTCTTAGATAGTGCAGTGATATTCGGTGTTTCTGTCTTGCTATCACCACCTCGAAAACTTCACAGAAAGCCTCCCACAAGACACGTCAGTACAAGGGAGACACTTATTTTTAAAACATTTAACTCAGCAATTTCCACACAAGACTGAAAAGGGCACATTTCTAAGGCAGACTGCAGCCCCAAATACACCTGCTTTATTTCAGTTACACCTTTAACGTTTTAAGTCTTTAAATTTCAGCTCTGAAAGAAATAAAAACTTCAAACTAGAGCAAATTTAAGCCCTGAAATGCCCTCAAGTAATCCTCAAATAGGGTTTTCTTTCACAAAGCATCTGCACCCATGAACCCAGCATTTCTCTGCTTGCTGTTTGTAACTTCCATCAGCACCAGTGACTTACCACGTTAGTGATTTAACACAGGTTATTTAAGAATACTTAGCATTTTACATTTGCTTTGTATATTTTTGACGTAAAAAAAACCCTCCACTGGAGTAATTTCATTATCAAAGGTGCTATATGGCAGCCACAGCACTACATGAAACAAAAGGAAACAGATGAAAAGCAGCATCACCAAATCCGGGAAATTTTGAACCTGAAAGACCATCTGCATTTGTTATCCCAACAGAAACCTGCTTTGATCAGTCACACGCCGGCTTTTGTAAAGTAATTTAAAGAATAAGCCGTGATGAGCGTGCACGTTCCCCCGGCAGCGCCCGCCGGACTGCCTCCATCCGTCCTTCGGTCCTTGCGCACTCCAGCCCTCCCAGAGCTCAAAACTGCAGAGCAAAGCAGCAGATGAAAGCAGGGTGTGCCAAAGGCTCAGCAGCGCAATTAGCACTCTCCTAAACAAACGAGCTTCAACAGAGCTGTAATTAAGCAGGCCTGTAATTAAGTATATGCCCTTTATCATAACGATCATGCTTAAAAATGGCATGATGCATGGAAGTGTGTTATTAATGCTGCACTCCCAAAGCGCAGGAGCGTGCACAGGAGCTGGCGTGTCAGGCCTGTCACTAGGCTGCTGGTAAAATACATTAAAGGGAGAAATCGGAAAACAACACGCTCATTCAACAGCTCTTTTCACAGCCAGGCACTAGAAGTCATGAGGATTTAAATACCCACCAATTCAGGAAACTTTACGGAAATAAAGCACAAGGCTGTCACAGCCAGCCGCCTCCCCCAGCGCTGGGAAGGGTGGCAGCCTTCGCCCCACGGCTCGGCTGGGCTCCGGGAGCTGTTTGGGCACGTAAGGGGCTGCAGGCAGACGGTGGAGACCCCCTGAGACACGTGGGGAGCGGCTGCTCATCCCTCGCCTCTGCTTCCAGGCTGAATGATGGCTCCGGACAAAGCAAACACTTTGGAGGAAGGACACCGTCGTGTCCCCCACCTTGCCCTCAGAGGTGCTGCCCGCCGTCCCACAGCACTGGCCACAGGAAAAGAGAGATTCAAAGCTACTGCTGCCAAAGAAGGCTTTTTTCACATTCACGAGGACTTCAAGGGTGAGGCACCCAACTTCCTTTTAGGAATGTAAATCCAAATCCAAGAAGATTAACAAATGCAGCGGCACTTTGCTCCAGCACAACACTGAACCATCTCACATTAGTGTTAGCTTTTGTATCTTGTGGACAAGACCGTGTCACGCAAAGTGTAGAGCATGCTTCGCACGGGTGCCGTGCACCACGCTGCTTTGAACAAATCCCCAGCTGCAGCACTGCATTTTTGCAGTAATTTTACAGGGGAGGCTCAGCGCTGCGCTGCACCCCCTGCCCACCGCATGGCCCCTTGCCGCAACAGGGCTGAGCGCTCTCCTGAGGCCAGGCTGCAGCACCGGTCCCTGCCGGCGCTCTGCAGGGCACTGCTGGCAGGTAGCCCTGACGCCATCACCGCTGGTTTGGCAGCGTGTGTGCGTGCCCGGCCCCGGCAGATGCCTCTCCTGGCACAGGGCCCACCTCTCCGTGTTTCCCAGGTGGAGCATGGCCATGCAGCACAAGCAGCGATGCTGCTGTGATGAGGCTGCACAAGTGCAAGCTTACGCTCGGAGCTTGTGTGGGTTGAGCCCTTAAAAGCATTACCCCACCGCACACCAGCTCACCGAGACTCACAGAAGAGGGAAGGAGGTAACTGCAGGAAGCGATCTCCAGGGCCAGGCATCTTCAGCAACAGGCAGGAGGAAAGAGCTCCCATCACTGCACCACAGTCTGCTGAAGTGGCCAGCACTGGGGTCTAGGCGCGGGTGCCATCGCTCCCACCGTGCACCGCAAGACAGTACGCAACTGCTGTTTACAGCAGCCAGTTAATTTCATAATAAAATTAAATGAAATCAGAACTGTAGGAGGCTTTTAATTCCATGTCCCTTGTTCTGATGCTATGCTGTAAATAAACAGCAGCAGCAGCCTCTGATTCTTCCTTTTTTCCTTTTTTTTTTTAATCCCCTGTTGCTTTTGAAGCATTCCTGGCAGTCTCTGATGAGCAGAGCACTGTGCTGAGATTCTGCCCAGTGTTACCATTTCCATGGGCAGTGTCAAGACTTGCCAGCCAGGCTTTGGCCTGGAGCTGCAGTTCTAGTTTTAGTCTGGCCAAGAGCTATTCCACGCTCCTCGATGTCAATTTGCACCATGATCGAGACCAGCAGACGGTAACATAAAGGAATTGGTGCTGGTGAATGATAAAGTACAGCTCTTTCCAAAGGCAACATGTACTGATTCAGAACAAAATAGGTGGGCAAGGTCTCATTTTTACAGCATTACCGCCAGTAGCATTACTCATACCACCACTTGACTAAGCTCACACGTTGACCCACGTAGGTTTTAACATCTTTAAAAGGTTGTGACGTTAAAATATTTTTAAAGACCTATAAAACGTTTGCACCTTGCACGTTTCACTGAAAGCCTCCTTGCACAGGCAGGCAAAGCTGCTCTTGCCCTGCACCGCTCTGAGAGGGGCCAGCGGCAGGGCCAGCAGGACCACCACCTCCGCCGGCGCCTCCCGAGGCAGCCACAGCCCTCGGGCGGTCGCGGCTCCTGGACCCACGCGAGGAATCACCACTCACCCGCCGGGAGGACGCCCACAGCGCTGGGGCCCGGCTGAATCCGGGAGGCAGCAGGTTCTCCCCGTGCAACTACACCCACAGAATCTGCAACAGGTTAGGGAGGTGCCTGCGCTTTTCTCCCTCAAAATGGAACAAAATAAAAAAGAGATTTCAGAAAGAAAAATGTTTTCAATGGCTGTTTGCTGTCTCCCAGGAGCAGCTCCTCCCTGAGGGTCACATCCAATTAGCTCAGTCACTGCAACTAGATAAAAGAGTTGAAAGGAGCCAGCGGCCAGAACCGCACTCCTAAAACCAAGCCCCGAAGGATGGCGTCCCCATGAATCCCTGATGGCAGCTGGGAGGAGGCCGGAGGCCGGACCCCTCCAGTGAGGGGCACCTGAAAGGGCACCGGAGCCATCCCTTTCATCAGTGCAGGACCACCGAAAAGCACGACCAACTTTTAACCAATGGCTACTCCTTCATTATAATTTACTAAGACTTATTCTCAGCCTTTAAAGGGCAGGCCACAAAACAATACAACTTGTTAGCTTGCTTAGAAATACTCTCTCTAATCTGAAAAAGTACTGTCACCCTCCTCTAAGCACACGATAGATGCTGCCTTCCGTGCTGTAGACTCCAGCTAAATCTCAGTTGTCAAATTAGTAATTCATCTTTCTTGAATAACTATATTTTTAGCAAAGCTACCAGATTTAAATAATCAGACCTGCCAATGCTACCCTAATTTAAACATGCTGACGAACTTTCACAGGCAGCATCAGCTAACATAATGAGTTTCTGGATGACAAAGAACTTCAGACCATAGTTCTCTACACTACCCAGCGTAATAAGCACTTGTTCTTTTCTACAATGCGCACATAAAAGAGGAATCTAAATAATAATTGCTGTAATTATCTTGAAAAATATGTGGTGATTAATGGTGATTATGAAAATCTGTATAATTGTTCATTGAAATCTCCAATGATCAGATGCTTTCTTGAAACAGCCATCAATGAAGAACTTAGGAACACAAAAAGCATCAAAACTCAAGCCAAGCTCCTGACCATTTGAAGTGCGTGAGGATGCAATTGCACACATGCCTGGCTCAGCTTTCACCCCTCCCATGAACTCTCTGCAAGAGGTTCTAAGATGTCCATGATGTGATGCATATGTCATTGCGGTTCAAAGCACGAAGTTCAACCTGTTATTTATGCAAATAATTAATTACTCTTGTATCCAACTAGCAGTTTGTCATGACACATTAATGACTTGATAGACTTCTATGAACTAGTGAACACAGGACAGCAGAGCGCTTTTATCGTCATTTAATTTAAAAACGATCCTGTGTGAAATTATCTAGTCGTGAGTGATGGAAGCATAAAGAACAGACTCAGCAAAGCTTCTTTTGGATCATTGCTTTATTAATGGTAACGTCAGGGAAATGAAAAATGCTAACATTGTCATATTTAGCTCCTGGGTATAGATGAATAGCTGCCTCAGTGCTTGGCGGGTTCAGTTTGCACACTGCAGTGAGCGCTAATTCTTCACACCACTATTGTGGGGATACACAGCCATGGAAGAGTTTATATACCTCAACTCCCAAGGAAATAACAGCTGTTTCTGCATTTAAATTCTCACCATAAGCTTTTATAGCTTTGGATTTCTTTATTGCTATTTTTGCACGGCCTTTTACACTTGAATTTTCAACTGCTGATATTAAAAATATTTAGATAAATAAATACCTGGCAAACCATTTTCCTGCATGACTTTGAAAACGAAGCATTGCTAATCCAAACCAACAAAAAAACCCCAATACTGAATGTACTATTGCCACCTTTAAAATTTAAATGATCTTAGATTTTAGAAACAGCTTTCTATAATACTACAAGAGCATTCAGATTTTCCCCAGACCTGAAACGCTAGCGGAGTGTTTATGTTTTACCAAGATGAATATCTCATAAACCAGCCTACAGCAATACCATAAAACCAGCAAAGCTCACCTGTTTAGAGAAAACTTAATTTTCAGCTAAATGACACCAGAGGAACTTGGGAACTTGGAAGTGGGTAAGAACCAGGGGGCTGGCAGAGAGCGCGGGCATGGCAGCGCTTGGACTGGGCGGTTGCATGCACCCGTCACGGGAAGCCACGGTTAGACTGGAGGGACACAGGAGCCCCTGTCCTGCGTGGGCACCAAGGGTGCCCACCAGAAGAGCTTGCTGACCCCCCAGCACACAGCCCAGCCTTGTGCGGGCGGGAGGGCACCCCAGCTCAAGGGAGGGCCCTTCGAACACCACTTCCACATAAGCGAGAAAGCGTAGCCCACGTGCAGCCCTGTCCCCCAGGCCGAGGGGGACATCTCTTACCATCAGAAGTGGTGCCCTGTGTGGGGTGAGGCTGTGCTTCAGTCATGGAGTCACCCCACAGCACATGGAGATGGGGAACACCCCCTCTCTGCAATCATGACTGTTAACTCGGGGTCACGGCACTAGGCTGACAGCTTTCTAAGGAACAGGACAGGGACTTCCCAAGCCCTTGCGGGGCATGCAGGCTGCCGGGTCCAACGCCTGCCCACCCAGCGGGGCTGCTCCTGCCAGCGGCACGGCCCTTCCCAGCCAGCCAGCACGCCAGGACTCGTGCTGCTACCGGGGCTGGCTGACCAGCCGTGGGGAGCCGGTGGGACAGCGCCATGCTGGCCAGGGCAGGCTGGTCAGGCGGGGACCAGGACATCACCCCCTTAATACCTCCTCCCAGCCCCTGCCTGCCTGCCACAGCCACCCTGACATGCCAGGCACTCAGCACACACACACAGCTCTGGCTCCTGTTCGCGCCTGCTTCCCACCAAGCGTCCCGGCACGAGCTCTGCACACCTGAGCCTTTACACCCGTGTGTGGAGAAAGCACAGGACACCTGCATGAATCCAGGCACGTTACGTGATCTCAGTACAGGGGAAAGTCATTCAGAAGTATGGAAAAAATGTCTTACAACAGTCTGCAACGCATCAAGAGAAGGATGCAAGCTTTTCAAAATAAACCACGCTCTCCATAATATACAGCTAAGCCTCCTACTTCTGTATTTCTGTACGCAGTAATTTAAATAGCAGTCTGAATAGTAAACATGTGTGTGTGCTCTCTGTGCTACCGTGCACCGAGTCCCAGATGGAACACCACCACTCTGCATTTCCAAATCACTCATGATAGCAAAACCTCAGGGGGAAAACAAAAGCAAACTCTCCCGCGAGCTCCTGCCAAGCCGGCTGCAATCGGGAATGCTGCAACCGCCCCAGACTGCACTCCCCAGCTGCAGACACCGCCCCCAAAATGCACACACTTCTTCATTTAATAAAGTACCCAAATATTAAGACATTGACCCCGATTCCCCTGGCTCCTCTCCAGTCCCTTTTCAGCCTACCCAGAGCAGCTCCACAGTAAGGGACCCCTCGGACGAGGGGCAGGGGAACGCAGAGCTGCCCACAGCCCAGCAGACCACCACGACGCGACAAACCAGCCGCAGCCCGGCAGCGTCTCCAAGACATATTGCAGTTTACATTGTCGCTCAGGCTCGCCATCTGTGCTGTTCCCACAGAGGCCACCGTCGCCGGCTGTGCCGAGGGGATCAGCGGGTTGTCAGCCCTCTGCGGCCCCTCGTTAGTCGAACGTGCTGACGAGAGGAGACCAGAGCAGCCGGGATGGTCCCGTGCTCCGCTTGAGCGAGCGGTGCTGCGGGCTCTGCCCGCACGCCCAGCCCTGGAGGTGCCTCCAGCAGCCCCTGACCGGCCCGCGGGCAGGGGCGCAGGGCTCAGTCCACCACCTCTCCCTTGTTCAGCTCCACTGGACCAAGGCACGAGCTCAAGCTCATGGGACAGCCCCGGAGCACTGCACCCAGCTCTGGGGGCAGCTGCCCTGCCAGTCCTGTGGCTCCTGGGGCGAGCAGGAGCTCGCAGCAGGGAGCTGTCATGGGGGAGCAAGGAAGCGGTAGCGTGGCCTGGCTGGGAACGCCCTGGCCCTGTGTCCAGGCCCGGGCCGGGCAGCAGGACAGCGGCAGCACTGAACCACATGATGCTCGGTGCGGTGAGCGGGAGAGCAGGGGCCTCCCGGGCCATGGAAGGAAACCTCCACAATGGGGGAAAGGTTTACAGCTTTCCTGTTCATCTTGAAACGACTTTGATTAAAAAACCAGACCTGGACTAAATTTTCATTTTTGCTAATTTGATTGTCAGCCTTGATTTTCTCTGTTTCCTGCATAGCTCACGACACGGCACAATTAGTTCTTTACTGCTAGATCAAGCCACGAAAACACTTGAGAAAATACTCCTGGTTTTGATTATTTTCTTTTTTAAATAAAGTGAAGGTTAAGTACTGCATGGTGGTGATGGCTAAGTAGTACCTCAGTGCTGCGGCTGTATCAGCACCAGAGAACATGGAGAGACTTCAAACAAGCTCTTCAAATTGCAAGTGTTTAGGAGCTCTTGATTTTATTATTTTTTAATAAAATGTCCCCTTTGAAGTCTCCGCACCACACTAAACTTCAAAGATCACACCTAAGCATGTGCTACTTCCAAGCAACAACCCTTAATTAATTAGACCAGAGCAGATACAAAACAGGGCACTCGTGCAGGGCTGCGGCAGAGCCGGGGCAGGTCCCGCTTGAGGACAGGGAGGCGAAGCGGAGGCACTCCTCCAGCCTCCGCACACAGGCCACCACGCTGAAGAGAAACACAGACGCTTTTCAATTACTTTCAGCTCTAGCTGTAATGATAGACAGACTCCTTGGAAGTCATTAAACATGTAATGTCTGTCTGCCGCAGAGAGGCAGGGAGGCGCAGGCAGGCAGGACTCGGGCTGGAGCAAGCAGTTGCAAAAAGCATCTCAGGAAGCACCCACAATAGCTGCAGTGTTCCCCGGCCGGCGGCTGTAAATTTCTCCCTCTTGATGAGAGAAACATCCTGTTGGGTAACGGCTGCTTCCTTCCAGCACCGGTATTTTTTGCACTTCAGTCATTTCAGTACTGCAGGTTAGGAGCAGGGTATATTAAAGAAATACACTGCATTTTGTTACAATATCTGGCCCTGGAAGCTTTGGTTTTCCTTTGCTGAGATACCTACGGAGGTGTGATTTTGTACAACAGGGGCAGGGAGGTTGTCACTGCGAGGGTACTGGGCTCCCTGACTCAAACACCTATCTGGATGGGGGCCAGGTCACCAGGCAGCGGCAGACACTCACACTTGCAACATCAGCTGCGATCCTGCCCAGCAGCAGCACCGCACAATCTCCAGCTGTGCACTGAGCAACCAACATCATTCCCACAGGGCTCCCTGGGGAGGTAAGGGTGGACAGCACCCTCTCTTAACATCGTTTTGTTTTAAAGGACTTCAGGTTTCTTTAAACACACAGGCAGCTTTTTGCTTCCAGTAAAAGCAGGGGAAAGAAGACAGATCAGCTGTCCTTAAAGCACCATGCTTTCCATACCATGGGCACCCCTAAACATGAATGGAATGCAGAAACTCATCACAAGCACAGCTACAAGGGACATGCGACCCCATCTCCTGCCTGGGAGCTCACTGATGCAACAGAACGCGTGCTCCCACCATCCAGTGATGTAATACTTCTCTAGCCAGAAGAGCCTTGACAAGGACTGCGCTGAGGTCTTCAGTGCAGGGGAGGACGGCAGTAGGGCAAGCGCGATGGCCGTGCTGCACGAGATGCTACACGAGATACCGCCCAGCCGCAGAAGGCTGTACCTAGCACTGAGGTTTGGGGAGCCGAAAAGACGGGGGGGCAGTCTCCTCGTCCTCCCAACAGCCAGACCACGGAGCCACAGCCCCGCAGAGCGAAAAGCTCTTCTGCAGGAGGAGATCCACCGTGCCGCTGCACTGCAACTCAGGATCCAGATCTCCTAATGTAATTTAATTTTTAAGTGCTTAGAGTCATTAGTGGAGCCACATATTTCTATCAGGTAAATTTCATTTGCATATGCAAATTGTATCTAAATACACCGCACCATTAATATGATCACTAATTACATAATAATAGTCACCAATCTCCACACAGATCAAACTTACAGTTTTGTAGCTATTAAGGAAATTGTGCTTTGTAATTAAGATAATCCTCATTTCCAGATGCTAATTAACTATATAATAATTAGCTTCTTTTGCTAATGCAAATTAAGTATTTTCATCCTTATTGGTAAAAGAGTTGCTTATCACTTAAAAAAGAGACAACCTAGAAATAATCCCTCCTCCCCCATAAAGGTGAAAAGGTAACTCCATTTTTATCAGTCTCATTTGCAAATGCAAATTAGCCCTGATTAATCAAGCCACAGATAAATGCGCCCATCTCGTAGCACGGCCGGCCGCCTGGAGCTTCTCTCCCGCCCTCGGAGGACAAGGACCACTCGTGGCCCGTGGGAACACCCGGCCGGGCACAGCTCCTCTCCCGTCGGTGCCAGTCCGGTCCTGCCGCGCTTGGCCGAAGGCTCCCCTGCCCCGAGCGCGGCGGGGCGGAGGAGCGGCCAGCCCTGCTCCCAGCCCTGCTCCCGGCCCGGCACTGGCTGCTCCCAGCCAGGCAGAGGAGCGCCCGAAAGCTGCCGCGCGGAGCCGCGCCAGCACGTGGCTCACGCTACGGAGCTTCCCGAGCGGCCGAGGAGCGGCGGCGGGCGCGAAGGGCAGGCTGGCGGTGACTAACGAGGCCTACCTGCCGAGGAGCGGCCGCCGACAGCCAGCCGGCCGC